>NC_132994.1:63791802-64094833 GCF_048564905.1 Vicugna pacos | reverse complement strand
TTGAGATGAAGTTACTGAATTCTGTTTCAAGGCGAATGATTGTCTTATCATTTAAGTCATAAATATGTTTTATCTTCCTTTCCAATTCTCTTTCTTTTTTAAAAAATGGCTGTCTTTCAAATAGTAACCAGCCTGTCCCTGGAAGCGTCTCAGCATAACGTGGGTTTTCCCCATGCTGGTCGTCACTGGTCAGAGAGTTTAAAGGAGTCAGCTGCTTCCTGTGAGATGGGACGGAAGGAGTTAGTCTCACTCACTCTGTAACCCCCAGGTTGCTGAGTCTCATGACACTCTCTGTTTCTCCTTTTCCCTGCCCTCCCCTTGGGGGTGTACCCAGGCTTCTGAGGAGGCCTGAGCGATGAGCTTGGTCTGCAGTGCTGTGTGGGCCTGCTTCCTCTTTGCAAACTTCAAATCTGACATGAAAAGGGAGCAATTCTAAATGTAAATGTGACTTTCAGATTACTTAAAAACATTCTTTTCCTTTGTCTTGTCTGTAGTTCATACCCACAGCAGACTTGTGTACATGTAAACATCCAGGCTCATTGAAAGAAGAAATGTTAACGAGTCTAGATGATGGACACTTCAAGACTCATTAAATTTATCAAGGACACTAGCATAATTTCCTTCCTTGGGTGTTTTTCCTATTTACAGAAGTAATAGAAATTCATCATAGAAAATGTGATAAATATGGAAAAGCACAAAGAAGAAATAAATTGCTCATTATTCCACTATTTAAAGTTAGTCCTTATTAGTATTTTTAGAATATCTTTCCAGTCTAATTTTCCACATAGGTCTGTGTATATATGTATACACGCTCCTTTTCCACCTATTTAAAATCACACTGTCAATATGTTTTAAATCTTGATTTTTTTTCCTGGTCTGTATTTAACATGTTCCCCATCATCAAGTATTCTTCCATAGCACAGTCCCTAGAACAGAGTAGGTATTTTTGCTGAATTAATAAATAACTCATTTTTAATGGATGCATAATATTCTATCATATGAAGATACCACAACTGATTTCATCAGTTCCCTCTGTTTTCCATTTTGAAGTAGAAATAGCATGGGGAAAGGTGAAAAGTAATTTGATAATTATGGCCACATTGAGGGAGCGAGAGACACCATTTGCACCGGTGGCAATTAGGGCATGTGAAGCTCCCTATGGAGAAAGCCCTGAGGGAAGGAGTGTGGAAATTTCAGTAATGATTATGAACTTTATCTCAGATCATTCAGAGAATTCACCTATTTAACCTGGAACAATGTGGCAGGAGGGTCCTAAACTGAGCTCAGAAACAGTCAAATGGTCTGAATTAGGTGGTGAGAATGATTTCAGCTGCAAGAAGACCAACTCAAATTGGTGAAAACAATGACAGGTACTGAAACATATAAGTGAAATGCAGAGGTAGGTCAGACTTCAGGCATGGTTTGATCAAGCCTTTTGCTTTATTTTTCTGCTGTTGTCACAGCTCTGCATTCCTCTATTGACTGATTGTATTCTGAGGCTAGTTCCCCTAGAGGTCTTTGGATGGCAGCTGTTGGCCATCATAGGTACAATACTTTCCTGTTCACAAAGAAGTAAGAAAGAGAACAAGAGATGGACTTGGTATATCTTCTAAAAGAAAGGAATAATTTCCCCTGAAGACTCCAGCAAATTTTGTTGGCTCCAATGAGCCTAAACATCGCCATTCTGATGCCAATTACTGACAGGAGTTATTAGGATTAACTCACACTAAACATCCAGGGTGAAATAATTGTTAATATGTGTAATACATATCTGTGTAACAAACAACCACAAAGTCTCAACAATAAGCATTCATTTAGCTCATATGTCTGTGTGTTAGCTGGAAGCTGTCTGATCTAGGCTGGGCCCTGCTGATAATGCTTGGCTGGGTTGCCTCTGCTCATCTGTCTCTCCGTCTCTGCTCCATGGAGCTTCTCCTTTGGGACTACAGACACATTCTTCTCATGGTGATGGTAGAGGCGAAAGAGGGCAAGCGAAAGCACGCAAAGCCTCACACGTTTTTGATTTGGAAGTAACACACCATCACTCTGTCTCATTTCATTGGCCAAAGCAAGTCACAGGGCTATGGTTAAAGAGGAGGAGAAATATACCCTGTCTGTTTAGTGGGGGAACTTCAAAATCACACGGTAGAGGCTGTGGGAAGTGCTAAGAATATGGTGTGGTGAATGAGCACTTGTCTTCAGAGAAAAGCTTAAGGGGCACCAAGATATTTAATTAAGATAGATTATATTTTAATGAAATATTTTAGAAAATCAAAATTAATTAAAAAAATCCATTATGAACAAACTAATAAAATTTTAAATAAAGATAGGATCAATATGGAGAAGGGTGAAGGTGTAGGGCCCCAATCCATAGACCACCAACCACAATGCTCTCATTCTAGGACTCTCATACCTCAGCCTTAAAAGCAACTCTTCCCTCTTGAGCTTTGTAGCTTGCTTCCTTCTAGATCTGTAGCTGGTGTATCTGGTTATCCTGGAAGTCTCGAAGAAATTTAATAGAAATAATTTTCAGAAAATATCCTGAAGAATGAAATATTTCTTGAGACTTCTTTGGTTAAAAAAAAAAAGCACAAAATAAAAGAAAATTGAGTTCCATTCAATGGTTCTGATACATTAATCCATTTCTTGTTTGCTAGTTTAAGAACTGGTATAATTTCCATAAAAATGAAAATAAGCAGGCTAGGACAGTGGTTCTCTAGGGACTGAGTTTCATGATATTTTTAGATTTTAAATACAGTACAGGTCTTGACAAAGCACACTGAAAGTCTTCTTGGATCAATCACAAGTTATGCCATGGGTACTTAACTTTTTATAAATGAGACTGGCTTAGAAATTCAAGAGCATATGTTAGTGTGGGGAGAACTTCCTCTGATCCTTTGTTGGGAGTGACGTGCTGATCCCAGTACTGAGGAAGGAAAGACTTCCCAGGTTCATAGGACTCATTCTGTGAACTTGTGTGGAGCTGCCGTTGGTCCATGGGCTGCTGTACGGAATTATGCAGGAAATAATTTTCAGACAAACCAGAAGGAAGAAATATTGGATCCAAAATCCTATCACTGTTTTGTTTGAAAAGCAAATCTCTTCTCTAGCTTGAAATGCTAGAGATACGCAACTTATTTCTTCCTAAATTTGTCCCAGTGAGAATCATATGCTGGGTCATGTGGGGTAACAAACACCTTTCCACCTCATCTGACACCCCCCAATCCAGCTGCACCCAGAGACTTATGGAAAGCAGGGCTTCCATGAGTCGGGGCCGGCACCAAACCAAGGACAAATAGGAATCTTGTTATGTGGAGAGAACTGACCAAAGCTAAATGAACCGTTAGCCCCAAAGTATTTCCCATGATGATCTGACAATAAGCTGGAAATAACCAACTTTATAGTCATTTACCTAAGCAGTTAAGGCATTGCATCTCCCAGAAGTGTGTCAAAAGATCAACATGCTAATTGAAAGATACAGATAGTGACTGACTCATGGTGACATAGCTGTGCATCCAGTGGCATTTAAAGTGGACAGAGAAAGAGTGAGTGTGAATCCTTGAAAAGTGGGTGAACTCTGGCTAATATGGAGGACAGCAAGTAGCATTTAAAAATAAGTGTGAAAATGAGTGAGATTTTTGGAGGAAACTATTTGGAGAGGCAGAAACAAAGTTGATGGTTGCAGAAACAAAGTTGATAGTTTCAGCAGTCTCTATGGCAACATATTAAGCATCAGTATGAACTGAATTTTTAAAATAGGGTGGTAAATGTGATTTCCAAATAATAAAAGGATTTGGAGCAAACACAACAAAGGAAGGCATAAATCTAATCAAAATCAACATACCTATTTAAACAAATAGTTAGGTAGCGTGATGCTATATTTCTCCCCTAAATTTCCCCCTTTGAAATCTATTTTATATACAATCTTGAGTTATCCCTTAAAAAAAACCTCATATGTAATTATGCCATTTCCTTGATTTAAAAAAGCTTGTTGAATACTCACCATCTACAAACTAAAATTCAGATTTCTCCAAATGACATAAAATGATGCTCTTTAAAATCAGGCTTTATTCTACTTCATTCAAAATCCAAAATAAATATTTACTGAGGGCCTATTGAGTGCTGTTTCAGGATCTGTATACACTGGCAAACAAAGCCACTCCCCACCCATGCTTCCCGCAAGCTTTCCCTTGCTTCCCTGGTTATTCCTGTGCTGAGCCCTTGCTGTGCCCTACCTGTCTTTTGCCCAAGAACTCCTATTCACCTTTCAAGACCCAATTCACATGTAGCTCTTCTCTGAAGCCTTCCCTCACAGGCTGAGCAGAAATAATTGCCCTCTTCCCTGTTTTCAAATAGCTTATAGTTTGTATTCCAGATATAAGACTTAGAATTTTGTTATTGTTCTTAGCTGATTATCTATCTCTTAAATTGGTTTGTAAAATGAGCAACAAGTGAGGGCCTGAAATAGAATAGGCATAACTGACTGTAAGGAAATGAAGAAAGAAAAGAGTGAAAGAAGGAGAAACACATCTGCACAGGAAAGCAGAAACCTGAGAGCGAGGGCCCAGGGTGAACACGGGAGCAAAGGGCAAAGGAGAGAGAGATGCTTTTGAATGGAGTTGTCCATTAGGGCAGGTCCTAAATTTTTACGCCCTGGTGGGATGTTTTGGAGGAACCAATGTTGAAGAGGGGAATTTGGGAAATAAGCTAGGAGGTGACACTAAACTGTCAGGGGCAGAGTTCTGTCTGTTTAGTACTACAACCACTCCCTAAGCTCTTGGAGACGCAACACAGAATTGCTCTAGTAGAGAGAGAGAGAGAGAGTGTGTGTGTGTGTGTGTGTGCATGTGCATGTGTGTGTCTGTTTATGTAGGGGAGCAGGGCGCAGGGAGAAGAGACTGCAGCATAGTAAAGTTTGAAAGTAGGTGAATAAAGAGAAAATTGAAGAAAAAATAGGAAGGAATCTTGCAAATGTGGCTGTGTCCACAGGGCATTCCTCTTCTGTGTAATTCGGCCTCTGTGTGTGTGTGTGTGTGTGTGTGTGTGTGTGTGTGTGTGTATGGTTGGGGGGATGGAGTGAGGAGCGGAGAGAGTTGCCACATGTCCATAAAGAGGCAGGACCAGGGCGAAGAATGAATACAAGGATAGCGGCTGAGGGTGGGGATGTTACTGCTCCTGGGACAAGACGGAAAAAATGGCAAGATGCCGGCAGACTCAGGTCAGGAAACTGGCCAATGAGGAGAAGCGATGGGCCACTGCCCTGGGTGGCTCATCTTTCATAGTAGAGCTCCCGAAAAATTCCTGACTTAGCTTGTTGATAATTTCATCTCCCAGAGAGAATGTGAGGAACTAGGGAAACTGTCCCCTTCAATAAATTTTAATGAATGAGGCAGGATTTGAGTTCATGCAGTGCTACTTAGGGGCACCTTGGGAGAAAGTCTGTGATAGCTGGCGAGGGAAACTCAGACATGTCCAACTTTTATGAACCCTAAATTTGTGGGCTACTGATTTCTTAAAATTCAGGAGGAAGATGGACGTGATTCCATGGCCCAGGATTTTGGAAGAGAGGGAGTCTCGAGAAGACCTGAGGAACTCACAACTGGCATGCAAGTTGTGTAATCACCAGTGATCTCATTCAAAAGAAAAGGCAGCCCCCTCCTATCCCAAACAGAGTGGCTGCACTCGGAATTCTCTACTGAAACTTCCATCGAAAGGGACAGGTACAAAAGCTAGCAAGAAAAGCATATAATCAAGATAGACAGAAATAAGGAACATGGTAAACATAAGTCAGGATAGTGTCAGAAATGCCCAAACCCCAAATGAGCTGAGGGCTGGGAAAGGGGCTGAAGACTTTACAGTCATTTGAGGTTAGGAGTTCAAGAAAAGAGTTTGGGTGACCAGAAAGCCCAGTGGTTAAGGGCGTGGGTTCTAACCTCTCAGCTCCTGTATCTGTAAAAGGGACACCAATAGTACTTACCTCGTAGGATTGTGCTGGGAATTAAACAAAATAAGGGGTATGAAACACTTGGGACAGAGGCCGGCCCGTGGGGGGAGGAGTGCCTGAGAGCCTGAGGCCACCTGTGTCCTCACAGACCTGTTAACCAGGGATGTGGCGATGAAGACAGGTGAGGTCCTGGCCTCATGGAGCTCACATTCAGGAGGGAGGGTGAATAACTGTGGCCGGGGGTGTGAGGAGAGGGGAGCACTCACCTGAGGAAGAGATACTTACACTGAGACGGAAAGAGGGGCAGCGGGAGCAGGGTGCCCACCAAGTTATGGAACCGAAAGTTGGCCATGACTGTGGGGCACAGAGAACTGGGTAAGTGGCTTAGAGGAAGCAGAACTCTTGCCCTTTCTGTTTCATTTTAGTCTTTTTGGCCAATGAGCATAAAGCTGAGATGGAAGAGGCGTAAATATTAAAGAGGGGAAGTCAAAAGAGCGCCTGGCTCTTCAAGATGAGAGCAAGGCACCCCACCTGAGCCATCAGCTCCTGACTTCCTGGCTTTGGGTGGCCCTTGTCTAACTGGCCATGCCTCGTGGCCCAACCAGGAGTTCCTGCTTCAAACTTGAGATTTCTTTGATGTTAAACTTTTATTTTAAAAGTTTGTTGTCAAGCAGAAAACTGAAGAACTTTCAATTAGTAGTTTTCCAAAAAGCTTTGTTTCCAGAGTGCAAATTAGGTATGTCGATTGAGGAAATCATCCAGGTAGATGTGAATTTACACTTGCTGGAAATCATTGACACGCGTGCTAGAGAGACAGTGTCCTCTAAAAAGCAGGCTATTGAACACACTATTGGATGGGCTGTTTGTTTTTAGGAGCAAATGTTAGGCCGCCATTTCCCCGTGAGGCTGGAGTACATCTTTGATTAAAACGTTGAGAGACCACTGTGCAATTTTTAAAGACTAAAGGCACAAGAAGGAGGGATGGATACACAGAGATACTTGCTTCGGCATTGCTTGGAGAGAAACAAAGCTGGATGCCATCTGTCAGAAGGGGAACGGTGACACCCTGATGGTGTGGACACTGTGCTTGACGGTGGTCCATGAGGTACACTTCAGTGAGAAAAGTAAGCAGTTCTAAAAGGGTGCACTGCTTACATATTCGTAAAAAGGAACAACAAAACACCCCGATTTTGTGCATATATATGTGTTATCTCAATGTGTAAGCATGGATAGAAATATCACCTCAGGAAAGTAAGAATGGCGGGGTGTTAGGAGGAGAAACAACTTTTAATTTGTGTAACTCTGGGCTGTGCTATTGAGTTAAGTCAGTATGAATTCCTTCCATAATGTGAAATTTGATTTTTAAATACATTAAAGAAACAATTTGAATCCGGTATCAAAAGGAAGAAGGAACAAGGAAAAAGGTCTTGATAATTTCACCTCCTATAATATAAGATGACATTTTAAAGTGACATACTGTGAGATAGAAGCAACAAAACTCTCCTCCACAAATATTTGGGAGAATGAAACAACACAGCATGTTCCTCCAATGGCCGTGGGTCCTCTGGTCACCACTGAATGTGCCCAAAAGTGCTCTTAGCCCAGGTTGGGACGCCAAAGGCTTCTCCATCCATGTTATCCTCCAGGTCATCATCCACTTTTCCAAAACCTGGACCTTTAAGCTCCACTGACACCTAATGTCACACTCTCCTGAGGTTACGTCACAACATCTATGACCCTGACCCACTTCAAGAAGTGTGACTTCACTCCTGTCTGGTCAACTCTTAGTGTCTTGGTTAAGAGAGTGGACCCTGCAACTGAGTTCAAATTCCAGCTCTGTCACGTGAGAGCTGCTTGATTTGGCAAGTCGCTTGATCTGTCTGCACTTCATGAAATAGGGATCATAGTGGTGACTACACACAGGGTCTTATGGGAATGAAACAAGTTAATATATTAAAAAAAAAAAAAAGGCTGAGAGCAGTGTCTGCCATGTATTGTCACAGACATTGCTTGCCAGCATGACCACCTATCTCTGGATTCAGAGGCCACCATCTCTCTCCAGAACACAGCTTTTTGTCTCTTTCCTCCTTGTTCCCTCAGCAGCCTGCACAGTGTCCTGGGTACGTTTCATCCCACAATTCTCTCTGTTAAATTGTTTCCTTTTGTCCCTCACTTGGGACTTTGAGCAACTCAAGGGTGGTAGTCAAGGCTCATTCATCTTGGGGTGGCTGGCATTTGGCCCAGTGCCTGGCACAGAGTGGAGGCTAAATTGATGATGAAGGGATGGACGGGACGGTGGGAAGATAAATCCAACCCGGAGACCCTTCCTTACTTAGGCTGTTTCCAAATACTCCAGGAAGCCTCAGTGCTTGTGTTTGCATGCTGGTACACCTGCCGGTACTTACACATTATTGGTATACATCGTCTAACTTATCTTTCATTATACAGTCATGTTCTGACTTAAATTATGTACTTCTTGGTTCATGGTGTACATATACTTTCTTTGGTGTCTTTTTCAGTTGCCCACTATGGAAGTTTGAGCCTGATTGTTTTTTGCCAAATGGGATGGGAGAATCTAGCTGTGGGAAGTGTGGAAGTGGCTTCTCCTGGGGTTTCCCAAGGACAGTGAGCAGAGGGGTGTTTTCAGATTCCACAAGAGAATGAGAGAAAAGGAACCAACTCCTTACATGAGGAACCTTCAGTCACCTCTACCCAGGCCCACGTGCCAGTTTCACTTCTTTTCATCTCTATTCCCCTTTGATGGTGCACTGAAGTGAGAACAATTAGGAAAGGAAGGATACTTCAAAGGGACTCATTAAAAGGACCTTGTTAGGAAGAGATTCGTTTCAAAGAACAGCACTCTAGTCTACCAAGGAATCCTTTCAGTCAAACCAAAAGCTTGGGTTAAGCCAATAAGATGTAAACACGGACCATCCATATTCTGTTTAAGGGTAAAATATTACATGATAGATCCAAAGGGCTCAGATGAAATGCCTCCAGTTTTTTTAGCTTATGGGGGTGGGAAAGGATTTGCACAAACCTATTTCCATTTCCCAGTACACAGAAGCTAGATATAATATCAATCTGTTATAAATAAACATGATGTCTCCTCCAACATTCGTCACTGCTTCTGACTAGTCAACTCGATCTGTGAAAATGAGATTACTTGAAAACCCTGTCCTAGATTTTAAAGCTGAACAAGACATATTGATTATACAAATATTTTTATGTCACTATATATCTGAGTAAAATAACATTCATGTCTGCAGTGCATGTCAGTCTGGAAAGCCTGCCCAAATCCACATCTCTTTATTTAAATCGGGAAAGGCAAAGGGCCATGCTGGCAGCCACTCAGCTTGTCATGCTCTCATGGTTGAACACAGATAATAATAATTTTGGGCGCACATGAGCAGATTTGTGAAAGGAGGGAATTAACCCCTGCGTTTATGTTATGAATCAGCAAGGAAATATTTCAGATGCTGAGACCAACAGTAGGCATAGCTGATGTCTTTTCTCTCTTCAGATTGCAAACACACGTGGAGATTCCACTGGAATTTCAGATTCAGATTCTAATTTCTGGGAACTCCAATGTATAACAGTGTTGAGAGTTCTGGGTTCCTAGGGTCAACAGTTGGTTATTCCTGGTAAGGAAGAGACTTGAACAGCTTAGCCACCCTTGGATGGTTTGTCCAGGGGCTGAGCATCATGAGGGATTCGACAGCCACCCTTGGGGTTGACTCTAGCAGTCCCATGGGGAGGAGATGGGCCATCTTTATGTCAGTTCCGTTTCTCAACGGCAAAAGAGCCCAGATCCAGAAGCTGCCTTGAGGGTCACAGGGGATTGCCAACAGAGAAGAGTTACATGCTTCCCAAGAAAAATGTTTGTTTCACATGGGAAATTCTCTGAAACCATACATTTTGGGACACTCCAATTTTGTTGACAGCTCAACTCCAGAGGAAATGTCTCCTTTTGGGCATTGTGAATCAGTTATTAAATCTTCAGTTTTCTCAAAGAGATTGATGAGTAATTGATTGGCAGAAATGACTGAGGTTCACTTCAGGGTAGTTTTTCTACTGGAGTCTCATGAAAGCATTTACTCATTTAGTCATCAGAGTTTTATTTAATGTCATTTCTGTGTTAGGTTTGGGTCTTGGGTAAGAAGTAAAAAGAAATATGTCAAAGTTTAGGAACACATGACAGTAAGACATGACAATAAACAATCTGATTCAATGCTGATTACTATAATGGAAGCATGTATTGTAGGAAGTAGATGTAATGATAATGAATGAATTTAGATAGTAAAAGCGGATTTCTCAAGAGATGTAACATTTGAATGTAGACATATCTCTCTAAATGGATCATTCTATATCCTGGAATCCTTATCTTAAAAGGCAAGATAAGGTGTGGTTTCCTCCAATCAAGCATAAATTATTATAGAATACACATGTTTATCATATATGGGGGAGTATGAGTAAAAAATAAAGTAAGAATCAAGCTTCAAAAAAATCTTCAATTTCCTTTCATTGGGAGAAATTTTTTGTTTTACTCAAGGACAACTTTATGCACCTTGTAATAACAGACACGGTTGCTATGAACTGAATGTCTGTGTGCCCCCCGACCCCCACCCCAGTTCATATCTTGAAGCCCTAACTCTGAAGGTGATGGTATTTGAAGGTGGGGCCTTTGGGAAGTGATTAGGTTTAAATGAGGTTATGAGGGTGGACCCCAGTGATGGGGCTGGGATTAGCGCCCTTATAAGAAGAGGAAGAGACTAGAGTGCCCCCCCCCCGTAAAGACATAGCAGGAGGGCTGCTGTCACCAAGTCAGGAAGTGGTTCTCATCAGACACTGAATCTGTAAGCACTTTGATCCTGGACTTCCCAGCCTCCAGAACTGTGCGAAATACACGTCTACTGTTAAAGCAACCCTGTCTACGCTATTTTATTACAGCAGTCCAAAATGACAACGAGATACTAAAACTACATAGGAAAAAAAAAAAGATTCATTTAGACTTCAAAGTACTAACTGGCTTTGATTTATATTTTAAAATTGCTTCTTATTGACATTAGTATTAATGGGGCCAAGGGTGATATTTGAGTTATCTCAAACCTTAAGTGACTTTCGTGGTATTATATTTCTGTGGAGAAAAAGAATGAACCAAACCTGATAAAGATGAATATTGGGTCCATAACACCAACACAACTAGAGACCAAAGACTAGAATTGGCATCATCAAAAAATTGATTGCTTAAGTTTAAGCAAAATCTTTGCAAAAGCATTGTTTGAATACAGATATGTTTAACTGGCTGGAAGGAGTGACACGTTGAACAGCGACTTGTCCAATACACAGAGATTAGCTTATCAGTTACCTTACAGAAAGTGGAGCCTGATGGCACAAGGCAGATAAGGTTGATGGGGTCAGAAGCCTGGGGAAGGCAGCAGAGGATGTGGTACATGAGGGAGACCTCAGAGCCTCCAGAAACCACTCTTCTGAGCACTGGAGAGAGGAGGCACTGGTGAGAAGACAGAGTTAGCTTCAGGTCATGGTTGCCACCTCCCAGTTCTCCGTGCTTCTCATCCTGTGTGTGTGTTCAGGGAAGCCATCCTGATGCCTGACTCAGTGGCTCTGTGGGGATGCACTCAAAGTCTAATTCTTTGGCTAGAACTACAATCAAAATCACAATTTGATTTGTAAATCACTCCAGATAGCATAGTGTTAAGTTAATTTCTGCTACTATTTGTCGGGGAGTTTCAAACGTTCTCTTGAAGAGTGCCATTAGTCTGACATTCCGTTCTATCTCATCTGCATTGTATTTCTTTATCTGTCATGTTGAATCAGTGGCTTGTGAACAGAATTAATTTGCATGTGCAAACTAAAACACCTTTGCAGATACCAAGATTTTCAAACATTTACTGGATTGATGTCTGACAGAAGAAATACAGCAAATATATGTAATATACATGTAAGCTTGTAATGACAATTTAAAAACATTGAAATCACTTATAGTACACAGGATCAACATCCTATTGCTTGAAGGAACTTAGATAAGCCTCAAGAAGGTAACCAAGTGTCCAGCTCAGGAGGACCCCTTGTTAACATGATTAAAAACAAACAAGAAAACAAAATAAAGAAGCTTGTGGAATAGAATACCTCTCAGCCATAAAAAAGAAGGAAAATTATGCCATTTTCAGCATCGTGGATGGACTTAGAGGGTATTATGCTAAATAAAATAAGTCAGACAGAGAAAGACAAATACTGTATGGAATCACTTATATGTGGAATCTAAAAAATACAACAAACTAGTGACTATAACAGAAAAGAAGCAGACTCACAGATACAGAGGACAAACTGGAGAAGAATGGGGAGGGGGCAACATGGGGTAGGGGATGAAGAGGTACAAACTATTAGGTATAAAATAAGCTACAAGGATATATTGTACAACAGGGGAATATTATAATATTTTATAATAACTATCAATGAAGTACATCTTTTAAAAACTGTGAATCACTATATTGTACACCTGTAACATATAATATTGTATATCAAACAAACGTCAATTAAAAAAAAAAAGAAGCCTGTAGAAGGCGCTTAAATAAAACACAATCTGATTCTTCTTGCTGATACCTAAGCTCACTAAATTTAACTGAAATGCCCCAATACCACGTCAGAACACTGACATAAGTCTGTCTAATCCAAAGCCTAGGACTGTGGCAAGGCGTTAGCACACTTTGAGCATCTCTTGATCACCACGAATTCTAGGCTTGCCTATGATACTGTTTTGATGGTGATTTCGGGGCTGAAGCCATGGCCTGCCCATCAAACGGCTGAGCCTCTACTTCCTGACCCAGCTGCTGGCTCAGGTGACCTCACCACATAATCCCAGTCAGCTCTGGCCATGGCAACCCTGGGCAGGGTTTAAAGTAATGGTGACCGAGAGGCCAGGCCCAGCATTAGTTTGGGCTTGTCTATAAGCGATCATATGACATTTGTGTCGACGACAGTCAGACCTGCCAGGCTCGCTGGAAACACAAATGCCCTGCGTGTGTGGTATCTGCAGTGATCCCCTCCTAAGAGTCACTTGAGTTTCAGACAGAGAAATGCATTCAGGGCTGGATATCAGCTGGTGAGGCACCGGCATTCCACAGCCAGTTGAGCTAATCCCTCGTCAAGGTCCCGGAGATGTTTCCACTGCTGCTGTCTTCCCTTCCCAACTGGTCATCCGAATATGATAAATGTGAGTTTTACTGCTAAGATTAGATATTCCCTCAGCCCTTGCTCTGTAAAGTGAGGTGATTTTGAATATGCACGTTAAAGAAGTGAAAGGAAGGCAAGTCTCGGCTGTGCCGTCTAGGATGTGGTCGCCTCTGTGGGTAAGTCAAGAGGCTGCCTTCGAACAGGAAACGTGGCTGTGGTCACAAAGCCTGCGTTAGGTGCAAAGGCAACCCTGGGTTTTAAGAGGAAATGACAGTGTGCCCTTGGAAGCTTCAGGCAGCCTCTAGAATGTGCAGGTTTGTGTCTTGCAGGTCCTTTTCTCACAAGGAGAATTATTCTTTTTTAAAATTGAAGTATAGTTCATCTACAATATTGTGTTAATTTCGGGTGTACAGCAAAGCGATTCAGTTATGCACGTGTATTTTTTTTTCAGATTCTTTTCCATGGTAGCTTATTACAAGATATTGAGTATATTTCCCTGTGCTATACAGTAAATCCTTGCTGCTTCCCTGTTTTATATATGGTAACGTTTATCTGTTAATCCCATACTCCTAATTTATCCCTTCCCACCACCTCTCTTTCCCCTTTGGTAACCGTAAGTTTGTTTTTCTATGTTTGTGAGGGAGAATTACTCCTATCAACAGGGTTGGGTGGGAACTGCTGGGTGGCACAGTGGACAGTGCATTGCCCTTGGAGGGGGTGGGGGGGCCACCCCGCCAGGCCAGGGCCCAGACTGATGGGCATTTGTCTGGCCAGTGCCCACGCTGAGCACTGAGTACCTTGGCCAGGCCACGTAGTGTCGGTCTTAATTCGTCAGTTTGAAGCCAGTCAATTGTCGGTGCCTTGTGCACCTGCACCCAGGCTTGGAATCTTGGAGGAGCACAGGTTAGAAACCCAGCACATCTTGTGACTCCCCTCTTGGGTGGAGAAAAAGGAGTGCAGGTAGACCAGGTGCCCTCTAGAACAGGAGAAAAGGAACATGAGCTTTGAGGGACACAGTGGGGTCTGGGGAATTTCGAAGTTCCCATGTGGAGTTGCCTGTGTGTTCAGCTACATTCATTCTTGTTACCCACTGGACACACGATCTATGCCTGGCACCGTCCTAGGTGTTGAGGATACTGGAGTGATGAGAAGAAGGTCCCTGCCCTCCGAGCTCACCAGTTAGTGAGGACACAGATAGCAAACACCAGTAAGTGCTAGTAGAAGCCCGGTCTAAATAGGACAGAAGTAAAGAGGGAAGAAGGAGAGCCAGGTGCTGTGGGGACCCTGAGTGGGGCGTACAGACTGCCGAGGGTGGGGAGGGGCAGGAAAACGTCCTGGGGGAGAAATGTCTGAGCTGAGTATTAAAAAAGTGGGTATTTGCCAGGCAAAGGGGTTTGATGGGGGAGATGTTTGAAGCAGAAGGACAGCTCAAGCCCTCTGGGAATGGGGATGGTGCCAGAGGACTGGCTGTCACGTGGGAGGCCCTTGGGTGTCCCTGAGAGCAGAGGGCGAGTTCTAAGAAAGAGTCCCTGCTGGCAGCTGAGGAGGGGCCACGTGGTTGCCGCTGAGGGTTTTGGTTTTGTAGGTCTGAGGAAGCCACTGAAGACTTTGTAAGCAGGAGAGACCTGAATTCCAATGTGAAGTTTAGAAAGATCAGCTTGGGGCATTGTACTGAACATGCAGAGGAGGTTACAGCGAGTAGCCCAGGGAGAGGCAGGAGTGACCGCTGCCCCGCTCTAGCACCGAATTTAGCCCCGATTTGTCACCTTGGTGGCTCCATTGTGTCAAGGGTGTGTGCGGTGGCCCCTGGAGGGTGCTGCCCCGGGGACTCTGTGTCCTTGGAGACACAATGCCTCTTGGGAGCTGGAGAGGGGGAAACAGCAGAGATGACCCCATGGCATCTTTGGGGACCAGCTCCTGTTCACATGCAAGTGTCCTCTGAAACCACCAGAAACACACTACAAGATGACTTTGCAAAGAGTGCTGTTGTATAAGTAGGGGTGAGTTAAATAGAGTAAGAAAAAATTTTTTGTATAAATTTACTTTCAAAGAAGCAAATGAAGATCATGCATTATATGCGTTTCTGTATCTTAGTCTCTTCATTTAGCCTTATTTCACGAGCATCTGCTTATGCCCTTAGATATCTTGTTATTTCTCGCTAAATTCCAAAGAATTCTTTATGCTCAGGAGTAATGCTTCATAGTGCCTAACCCAATCCACAGAAAGGCCCTCCACGCAAATAAATTAAAATATTCTACTTAGGTCAATTTAAAAAGTAAAGAGAGTCGGAAAGATAAATTATTTGGCTCAGCAGTGGCGTGTTGGACCAAGTATAATACAGCAAAATATCAGTCTTGCAAAAAAAAGTCAAAGGAAAAGATTATGTTCAAAATTGCTCCTGGCTGACTGGCCTCCTGGTTATTAATTCAAATGTCCCTCCTATTGGTGCTGTTAATGGCTTCAAACAGATCTTGTCTCCTTTTATGCAAGGAGAGAACTGGACCCACTCCAAACAAAACAGCAGTAGCAGAAGGAAGCCAACATTTGCAGCATTGTTAGATAACTCCTACTATTAATTTTCTTCAACCAAGTCCCTTTTCATTTTTCACAGATATTTCTTTACACTGCTTAAATCTACAAGTTAGACATTCCTGGTTCTTAAAAAGATTTTTAAATAAGAAAAGAATTTTCCCATTTGATTAGCATCGTGTCTCCCTTTTTAGGCAACTTCACCAACATAAGGTACTGACAGAGCAGTAGAAACCTCACATGTGATGTGGTTTTTGGTTCTCAACTAGAGCTAGAAGATGAGGGACGGGAAGGGGGAATTAGAATCTTTGGAGACAGGGAGGAGAGCTAGGTAGAAATAATTTCATAAAAGCTCCTCCTATGGTTCTGACCTGTCCCCAGGTTGGAAACTACTTAAGGGTTGTTGAATCTTAGAATTCAAGGGATCTCCGAATTCAGCCAATGGTACTTTCTACCTCAGATCAGAACCTCACCCCTTGCCCCTTTTGACTCTGTGATCTAGCTTGCATAACGTAAATGACCACTTTAATATTTAGAAAAGATTTCTTCATCTTGAACTCTACGTAGTTGTCATTTTTCAATTTTTTTTTTTTTTTGGATTCCTCAAGTCTATTCCCCCACTTTCTAAGAGCACCATGATTTTCCTTTGGGGCATAACCTGCCTCCCAGTGGAGCAGCCTGTGTTGGACAGTGAACTCTCAATGTCCTTCTGCTGTGATGTCAAAGAAGTCTCTGGAAGTTCCTTCTGCTAAATTCTTCCTGTTTATTTCCCTGGGACAGTCAAGAGGTAGGCATGTGACCTAAGCATGTGTAGTGAAACTCATGCTTATGGGACTTGATACAAAGTGATACAAAGACCAAGGAATGGTGGGAATTCTTTTATTCTGGAGGCAGTGCCAGGCAAGACAGTCAAGGGGTTCCTGATGCCAAAGTCTTCTAGAGTCACCTCTTTCTTGTAGGCCCCAAGTCTGGTTTCTCAGCCTTTCCAGTAACTGGCGAACTCCTCTATCCAAGACAGGTGATTTCCGTTGCTCACAACCAAGGAATGCTAACTGACATTATCTGCCGCCTCCAACTACCGTACTGAGCCTCTTTCTGCTCTCTGCTGTTACATAAATGACATCTGATTCCCCTTCAATATGACCTCTGAAATTTTAAAAGACATTTGTCATGTCCCTCCCAAGACTTCTCTTTCTCAGTTGAACATCCTCATTTCCTTGAACACTTCCTCACCTACGACGATTTATAGAGCTTTCATGGTCCTGTTTTCCTTGGCATATAGCCCAGTTTATCAAGGTCCCTCTTACAGTGTGTCACCTGGGATTGAAACTATGATCTCTATTTGGTACTTTGACCAGTTCAGATTATGGTCAGAATTTTCCCTTCCTTGACCTCCATACTCTATTTATATGATGGCAAACAGAACTTGCATTAGACTTTATTAGCTTTATGTAACACTTGACTCAGATCAGGTGTCACATATTGGGCCTTTAAAAGGCTAGTGTTATTATTAATAATAAACCTCTTGGCTTTTTCATAAAAACTGCTGAAGTCAGGTCTCCAATTTTGTGTTTTTCCAATTGATTTTGAAAATCTAAAAGTGTGATTTAGTATTTATTCTTGTTAAATGTTGTGCCTTTTGTTTTTGGTCTATTCTTAAGCCAATTCCAAAGATTTTTTTGGACACTTTCTAGTCTTAATATTCTCCCACATCTTTTAATCACCTACTCGTTTGGTAAACTTGCCTTTGATGTCTCCTTCAGGTCTCAGGGGAAAGCACTGCTCAGTTCAGTGCTATAGTACCAGAGACCTCCTCTTAGTTGAAACCAATTCATTATCATCCCAGCACAGTGCATTGCTGGCTGAGACTCCAGCCTCACTATTTTCCCACCCTGCTTCTCCACAAGAAGAGGATGAGCAGCAGGGTGGGATGCCTGGCTGAAGGTGACGTAGGCAGTGTGTATATGGAGGGGGAGGGGTGAGCAACTCTGAAACGAGGAGGTTGAGTTTTTCCATCTTCTTTTTCATAATGGCACCAGGTCCCCCAGACAAAGCCTTAGGCAAACCCTCAATACATAGAAGAGAACAGTGGGTTAGCTCCGCGTTAAGTGGGGATGGGTGGACAATGTCTGGCTGAGGGCACCCTTTAGCCAAACCCTCCCTTTCCCTCCCTCCTCCTTGCATCACTTTAGACAGGAATGACCTCTAGGGACTAATGGTCTTAACATTCTGGTTTAAAACATTACAAGTAGCAGTAGTTCCCTTTATTATTTCTTCTGCCTTTGAGTTTACAAACGTCGGCAGGAGAAGCCAAGATTTCATCAGATAGCCTGCTTTTAGTAGGTTTCTATTTTATCTTAAAAATGTTATTGAAAACCTCCTGTGTAAAAAGCTTTGTGTCAGAGGCTGTTGGTGAATTCTGGGTGTCCTGCTCAGTACATTTGTTATAGAGCTAGAGGAAAAATATAAATGACAAAAGTGTGAGTGACTATTACTGTTAAGAGACAGAATTTTAAAAATCTTCATAAACTGAAGTGAAGGACTGTTGGAATTTCATAGAGGTAAATACAAAAACGCTACCTTTAGATCTGAAAATGTGAAAAACTAAATTGTGCAAGGAAAGGACTGAGAGATGTGACAACGTCATTTGGCATTTTTCCTTTTGTGGGAAGTTGAAGGACAAGGTGGTGAAAATTTTGTTACCCTTTCTGGAGAGTCTGTCATGGGTCAGGCATTTGACATAGATCAAGATTAGTGTCTGGCCTTGAGAAATGTGTAATCTAAGGAACAACTACGCGGTGGTGCCTGGGAAAGCAGGGCTAATCAAGCAGGGGAAGCTTTCCCAGGGGCACTGTCATTTGGGGAATAAACAAGTGAGATCCACAGATCCTTTGGTAAACAGTCACCTAGTGCTTCCTTGTGTTAGGGCACATCTTGTGTTGGGGATTCAGAGATAAAAAAGCAGTTCTGGCCTTTAAGAGGCTCACAGTGTAATGGAGGAGACAGACGAGTGACTCCTCATGACATTTACATGTGTCTGATCAGCCAGAGGTAAGAGCAGGCTGCGGAGCTCTGGGCAGCTCTAGGCCAAGGTGGGAAGGAGGGTCAGTTTGCCTCTCCCTGGTGGCAGAACTCAGGATAGGCTCCTTGGCATAAAGCAGGGGTGGGGGGTGGTGTCTCAAGATGGTGAAGCAGAGCAGGGTCTTTGGGACTAAGTAGACTTACTGTGGTCTCTTGGATGACTGAGATCCTGTCCCTGCAATAAAATGTGTGCCAAAAGAGCCCTGTTGCCCTCCCCTTGCCAGGGAGTCCCTGTTGTTGGTCACTTACTCTTCATCATTTATTCTCACCCACAAGCTCGTCATGATACCTCCACCTTCGGGCTGGTGAATTTCCAGACAGGAAACCCCTCTCCAGGTATGACGTGTGGAGACAAACTGCCTTATTTCAGCATCAGTGGCGCTTCTTGGAAAGCTCCTTACTGTGGACTGGCATGGGAGTGGGTCCTCGCCGCTGGGATCTCAGCTGTGGCTTCTGTGTGGCTTTGACTCCAGCACTGGGCACAGTGGGAGAAACACAGCAGCACCCGTCACAGAGGTGGACGGGGCAGGCATTTGGAGTATTGTTCTGTCCTGGGATGCTTTCTCAGGAGGGAATCTCAGAAGGCCAAAAGCAAGGCCTTTGGTTCCAGTGCTTATCAGCTGAGTGATCCCGGGCAGCTCCACCTCTCCAAGCCTCAGTTTCCTCATCTGTAAAATGGAACTCTACCTCATTGGATTAAAGGAAATACATAATAGAAGGCAATGAGTATAATGCTTAGTATGTAGTGAGAGCTAATAAATCGAATCTCTTTTATTATCAGTACAGAGATACTTTCTTACCACTTCTGCTGTTGGAACAAGGCATGTCTTCCCCCAACAATATCCTGGTGTGGACCTAGTTCCACATCTCCACGACCCTTAGTGCAGTCAGAGTTCCGCATTGTGATAAAGCATCAATCTCCCTTTGCTTCTAAGTCTGTGCTTTGGCCAGCAGTCCTCGGAGGTCAGCCTTGTACTCCACCTTCACCCCTCCTAGTCTCTGCTGAACAGTGACGGGCACCTCCTCCACCATTCTCTCTCCTGCTCACTCCCTTCTCCCTGTCTTGGAACAGTCGCAGTTATATTTGGGTAGTTTTCTCCCTTCCCTTCAAACTTCCGTTTCTGGTCCTCTGGGTGGGTCAGCAAGTTTCCTGCTGACATTCTTCCCAGAGTTTGTAGATGGACTCACTGTCCTTTGCCCATCTACTGTTAAGAGTGGTGAACCCTGGTCCAGAAAACCAAACCCCGCCCTTTGACACCATATGAAAGTTCACTGCTCACTTCTCATTTCTCTTCTTTTCCAAAATTGTGACACCTCAACTGGAAGAAAAGATGCAAACACCTCCCATATCCTAAATGTTGAGCATCTACCAGGGACTAGAGACACATTCTAGAGTTCTTCCCAACTGTCAGTTTTCCAAAAGAGAATTTTATACTTATTTCAAAAATACTTTGATGGGGAATAGGATATAGCTTAGTGGTAGAGTGCATGCTTAACATGCACAGGGTGCTGGGTTCAATCCCCAGTACATCTGTTAAAAAAAAAAAAATATATATTATATATATATATATATATATATATATATATATATATATATGCCTAATTTTACCCTCCCCTGAGAAAACACAAACCAAACCAAAACAAGAAGAATAGAGAAGACATCCCAGCAAGTGGAGGCAGAGACAGAGAATCCAAGTTGCATTCTGAGTCCAAGAGAAGACTGGACCGTGTGAAGTGAAAGACTTCATAGTCCAGTTCTACATAAGACTAGAAAGTTGAACCTACAGACCGTCCTCACAGTTTAAAAAAAAAACCAAACTTTGATTGATTTGAATTGTTTTAACACAGGAGTGCTAAATTAGCTAAATTAAATTTTGCTTTCAAGAGAAATTAAACTCTTTTCTATATTATATAGAGAGAGATTAAGTGTGTTTTTCAGATTATAAAACTATTATATAGAAAATACATTTAAAGCATGCTAAACTTGCTTTGAGAATAATCCCCAAATCAAGTTCAAAATTTAGTTTGTAGGAAAACTAGAAGTAAACATCACAAAACGTTGTTAAACAAATGATAACTACCTACATATATGCAATTTACAGAATGCAGTTAAGCATCTATATGGCCACAAATAAACGTCTGTTTTCTTAGTGCTTTTTATGGCTTTTTCTGTAGGACAGAAAATAAAGTCTCTGGTATGAAAGTGGGGACTGTTCAAGTTCGCAGAGCACGTGGTCGTTAATCATCGGCTCCGTTGCCCTTTTCACATACGTAATCAAAGGGAATCATTGTCTACATTTCATCTCTCCTTCCCAACGTTCCCCAAATACTGATGTCAAAGTTCAGAAGTACAAGAACTGAACTCTCATGTCAAGGCTCCAGGTTCAGTGTGGCAGCCTGGCATTAGAACAGAAGTATCCTGAAGGCAGAGAGATCTGTCTTCAACTCCTTGCAGAAGGCATTCCCTCTGTGAGTCCCGAGTCAGAAGTGGGCTGACTTGCTGGGTCGGTGAGCTTGCCTGGTTTCTATTCCACAACACTCCTCTCCTGCAGCGAAACCGCAGGCTATGAATACACAAAAAGCTCCAGGGAGCTAAGTGGTCTGTTTTCAGTTCCCCTAAGCTGCCAAAATATCAACCTGACCGTAGAAAAACACTTAATATCATTACCCAACCTTTATTGTGAATGCCAGTCTGCAAAAGTGGGGTCAAATTCCTAGGACGAAAATAGACCTTCCAGTTCACTACACAGCTCTTCCTTATGGCCTTGTAGGGCAAAGACGCTTCCATCGAGGCCAGCTTGCTTGTGCACCGGTGAGATGGGCCAGTCAATTCAATTTGTGGATGACCCTATGCCATATGGATCATGACTGGCTTGAGTCGTCAGTTAATCATCAAGGAAATGGAGCCAGCCATCACGTGGATCAGTGAGCTTGGCTCTAATTCTTAGAGAACTTGATACATTTATTTTTAAACTCTATTCCTTGCTCTAGGGAATATCTATTATTGATCTAAGTTGGAGCAGAGACCGATTTATTAGTCCCTTTGGTAGAACAGCACAAGCCCCCGTGACACACTGGGGAATAGGAAATGGGGAAGAAGCTTGCCTTCTACGTCTGGGCAGAACAGAACAGAACAACGCCTTAGGTTTGCAGAACTTTAGGTTTTCCCCAGGCCAGCACCCCTGACATGAGGGTGGAGAGACAGTCATGCCTGATCATGGTCATCACTCTCCCTGTCGTGACTCGCGTATGGGAGGGGCTCAATCATCGAATACATGACTGGATGTATTATGAATGATTGCCCATGTTCACGTAGGATGAAATGGAAGAGACATCCAATGCTGCTTACCCACAGCCTATTGCAATAAATACTCCTCATCAATAGGGTATTGCAATAAATACTCCAAAGCCTCTTGCTTTGTTGAATTTCATCAGTTTCATACAGTACGTCTTTGGCCTGGAAGAGCAGAGAGGGAAGCTGGGATTTCATTACACAAAGTCCATTCAGCTAAACATGGCTTTTTGACATTCCACTGAACTCTGAGCCAAGAATTTCCGTTGTTTTAACTTCTCACCCACTTCTGGGAGAGGTGTTCAAACATATTTCCAGAACTTGAAATTAACCAACGTCCGGAGCAATGGCAATTAGAATCGGGGAAATCTAAAACTTGGGTCCGAATGATAACATGACCACTAAAAGAACAAATAAACCAACACAACAGCACTCTGCTCGATGGTTTGAAAACTTAACCTCCCAAGGCACTGTTGGAGTCTTGACATTTTAGGCCCCCAGCGGAGCAAACAAGAAACTGAAGATCAGAACTTGCAGGGGTTCCAACCAGACTCTGACTGAGCCAGCTGCACAGGAGGTGGCAAGTCTGATTGTCCACAGCCCCCACTAAGTTCCCAAATCCCTGCTCTTCTGGGTAGCCACCCATTGCCAGGCCTCCTTTCCGTGCGCAGCTGACTCTTGCAGCCTCCAGTTTCCCCCGTGGAACCAAGCCCATGTAGCATTGATGTGGCTCCGGGCGTCCCCGGCAACCAAACAACACCTCTGTGTACCAGTGGCCTGCCTCCTGCGTACTGGGTGGGTCTGCAGTTCTCAGGAGGAAAAGCCATGTGCCAGGATAAGGGTGAAGGCTGCCCATTGTTGCCACCCCCCCTTTAAAAAATATATGCAAGTCTTTCTTCAGATTTCCTGGGCTGTCTACAAAAAGCACACACTTTCTTTGTTAGCAAAAGCACTGTGCCAGTTCAGGGTTTTACTTTGCTTCGCTGTCAGTTTCATCCTTGCTCTCGTGTTTGATTTCTGACACCACGTATTTTTACTTCCCTCTTGATTTTGGCATCTCTTGTGTTTTCTTCTTTTATCTGTCTCTCTCGGCTCTCCTGCCTCATCCACTTCAGTTGTAGGCGGCTGGCTGGTTTGCTTTCTTTGTGGATTATGTTAAGAATACTAGTTTCGTTTCACTCCTTTAAAGGTCCCCTAGGTGCTAACCTTTCCCCCCTCTATTTTATTGTCAGTGTCAGTTTTTAATACCATCTTTCTAATTGTTCCTTTCCCCTTTGTTTCAACCTCTCAAAAAAAGAACAGTTCAGTTCTGTCTGGGGGTTTCTCTGCCCTCTTTCCAGGGGGCTCTTTCAGCATCTGTGTTGAGTCTCTGAATCACACACACACACACACACACACACACACACACGCTCCCCTCTTGCTTAACTAATTGGCCATAGCTATCCTGGGGGTTTCTGTGCTTCTTAGAGGCCAGTGTGATTGAATTGGCACTTTGGGACTCTTAAACTGAGCACATTTAAAAGGTTGATTTAGAGGGAGCTTTGACAAAGGCTCTTTTAATTATTTTTTCCTCTGCTTTGCCAGTGCACACTGCTGTAGCCCGTCAGAGGCCGGTCCCGGAATCGTTAGGGGGCCAAGCCATTAGGTGTTCCTGCTTACGCTGCAAATATAACAGGCTTATCACGTAGAACTCTGTCTCCAGCTGGTTTAAAATGTAGGTGGTGCCAGTGGGTAGCAGCTGTTCCAGGCTGGGAAGCCAAGAGACAGTGGGGACGTTTTGTGGTACAAGGAGGTCAGAGTTGATGACTCCATACAGTACACTGGACCCTTCCGGTTCTTCCCCCTCTGGTGGCCGTGGATTTGGAAGGGCAACCTGCCTCCGAGAGTTCCCAGGTGCCACCCTCCCCTGGCCAGCCAGATCCTAGGCAACCTTAGCACTGCCTTCAACACGTGGGCCCAGAACACTCAGTCACATTGCAGATAATGAATAATTCATACATTTGTAATTCAAATAGTCAGAGGGATGCATAATTCAAGTGAGAAGTTGTTATTGTAAGTGTGGGGGAAGCGGATTCATTTCAGAGATTAAAAAAATTTAAATTATTGTTTTCCTTAGGTTTCAGGGTTGGAGCAGCCTCTATTTTTGCAGCTGTCTGATCTGAATCGGTGCTGGGCTTAATGGCTTTGCCACAGTGCTGATCAGATAGGACACTGCTTAATGGGTATTTCACCCCATAACAGGTACTGATTTGCTTTTTTTCTCCTGAGAAATGAAGTTAGTGTAGACATTCTATTTGTTCTCTCTCTACGGTCATGCTTGCTTCCTGCTTCAACTAGGGTCGCAGATTAAAAAAATTTATTAAGAAGGGTTTCAACCATACACACAAAGGAAAGAGACTAGTATAATGAACCCCCGTGTGTCCACCACTCAGTAATAGTAACTATCTAGACATCCTCTCTTATTCACCTAGATTCCCTTAAAGCAAATCCCACATTAAAAAATCGTTTCATCTGTTTCAGTCTATACACTTCAGCATGAGAGCAGCTCTTCTCGACTTTTGGGAAGGAGGGCACATACGCCTATACTGCACCCAAAGTCCAGGAAGGACTCGTTGGTGACATGCTCCAGGGAAGTTGTAGTTTTGTGGTGGTGGAGGGCAAGCAGCAACCCGGCTTCACCCCCAGTGACATCACATAGGAAACCAATCCCCGGAAGGAATGCCTCCGCTTCCCTCCACCCCTCAGCAGCGGCCTGGCATCATGGGAATTTGCCTTGTCTGCTTGTTGCTGGTAACATGACTCTCTTTCTTTTTACGCCCGTATCAAGTTTTTTCAATCTCTCTTCCTAGCTTATGGTTGGGACACCAAGCTAGATTTTTCACAAGCAAGCTTCACTCATTTTTCATATTTTCAATACAAAGTAGACACTGAATGCTGTGGTTAGGATGATGAAAGTTTACTGGAGCAAAGAAAAGAGTGTCATTTTAACATAATGCCCCTGGACATAATACTTAGTCATGTACAGGAAAAGCCTGAAGAATTTGTTTATCATTTCTAATTCCTGGAGTTCAGATAACATGGCTGGAAAGAACCCTTCCTAAATCTAATATTAAACTTTGTTTACAAGAGGTGAGCCTTACTTTTTATAATATGTTCCTGAAAAAACTATGTATACACTGTTTTGCTCTGTTTTTTGGGGTGAGGGGAGTGGTAAATAATTTCTATTGAATCTGGAGTTCAGAGGAATTTTGAAATAAATCTATTTGAGAAGTAAAGAATTCCCTTTTACCAATGAATAAACTCCCTCTTCATTCATTCATTCATTCATCTAACACTTTTGAGCTCTAAATACTTTGTTAACTTGTACAAGCTATAAATTTGGGTTTGGGTGCATCCAGCATTATCTAGCTGTTCCCCCCCCCCCCATAGTGACCTCACTGAGTGCAGTAACTGATACGGATCACACTGGGATAAAAGCACATCAATATCAGGAAAACATGAATGACTGACATTTTTCACATCTACTGTCTTACAAAAGCAGTGTTAAGTACAAAGACACGGCCCTGTGGTAGGGTTTGAAGGGTCGAAGACCAGCCGGTCTCCGTGTCTCCCTACTTCTGACTTGTTCCGGAAGAGGCTCAGTCAAGAAAGCATTACCTGGGAAAGTGTGCAAACATCATTAGGTATTTCTAAAATAGCAGATTATCCCACGTAAGTGCATTAGGCTTTGTGAGCATCACAGGGCAGGGGTCCGAGGCACCGGAAGGATTTGCGGGCCTGTACATGAACACGGGCTTGTGCTTGCGTGCGCATGCGCGCACACGCTCACACCCCCAGGGCTGATGGCACCACGAGCTCTGGCGTCACTGAGGAATGGAAGCATGTGAGTTCTCATGCCTCCCTTCACACCCCGCTTTGGGATTTGCTCTCGGCCACAGCCATGCCTTAGCTGGAGGTGTTTCCTGGGTCCTCCTGTCAAGGGCAGACATGTGACCGGCTCCAAAGCCAGGTCCCCATGCTGTACCAAATAGTCACAACCGGGATCTTCTCATGGTATCTCATCCCGATTTAACTAGAACCCTGCCAGCTCCTGGTGGCTGCTCTTTTGTGCTTTTGTCCTTTGTCAGCACGGCTCCCCGGTTCTGCCTTTGGAGCTTCTGAGGGGAAAGGCCTCCGTAGGACTCAAGTCCTTCTCACTTCGGCGGCCGTCCTGGGCCTAGTGCCTACTGATTTTCCCTGCTTATCCCCTTGAACTTTGAATGCTTTGATCTTGGCTTCTTAGCTGTTAATATTCTGCTTCTCAAATTCTGCTTGTTTTGGAATGCTTGAAATGCTACGCTCTATTTTCTCCCAATTCTTAAGCAATGGGCCTACCTAACACCAAAACATACTTTTTCATTCACAGGCTCCAGTAGGGAGAATGTCCTGCTTTTTTGCTGACTGCCTGGTGACTTTGATAGTGGATGAAGTTTACTCAGTGGGGGAGACAGATCAGGCTCTTCAGTTTAAAAATTGTGCCCTGCTGTCCTCAGCTTTGGGACAAATAAAATTCCCATTACTCTTCTGACAGAGTGATGGGTCCAGGAGATGGTAAGAAGTCCTAACGGAGGACCCCAGCTACCTCGTAGCCCAGCTCTGATCCTGCCAAAAACTGCAGGAAGACGTTTGCCTCATTTCTTGCTCTGCCTGGTGTCCCATGGGTCATGTCAAAAAAACTTTGGGCTACATTTGGAATCTGGCAAATTCTGAAAATTTCCCTGAGACATTGAGTTCCACTTCTTCTTTTCATTAATAGATCCATATTCTTTTTCCTCCCAGTTTTCGGGTGTACAAATTGGGTTTAAAGACAGTAAAGCTTTCAAATCCAGGTGGATTTTGAAGGCCTAGAAATAACTGCTCTGGTTGTTATTTTTGATTTTTTTCAAAAGCTCCATGTCCCCAATGCCTACTTTTACAAATAATTTTACAAAGAATTACAAATTCTCCATTTCTGTTGTATAGCACATACATACCTGAAAGCAGAGTGAGTGTCTACTGGCTGCTGTTGTCCTGTTTGGCTGTAACGTGCACAGCACATTGAGGTTATAAATATATTTGAGCTGAAAAATACTAGCTTTAAAAAAAATCTTTGTAGAAATTATAGGCACTTGACCAAGACACAAATTCCAGAAAGAGACCAATTAATCCCAACATTCTGTATCTACACAGAAATGAAAAATGGCCAAAGAGCATCGTACGCTATCAGTTACACTGACATGTTCTAAAAAAAATATGTCTGCAGGAGAAAATACCTCAATTCTTTTGTCAGTTCTCATTTTACTTTTCAAGAGTCTGCTCAACTCCCACAGAAAGTATGTAGGGCAGCATTAATCTATGTATCAACCTGTCCATGATTTTAAAAGGCAAAGCAAAGAGTACTCTTACCCTGCCATTTTAGAACTAGTTTCTTCCTGTTGCTCTTCTTTTCTCTGAGACATTTGTATTCTCCGTCCTGCCTTGTGGCCCCATGGGCTGGCACGCTTCCCTGGATGGGCACCAGATTCTAGCGGGATGAATGTTCCCCTCATGTAATCTGAGTGAGGACCACAGTAAGTGGTGCTGCAAGTTACACTAAACCAAGGATTACCAGGAGCAAAAGGAAAACAGGATCCATCATTTCAGAGTTCAGCCCAGGAACCACTGACACCCATGGCAGCATTTGACAGCACAGATAGGAAGATTTATGGGAAAATATCCATGCGATTTGACCTGATCCAGGAATGATTTTTTTGGGGGGGGGGAGTTTCAGAGGGCAACATTAATGCATTTTTTGCTAAAAATAGAATATCTCTTCCAAAAAGGGAGACTTTGGTTATCTTCCAAAATGATTGGGTCACCATATTGTAAGATAATACTTAAATGCAATTAGCTCCTTGTACTATCCAGAGTGTGTGCCAGGAATACATGATTACATCTCGTTCATTATCACCTTTCTCAGCTCATGGGCCGCTATAACCATCATTTTCTTCCAAGGTCAGCTGAAGTTCCCGCAATGAGAAGTGTCTAGGTATATTTAACTTTGGGGATGGGTCCAACATGCCACTTTAAAAGATGATCGTATTGTTTTTCCTGCTTTCCATTTCTGAAAAGGCGAGGCTTTGGCCCGTGGGTACTCGACATATCTGGCTGCAAACAGGTTACTAGGAGCCAGGCAATGTGGTGCCTAATTTCAGCATTCACTTAAGTAAAATTATTTATGACAGTCCCTCCAGGGTTGTTTTTTTTTTCTTTTCCTAACAAGGGAGATGTGCAGTCTCAGCCAGACTGAAGGAATATTTGCATTCGGTCTCAGCTACTAATGCATTTAAAGCATGGCCTTGAAGGGTTAAAGTAGGTATGGTATATAAGAAATTAGATGAAGTGTCCAGAGAATGGAAGGCATTCACCTAAAACATCACTAAATCAAATTCTCAAATAATCACCCAGCTTAACGTGTTTTACATAAGCAGCTGAAACAACAACAGAAGAACTCTCTAAAATGGTAGGGCCATCGCTTCATATCAGGCATTTGGTCACCGAAGCCACAGGGATCTGGGTAGTGGAGATGTGCGTTGAGAGAACTGTCATTTATAACCATCCAGGTTTGTGTCTCGAACTGAAAGTGCTTTCCAGTGTGGCAGAGAATCTGGACCACACTTCATGAAATGGTGAGACAATGAACACAAGGAACACAGGCTCCAATTTGGAAACTAATGAGGGTTCTAGAAATATTACGTGTCAGAGCTGGATGAGTCTTAGAGATTAGTTGTTTTAACTTCTCTTTGGTTGCACCGATTCTGCAAGCCAAAACAGAGGAAGGGAGGTGCAGGAAAAGACCATCTGAGGTGCTGTCCTCATTGGTAGGTCCGAAAGTTCGAGGAGCCAGATTTCACAGCAGGAACACAGAACGGGCTCTGTCATTTGCGCTGAAACGGAGCAGCTGAAGTCCCGTCTTCTTATCCAAAAGCTTTTTGTGATAAAACGTTCCATTTGACATTAATAAGATAGTTTGTAAGTTGTTGCATCATTGTTCTTACTTGGCAAAAAAGAAATTTCTTTTCTTACTAGGCTTGATCTTGGTTCAGAAGATGAGATTGGTTCAGAAACTCATGAATAGAAGGGAGGAGGTGGTCACAATCGAACAGAAAGATGGATTTATAATACTCTTGATCTTCTTGTTAACTTGGCTTATTACTTAGCAATTCCTAACAAGTGTAAATATGGATTACTTAGGGAAAGTAATTCCAGCAAAATAGCTTTTCCAACTGTAACTGTGTGTGAGAGAGAGAGAGAGACAGACAGACAGAGACAGAGAGGCAGTGTTGCACTGCTGCGTGTGGCTAGGCACCAACAAGAAAAGTATGCATAACACTTCTAAGCATCCGTGAGTTCCCTGTTTTCAAAGGGAGTAACAGTTACGTACATTCACGTGGTCAAAGGGAGGCGAGTAACCTTCTCCAATCTGGTATTGGAAATGGAAGTTAAGAGTTGGAATCCTGGCATTTCTGAATGTCAGACCTGGGCTCAGATAATCGAGAAATCATTTCTCTCCTGCTTCCGTTCCAGGATTGATTACCCAGCAGAACCTATTTCACCTGAACTTTATACAGAACTTTTTCACTCCCTCCTCCCTCGAGTAAATAGACTTTTATCCAGTAAATTAAATGCTGCAGTTAGAGAGTGTGTTCATTGTTTCATTGTTGGAGGGCAGGGCCAGCCCTGCCCTGGGCTCTCCTTAGGTTCACGGTAGCACTGGTTCTCCAAGTGTGTTCTGTGTACTCCTGGGTCGCCAAGCCGTTTAAGGGAGATTCATGAGATCAAACTGTTTTTTATGACATGGAGATATTATTGACCTCTCTCCGTGGGTTGGCTTTTGTATTGCTGATGCATTAGCAACGGTGTGTGAAACTGCCGGGGCCTAAAGTCAAAGCAGTGGCACCAACCTGTCCTAGAAGTCATTGTGGTCTTCAGTGTCTCGCGTGTTTGCTTGTAAAGCATGTGAGGTCCGCTGAGGTGTGCCCTTATGAAGCAGTAAAAAGTATTAATTGTATTCATCTTGATCCTCAGTTACAGGTCTTTTTAATATGTTGACAAAATGGGAAGTACACATCCAGCACTTTGCAGTGTGCAGAGGTGCCGTGGGGGTCTTGAGGACAAACTCCTGTGTAGCTGCAGGGGTTTGAGTTGTGTGCTCAACGAGCTGCTTTTTTCATGGAACGCCATTTTTACTTGAAAGAATGACTGGCAAACTGTTTTGACTCGGACCTATGGCAGATGTATTCCTGAAAATGAATTAAGCAAGCTGTCACTTCAAGGAAAATAACCCACAATATTTGTTACCAGTCATAAAATTCAAGCTTTCAAGTGCAAATTAGATGTTTAAAAAAATACGTCTTCCACTATGGGCTTGACAGCTTCCCCAAACTCCAGTACTTTAAAAAAAAATATTTATTTATTAAAAAAATTTTTTTATTGAAGTGTATTTGATTTACAATGTTGTGTTAGTTTCAGGTATACAGCAAAGTGATTCAGTTATACTTGTATATATTCTTTTTCAGATTCTCTTCCCTTATTGGTTATTACAAGATATTGAATATAGTTCCATATGCTATGCAGTAGGACCTTGTTGTTTATCTATTTTATATATAGTAGTGTGTATATGTTAATCCCAAACTCCTAATTTGTAGCATTTTTTTAGGTTTCACATATAAGAGATATCATATGATATATGTCTTTGTCTGACTTACTTCACTTAGTATGATAATCTCTAGGTCCATCTGTGTTGCTGCAAATTGCATTATTTATTCTTTTTCAATGTTGGATAGTATTCCATTGTATATACGTACCACATCTTCTTTATCCGTTCATCTGTTTATGGACATCTAGTTTGCTTCCCTGTCCTGGCTATCGTAAATAGTGCTGCTATGAACATCGGGGTTCCTGTTTTTTTTTTTTCTATATCCAGAGTTTTCTCTGGATAGATGCCCAGGGGTACTAGATCATATGGTAACTCTATTTTTAGTTTTTTAAGGAATCTCCATACTGTTTTCCATAGTGATTGCACCAATTTACATTCCCATCAACAGTGTAGGAGGGTTCCTTTTTCTCCACATCCTCTCCCGCATTTATTATTTGTAGACTGTATAATGATGGCCATTCTGACTGGTGTGAGGTGATACCTTATTATAGTTTTGATTTGCATTTCTCTAATAATTAGCAATATTGAGCATCTTTTCATGTGCTTGTTGGCCATCTGTATGTCTTCTTTGGAGAAATGTCTATTTAGGTCTTCTGCCCATTTTTCGATTGGGTTGTTTGGTTTTTTTTTGATATTGAGCTGTATGAACTGTTTGTATATTTTGGAAATTAAACCCTTGTCAGTTGCTTCATTTGCAAATATTTTCTCCCATTCTGTAGGTTGTCTTTTCATTTTGTTGATGGTATCCTTTCTTGTGCAAAAGCTTTTAAGTTTCATTAGGCCTCATTTGTTTATTTTTGCTTTTATTTCCATTACTCTAGGAGACAGATAGAAACAAATATTGCTATGATTTGTGTCAGAGTGTTCTCCAGTACTGTAGTCATATTAACAATGTAATTTTCAGGCTATTATATAATGAAATGCTTCAACATTTGGAAGATCTGGATAACTCAGTGAGTTTCCAGATGATCAGTGCATGATGTTACAAAGTCATGCTTAGGTTCATAGTGAAATATAGTCCAATAACAGAGTAAAAAAATTCATTGATAATGGATTCAGATTCTGTTTGCAGCTGATCTTTTAAAAGAAGCTTCCAGTTGTTGAGTCTGAGTATGGTATCAAAGAGGAATATCCACAGTTACCTGAAAAGGTGACAAACTATTCCTCCTTTTTCCAGCTACACATCTGTATAGAGCTGGATTTTCTTTACATATTTCAACCAAAACAACATATCACAACAGATTGAATGCAGAAGATACAAGAACCTGGATGGTCATTAAAGAGACTTGTGAAAATATACATCTTTTGCTAATTTATTAAGAACATGGTTACTTTTCATGAAAATGTTATTTACATAAACATGCAAAGGGGTTACTGTTAAATGAATCAATCCATAGTTTAAAAATTTCCCAGTTGAAAATTCTAAAAAGGTAAAATATTGATAGATACAACCTACATCAACAAAAGCTCTTTGAGGTCCTCAGTAATTTTTAAGAGTATAAAAGTGTCCTGAGATTTTAAAAGATTGATAACTGCTATTCGACAGGTTACAGTGATGGTCTCTGGGTCTCTCAGATCTGTTAGGAATACCCTGGGAAATTATCAAAAGTAATGAAAGAATTTGGGGACTGGAAAAATGGAGAAGAGTTTCTTTGAAACAAGGGTGAATGGTGTCTAGGATACCACGTAAATGCCTAAGGTTTCGATCAGGTCACTGATGGAAAATAAAGGCAACGTAAAGTATCAGGTAACTTTAAAAAGGCTGCCTTTCCCTTAATTGGTCCTAAAAACCTTTTCCAGCTCTTCATTTAAAAAAAGGATTTGTGACTAAAAGAATTAAAAGAGCAGGTTTTAAATGAACAGAAACTCAGTTGGAATCTCAGCAAGGCCACCCCATTAGCTGTTTAATCTGGGCAAATCTTAGTGGTTACCTTATGTATAGGCTGGGACAGTAGCACGTACAGTTATTAGGTATAAAGTGTGGCACTGCATTGTTACGTACCTGACCCAGTGCCTGGCACTTGGTAAGTGTTCAGTAGATGTTAGCAGGTCCATTATACACCGGTCAGAATATGAAACATTTAGGAAAACAAAGAGTTAACTTTGGAAACAGATCTGGCACAAATATGGCAAATGGTGACCCTTCCTCATCTAGATAGAGATTTAAAATTTTTTTATTTTATTTTAGCTTTTTTGTGTGGGTAGGGGGAGTGAGTAGGCTTTTATTTATTAATGTATAATGGAGGTACTGGGGATTGAACCCAGGACCCCATGCATGCTAAGCACACCCTCTACCACTGAGCTGTACACGGCTCCCTATAGCTCTGAAGCTTCTGGGCTCAAGTGGCTTGAGTTCCGGGAAGGGTCCATGGGCCTCTTTATCCGTCTGGCTGTCACTGGCAACCCCCTCCTCCTCCAACCCTCCCCAGAGACTACTGTAATTAGTAACTGAGCAAGTAACAACTAAAGAAAGTTTTTAGAGAAAAGATGAGCGAACCAAAAAGAGAGTTCACAAGTTTCCTGGACGCAGCTCTTTCTTTTCCAAATCTGGTTTTTGCTGGCGGTGTACCAGCGGTCTCTTTTCTTTGCAGCCAGGGATTTTAATGGCATTTTTTAAAGTCCTAGATTTCCCTTCTCTACTCATTAGTAGGTTTCCCAGGCCTTTCCACCGGAGCTCAGCCGGCTGAGGACCCAAGATCACAGAAGGTCCTTTTCCCAGAAACACTGGCTGCTCCCTGCCTGCCGTGTATTCTCGGCTGGACTGCTCTGGAGAAGCAAACACAGTCTCCACTCCCTCTTGTCCCAGGAGAGAGGGGCGGAGAAGGGGGCTGCACCGGGAGCCAGACAGGTGGGGTCTGCTCTTCACCAGCTGTGTGACCCACCCCCCACAAGTTTGCTTCTCTGAGCCTCGGTCTGTGAGACCACCCTGCCAGCTCAGAGTGCTTGCTTTTAAGGGGACAGCCCCTTTTGGGAGCATGGGCCTGTTTTAGCCTCTTTGGCTGTAAGAACCAGAGACACAGCTTGAACTACTGTAGGCACAAGACTTAGATGTTTTCTTCAGGCTTAATATCACTCTCTCTTTCTCTATATCTTTTAAAATCTCTTCTTAAACCTTGATTCCAAATTAATCTTCCTTTCCTGAACAAGCATTTTAGTATATCTTCCCCCCCCCGAATGGGCATTAATCTTTTCTCCCGAATAAGTATAAAACATGTGCAATGTTCTTTTGGCATTCTGCAAGAATCAGTGGTCTGCGTGGCCAAGAATCAATTTATTAAAGTAGCAAATTTACTACAAAGAATTTTGTAAGTTGTATATGAAATAGGAGCTGTTGAGAGCTAACGATAAGCTTTCTAGTCTTTTAAATGGGTTTGGCTAGTCTGTTTACTAGGATCAGATTTATCACTGAGCACAGAAAACCCCAATAGATATCTGGAGATTCTGCCGGGTGAATGTGCAGTTCTGCAGTGACAGGGACGCAGGCTTCTTGATCTGATGGCTGTCCCAGGAGTGGCCTCCATTCTCAAGTCCACGCCATAGGTTAAGACTGCTGCTCTGGCTCCAGCTTTAACCTCCATGCTGGCTTTCTAGGCATCAGGAGGGAGGAAAGGGAAAGCCTATAAGAATTCTTTCCAGAAGTTGCATAAAGCACTTGAGATTATATCCCATTGGCCATAATTCAGTCACATGGCTCCATCTGGTAGCAAGAGAGTGTGGGAAATGCATTTTTTTATACCAGGCATGTCATGTGCAGGCTGAAAATGGATTCTATTACTCTAGAAGAAGGAGGCAAGTAGCAGCTTCTGCCTCCCATGGGTTTTCTGTTACTCTCACCATGGAGGGGACGGTGCTACGGGCTAGACCAAAGGTTGACAAACTTTATTGTAAAGATAGCAAATATTGTCTCAACTGCAACTTCTCAATTCTGCTATTGTCGTGAAAGCACACTAGACAAAAGGTAAATAAGTGTGGCTGGATTGGGCACATGGGCCTCAGTTTGCCTTTTCCTGGGCTAAACAGTAATACTAACACTAAACATAACACATTCTCCGCTTACCATGTATGTGCTAGGCACTGTGCTGAGTACCTTACAGGCATTTCCTTAGCTATTCTCTCCAAACACTCTGTGAAGAAGGTCTCACCAGCATCAGCATCAGCATCAGTTTCATCTTTGAGGCTCAGAGAAGTTAAGCAATTTGCTCAAGGTCACACAGCTGGTAAGTGTTAGATGGGCTTTGAATGAAGACATTGACTCTGCAGCCGACCCTTACCTGCTCCCCAAAAATGTCTGGGCAAAGGGGTAAACAGAGCCTTGTGACCAGGGATTTGCTCCAAGGCAGTAAATTTAGAGGGCACAAAAGACTTAGATAATGAGTTTAAAAGCTTAGCACCTAGTTAGCAAGAAGAGTTAAAATGGGAAGAAACAATTACACAGAGATGGTTGGTAAGAAAACTCATTGTGAGCCACATTACGAATTCCATTGTTGATTTAAGGGCTGCTGTAAGTGTTCTCCTGGGCACCCAAATTTCTTTGGATCAGAGTAATGTACTACATGTAGGCTTTGGTGGGGGCTCTTGGTGGGAGGGCATGACTGTGCGCAGGTGGGAGTTGGTTGGGACAGTCATGGACTAACACATGACCACGATGAGTGTGTGGCCCCAAAGAGCTGTGCTGGGGATGGCACCATGGTTGGAGGTGGTCCTAGTGCTAGGTGAGCACAGAAAGAGACAGGATTTCAGAAATTAACGAAAGTTTGGCTGAGTTGGAGAAATGAGATGGAAATCTCAGGCTACGTCAGTGGAGGCCAGAGCCCAGGTAAGGTCTGCTTTTAAATAAAGGAAGAGATCTTTGGGTGGGAGGAGAGACAAAGGAGAAAGCGCCCTCAGCTCTTGCTTTCGGAGAAATGCTTGAACCGAGCGGGAAGCCTGCCTTCTCTGTAAGTAACTGGCAAGTCTACTTTTCAAGCAGCTTTGTATGACATATAAACAGATTTCCCTGGAACGATACTGTCTCCAGGGAGGGCTGCTCAGCTAAGCAAAGCGTGGGCCTCCTCTGCTGAGCGTGACTTTGCCACCACAGGCCCGGAGTTCCTTTCCAGCTTCTTTATGACTCCTGGAAAGCCATCTGATTTCTCAAATCAGGGATAATTTATTAGGAAATCCTGCCATTTGTGACAACATGAGTGGACCTTGAGGGCAGTATGCTAAGTGAAAGAAGTCAGACAGAGTAAGACAAATACTGTATGATCTCACTCATATGTGAAATCTAAAAAACTGAACTCGGAGGAATAGAAAACAGATTGGAAGTTGCCAGAGGCCAGTGGGAGGTGGTGGATGGGAGAATGGGTGTAGGGGGTCAAAAGGTGCAAAATTCCAGTTATAAGGTAAGTAAGTCCTGGGGATATAATGTACAGTGTGGTGACTGTGGTTAATAATACTGCCTTGTGTATTTGAAAGTTGCTAAGAGAGTAGATCTTAAAAGTTCTCATCACAAGAAAAAGAAATTTGTAACTATGTGAGGGGATGATTGTTAACTAAACTTACTGTGGTGATCAGTTCACAATTTATATGTATATGAAGTCATTAGGTTGTACACCTTAAACTAACACAGTGCTATATGGTGATCACATATCAATATGATTGGAAAAAGTAAAATAGAAAAAGATAAGTCTAAATAAGGATGACTTACTAGTGATGTAATATTAATAATCTGAACAATATATATAATGTTCAGAACACTTGTTTATGCATTATCTCATTTGATCTTCATAAAAACTCTGAAGGGAAGGGTTAAGCAGAATGAAACTAACTGACATTGACCTTGGATGCGACAGGTGTGACTGCCTGGATGCTTTGACGTGTGCTACCTTGCTCAGTCCTCAGCCTTCCTGGCAACTAGGTGTTATTGTGTGTTAACAACATTTTACAGACGGAGAAGTACACTCAGAGAAGTTAAGTAATTTACCTGACAACTCACGACTCACATGTGATATTATTGGAACTTGAACTCAGTCTTCTGACATCAGTTTCATTGCCTCTCTTACTATTTTTCAGCTGTGGGTCCCTATAGAGGGTATAATAAGGAAGTCAACAGTGGTGGGTGTCAGGGACTTCCGAAGACAACAGATTTCATCCAAACACCAGAGCAGCTAGTCCAAATAAAATGGAAAAGCAGCAGTAGCAGTCTCCAAAGAGAATTAACCAGTGGAAGAAAACCATGGGGCCTCACAAGGTTGTGCAGATCCAGCCTGGACATATAGTGGGCACCCAGTAAACCTTTCTTTATTAATATAGACCTGTGCTCATGATGGAGCACTGAAATTAACCAAGAAACATTCGTTGATTCATTTATTCATACCTTCAGTTGACAATTATTTAGGTCAAGGCTCTGTTGGGATGCTGGGAGTAAGAAGGTTGACATGAAGCCACTACGTATCATCAAGGCCATAGGAGCCTTTAGATGGATGTCCATTGTGATGGGTTTGTGTCCACACAGTACCTGTTTTAAATAATTTGAATAGCACCAGTGGATTCAGCAATAAACAGATTCTTGCCCTTGTGGAACTTATGTCTTCATGAGAAGAGAAAGTCTATTGAAAAAAAAATCAACTAATAAAGAAGTCAGGCAGTGAAAATGATCATAATAGAAATAAAATAGGGTGATGCTATGAGGGTGACACCATTCCTGATCTTCATCTTGTGCTTAGATTATTGTCCTAAGATATTTGATTTTAGGTTAAATGAATATAAATAGAAATTAAATGCAAACTTGAATAAAAAGCAATGAAAGCAACAACAACAACAAACCAGGATGTGTGATGTAGGCTCCTTTAGGCTCAGTGATCACAAAAGGCATTTCTGAAAAGGGGATACTTAAGCTGGAACCTAGTGTCAGGAAGGAACCAGCCTCTGTGAAGGCCCTGAAACAGGATAAGTTTGGTGAGTTTGGGGAATGGAGAGATGCCCAGTGTGGCCGGAGCACAGGGTGACGGGGAGACAAGTGCACACAGGAGGTCAGACGGGAGAATGTGGCTGATTCATTCAGGGCCCAGAAAGGGTTTGAATTTCATGGTGAATTTCAAGGAAGCCATTGGAGGATTTTAAACAAGGGAGTGACATGGTCTGATTTATGTTCTTAAAATTTCATTCTGGTTGTGCTGTGGAGAATGGATTCTAAGGGGGTAGGACTGGGTACGGGAGGTCTGCTGGGAAGCTTTGATAGTAGTCTGGGGACTGGTGATGTGAACTATGGAGATAGCTACAACAAGGGAGGAAAGTGGGTTGTTTGGGGGTATATTTTGGGTATAGAGTTGACAGATAATTCGGACATGTTGGAAAGGGAGAGGAATCATGTTTACCTCCTAGGTTTTTGGCTTGAGTAATGGAGATGGAGAAGGCTGGGAAAAAGCAGATTTTACATGAAATTCTGTTTTGGACGTGTTAGTTTGAGATGCCTGCTGGGCATTTAAGTCAGTATACTTTTATGTGCAAGGCCCACGGTATGTAAAGTGACCTACATACATAGCACACAGAAAACCATGGTCATGAGCTCAGAAAGGATTTCTTAAGGCTGTTGTTCTGGAAGTGTGGTAAAGTGTGAGCATCCAAGGTGATTATTAATTTGGGAACTAAGATTTGTACAGAAGAGGAGTAGGAGATACATTGGAGGAGACAAGAGCCAGCTCATGAAAGGCCTTGTAAGGAGATGATGGGGAACTCCAAGGGATTTGAATGGAGGATGCTGTGAACACACTGAATATTCCAAGCATCATGCATGGGAGATTGGAGGAGGATGAGGCTGGATTCAGGGTGAACAATGAGGATTTACTGCCAACAGTCCAGGTGAGAGATAATGAAAGCTGGAACTCAGCCAGCGACTCTATTGAGGAAGATGGGGAGGCAGTCAAAAGATTTTCAAAAGATGGATTTAACTGTACTTGGGGAATTTTTGGCTATTAGAGTGAGAGAGGAGTCCTCATTGAAATGGGATTTTAGCCTAGGGGCCTGGGTAGATGTCCGGGCCATTAAATGAGCTCCAGACTACAGGTCCTGGAGGGCTGGGTAGAGCTGATCCGATCCTGTGTTTCCTGTGCCAACCCCACGGCCCCTTTTCTGGGTCTGAGGAGCTGATTTGCTTGTAGCAGTTCCATGAAGGGCTTCCTGATTCATGAAAGTCTTGTCGAATGGGTGAGAAGAGAGGTGAGGGGATACCTGGGGGAAGCGCAATGTTTAAGAGGTAGGCATTAAGGAGACTTGGGTGGCAGGAGAACCAGACATCAGAGGAGCCAGAAACCAGCAGAGTTGAAAGTGAGGGAAGAGTCAAGGCAGCACTGGATGCCAAGGGAAGACCAAAGGAGATGAGGCCGTACAAGTGTCCTTTGGATCAAGGCTTGGGCAGTAGCATCAGCTTGAGCAGTTTCAGAGGCAGTGAAGGTGGACGTCAGGTGGTGGCAGGTGGAGGGACAGTGAGGACAGAGCACAGAAAATACTCAGTTAAAGACCTGTGGGCAGTGTGGACAGAGAATTGAGGGATTTCTTCCCCAAGGTTCTCTGTTTTCTCTGGAATTAGAAGGGAGAAGATGATGTCCTGGGGCTGAGGGAAGCAGCATAGAAGACAGAGATCAGTGGTGAATTTGAAAGACAGGGAGTTTTAAAGCCTCAACTTTGACACACAGAAGACTTTGATGTTCATTTCAATCTTATCTTGACCTTAGAATTGTCCTTCAAGGCCAATTGCCCAAGAGACTTGACTAGAACTTAAGTTAACGGAAGTGCTGAGCCGTGAACTCCTGAGCCTCAGGTCACAGAATGATTCTCTGTCAGAACTCAGAATTACTCCTGTGAGGGGAGCCTTGGCTCCGGCTCTTGAGCCCAGTTCCATCAGACTTCAGTTTCATTTAGTGTTCTGGGTCAGGCCAGTTGTTTGTTTTCAGTTTGCAAAATTGATTTGCTTTAGCACTTTCATGAAACACCAAAGAGCTTGGGTTTGGGGGTTTGGGACCTCGAGCCATTGCTGACTCCGGTAGAGGCCAGGGAGAGCTGTTAGGAATTCTAAGTGTTGCTCTTCAGAAAGAGATGTTAAACTCATGTTTCTCCTGATAGATGTTGGTTGCTGTCCAGAGAAAAGTTAAAGTTCCCATTGCTTTTTCCAGAAAGAGTAATGGGGAGCCCTTGTGTTCCAGCCAACAATCCCTCTTCTCAATAAAACAAATAGGTTCTAATGTTGGCAGCTTTCTGAGCTGTTGCTGAGAACATAAAGCCTGCTCTGTCTCTCTCTCTGGTAAATATATAGCAGGCATTTAACTCATTACAAGATAAGTCCCACTGAGATGGCTCAGAAGAAGAGGTACCAGTTTTTAATGTTTTCCTTTCTTATTTTATGTTCTTTTCCTCAGCTTTATTAAGGTATAATTGACAAATAAAACTGTAATCCATTTAAAATGTATAAAGTGATGATTTGATAAATTTCTCCTTTTGTGACTAATTCGGTCCCTGGAAGAGACACAAATAAACTTATTTAGTAACAGCGATTTAAATAACATTAGAGAAGTGAATTATTTAAAGAAACAATGTGGCAAGATTCCTAATGTTCACCCAATGGTCAGGTGCTCCTGAACCTTTCCCAGCTCTTATGGGCTACGTTGGGTCATGGACTAACTCTGGCCAATAGGGAGATGGACAGAAGTGATCTAAGCCATTTCTTGGCCTGGCAATTAAAATCATCCCACAGGATTTTCTAGCTCTTTTTCCCCTTCTGTGATGACCATGGAGGCCATGTGTTCTAGTTGGCATGCATTTAAGATGGAAGAGGGCCACTCAATTCATATCAGGCATTATGTGATCAAGAAGTAAATTTTTACTGTGTTAAGCCATTGAGTTGTTGGGGTTTTACCATTATTGTAGCATAGCTTATCCTAACCTGACTAATACACATATCAAATGATAGCATCTTATCAGGAAAGACAAGGTCTTTTACAAGTTCCCAGATATAGCAGACATTAAAATGAGACAGCAGGGTTTTCCCATCTCAGACCTGTCTGCAAAGGTCTGCCTTGGCCTTAAGATCATAGTCTATCCCTCTGCAGACATTTCCAGAGAGCTTTACATTTAGTTGTTATTATGGACCATAAGCTGTAATAACAAGCATCTGACAAGAAACCAAGACTGTTTTCCTTTGAGGCTACAACTTAATGGTAGTCAAAAGAATGACTCTTTCTGTTTAGTTTACTCATGTGCTGGAATCTCCCTAAGCCTCAGTAATCTATGAGTAAGCTGTGCTTGTGATCCCAGTAACCTCCCACGTTTCACTGTCTCTTTGTGCTGCCCTCTGGTACAGAGCCTGTGAAAACCTTTTCAAGTGTTACTGGGGATCCCTAGAGAATGCTTGTATGCAATAATGAACAAGTCTGGTTATCTAGGGCTATCAAATGGTATGTTCCATCTTTTCTTTTGTGCCAGCCTCCTACACTGGGTTCCACCATCTCTGCCAGGTATTCCTTCCAGCTGACCCTGGACATAGCTGGTCCTGAGTACATGAAGGACCATCTGTAGTTGGGCACTATTCCTGTTTTTGCTGGGCACATCCAGTAGATTATCCTCATGAGTACATGGTGCTAGTGTCAGAGTTACCTCCCCCTTCAATCACTAAGTCAAGCTTGTCTGTCTAGTTCTCTCAACCCGTAGAATAAATATTACACAGGAGACTTCTGTTTGGCCCACCTCCCCAACTTTCCAGGTATACATCATACACATAGAATCGAGCAGTATTTACAGGGCTAATGGAGAGTCTCCCATTACACCTATGATTACCATTCACTTAAACATTTTGTTGATGTTGATGTTAGAAGCTTATTAAACTGCCCAGGAGATTCTTACCCATTTTTCTTCACTCACTCACTTTCTTTGTCCTGGGCTTCTACCATGTTGCTTGCCTTGCTCCAGGAGAAATGTGGTAAAATGTAGAGATTAGGAAGCAGATGTCTAAGAATGTTGGGTCTCCTCACTGGACCACAGTCTGGATAATATCTTCCTTCCATCTGCCCACTAAAACAGAGCCCCAGACTCAATGGCACACCCTGAATCTGGAGTGAAATCTTGAGGACCCTATTCCATCTTCATGAGATAAGCTTCATCTAAATCTGATCCGTGGAACCACAGCTAGCCACAAGCTGACCTGAGAAGGCTGGCCTGCTTGGGGTCATTCCTGTTGTTGCCATCTTATTGAAAACCCTTGGTACAACAGTCAGTAAAAATGTTTTGCAGGGTTTACTAAGCAAGCCAGTGCTTTGAAAACCCCACTAATATTTAAGAATCCCCGTCAATGATGTTTTTGTTCATGGACAAATATGAAGAGTCTTATCTGACCTATTTCCTCATCAGTGATGGATGTATTTTTTTGAGGCCCTTCTATGTGCAAGGCATTCTATAAGACTCCTTGCATATATTATTTTTCATGACAACCCTGTGGACTAAATGTTGTTTCTCCGTTTTGCAGAAATGGAGATTGAAGTACAGAGAACCCAAGTAAATTGCCCGAAGTCATAGACGTAGTAGATGGCAACCTTGTGATTAAAATGAAGTCTGTCTCTGTTCTTTTTTTTTTTTTTAAACCATACTGGATTATCATAGAGGAAAGTTTGTAATCACCCAGTACTATTTATCTAGACTATGCAACCACTCCTGGGCTCATTATAAAGGTCCAGAGTAGTCTTGAACCCTGTCAGCTCTGGTCTCTTCCACGGCCTCTGCCTCTCATGCTTCCTGATCTTAGACAGCAGGAGTAGGAGTGGGGATTTTTAAAAAAAAAACTAGATCAGATATACTGAACACATCTCCCATGAAAAATAATTCTCAGAAACATTCATATTAAGAAAGAGAGACATTTTCCCCAACTTGAAGCACACTCTGCGTGGATTTCCCTCATCCATATTGTAATAGCTAAAACAATTTAAAGCAATTCACTCATTTATTAATGAGTGGTATCATTAGCTTCTTTTTTTTATGTGCCTACTTTGAAACTTTCCTACTTTTCCACTTTTTACCTTCCCTTGCTCTGTCCAACCAGAAAATAACAAATAGGACTGATTAAAAAACATCACTTGCTCCTTAGCTGTTCTAAGACCTAGTCAAACCATTGAAATTATTGCCTAAAAAATTAGAGATGTAATAGAGGCACACACTTTACAAATTCAAATGGTATAGAAGGAGATTGAAAAAAAAAAAAAGCTCATTTCTCCTCGCCTCAAGTCTAAGGCCTGGGATTTAACTGCTTTTATTTATTGATGTTTGAATTATTTTGGTAACTTCTAGAAATATGCTTACACTTCTTTTTCTTAATTTCTCAACTTCGATTAGTATCTATTGGCTGACTACTAAGAGAGATGAAGGATTTTGCATACTTACAGCTATTATTCCCCACATGCCCTCCTCCTGACAATCGTACTGCATTTTCTGGGCTGGGAAGGGAGAAGTGAAGACTGGTGTCTGCCCACCTATCCTGTTGGCCGTCCTTTAAACAGTTACCCTGATGCCTGCTCCCCTGGTTCACTCCTGTTCTCTGCTGTTGACTCAGAGCTTGGCATCTCTTGAAACTCTTGTGTCAGTCAGGCTCTCATCAAGAAAACAGAATTCGTGCCAGATAGTTCAATAGAAGGGATTTAATTAGGAGAATTAATTACAAAGGCCTTGGAAGAGCTGACGGAACCAACAGGATGATGAAACAACTCAGATTTTAGAACCAGAGCAGTGTGAGGGCATGGGGTTCCCAGAGTTTAGCAGCTCAGCCTCCCCCTTGCCTGGTGCCGGAACTCCAGTGTAGTCACGCAGCTGGAGAAGGTCTGCAGGTAGGAGCTGGACCAGTGGAGTAGATGCAGTTACTGGTGGAGACACTGCTCATAGCCAAGAAAGGGAGGGCGGGAGGGCGGGGAGAAACAACCTGGTTTCTTCCCTCCTCCCACTGCCAGTCTCTGGCCAGTGTCTCCCATCAGTTGAAACTAGCCAGAAGTCGTTTTGGCAAGGGAGTCTGGAAAATGTAGCTTGTAGGGGTCAGCACCCTGAGAGACGGAAAGAATAGGGATAGAATAGGGAGAGGGCAGGAAACGGATGTGAGAGCAAACAGGTGGATGAGGTGGTATGGTTTCTTTGTGTCCCCCTCAAAAAGATCTTGAAACCCCCAATACTTCAGAATGTGACCTTATTTGGAAATAGGATCATTGAAGATGTAATTAGTTAGGTTAAGATGAGGCCATACTGGAGTAGGGTGGGCCTTTAATTAACGACTGGTGTACTTATGGGAAGATGAAAGACACAGAGACCCACAGGGAGAGGGCCGTGTAACAACAGAGGCAGAGATCAGAGTGATGGATCTACCACACAAGGAACACCAGGGCTGCTGGTTGTCATCAGGGGCTGGGAGAGAGGCATGGACAGATTCTCCCTCACAGTCCTCAGAGGGAACCATCCCTGGCAACACCTTGAGTTCAGCCTTCAAGTTTCCAGAACTGGGAGAGAATACATATGTATTGTTCTAAGTCACCCAGTTTGGGATTCTTTGTTACAGCAGCCCTAAGAAGCTAATACAGATGGGTACAGGGCTCTTCTTGGAAGAGTGCTCTTACTTCTTGTGTGTATCAGGACTACAACTTTCTCAACAATGATTTTATATCAATATGATCTCATATACTTCTTGGTTTTCGAAAATATGTCAAAATCTCTGGTCTACTGTATTCAGTACTGCTATGGATTCTTTCTCCTTTAAGTATTATTTCAATGGAATCCCATGAAGGAGAGCAAGATAGGAAGAAAAAGTTATCCAGATATCCATGTTTAATGCTAAACCATTAGCACTCAATCTGCCACCCTAAAACAGAACTCTACTGCCCAAGATGGGTCAGGTTCAATGTTTAGGGCATACTCACCTCCTCTGTTCTAGGGGTGAGGTCTTCCAATCCTACATGCAGTGACTATTAGGCATGTCAAATAGAAAATAAGTTTTTGGATAAAAGAATTCACTACACCCCCTTTATTGAAGATGGAACCTTTGAATTTTTATTCACTGATCAATATAACCTGCCAAAATAACTGGATTGCTGGGGCTTAACTATAAATATATCTATCTTATCTATAAAGAGAACTGTTATGTCTTTCCTTAAGATTTAGAGGGACCTAAACAAGCAATTCTCCAAGGAAGACATACAAATGATCAAAAAGCACATGAAAAAATGCTCAATATCACTAATTATCAGAGAAATGCAAATCAAAACTATAATGAGGTATCACCTCACACCAGTCAGAATGGCCGTCATTCAAAAATCCAAAAATGACAAATGCTGGAGAGGCTGTGGAGAAAGGGGAACCCTCCTACACTGCTGGTGGGAATGCAGTTTGGTACAGCCACTATGGAAAACAGTGTGGAGATTCCTCAAAAGACTAGGAATAGACTTACCATATGACCCAGGAATCCCACTCCTGGGCTTGTATCCAGAAGGAAATCTACTTCAGGATGACACCTGCACTCCAATGTTCATAGCAGCACTATTTATAATAGCCAAAACATGGAAACAGCCTAAATGTCCATCAACAGGTGACTGGATAAAGAAGATGTGGTATATTTATACAATGGAATACTACTCAGCCATAAAAACCGACAACATAACGCCATTTGCAGCAACATGGATTCTCCTGGAGAATGTCATTCTAAGTGAAGTCAGCCAGAAAGAGAAAGAAAAATACCATATGAGATCGCTCATATGTGGAATCTAAAAAACAAAAACAAACAAACAAACAAAAACAGGACAGAAATAGACTCATGGACAGAGAATACAGACTTGTGGTTACCGGGGTGGGGTGGGTAGAGGGTGGGAAGGGATAGACTGGGATTTCAAAATTGTAGAATAGATAAACAAGATTACACTGTATAGCACAGGGAAATATACACAAAATGTTATGATAAATCACAGAGAAAAAAATGTGACAATGAGTGTGTATATGTCCATGAATGACTGAAAAATTGTGCTGAACACTGGAATTTGACACAGCATTGTAAAATGATTATAAATCAATAAAAAATGTCAAAAAAAAGATTTAGAGGATTAGTTTATCACAGTTTATTAATTTATCATAGTTCATTGTTAATGTTTTTGAGAATCATGTTATTTAACAGCTCTTTTAATTAACCAGTATTGGATAATATATTCTGCTCCTCTGGCTAATCAAATTCTGTTTTTCTACATTTTCTAAGAGTTCTTAAAAAGCAAACAACAATGACAATAGCAAAAACAATATGCCCCCAAATCCACGTGGAACCAACAGTCTGAGACATGACTGAGCACTGGCTCTGAGAAAAATGACTAGTTATGAGCCTACAGAACCCCCGGGATTAAAGGGACCATGGAACCGCAGGGCTTCTGTACGTTCTTATCATGAGCACTGAATCAGCTATTCAGTAATTGCTTAGGGTATTCTTGTCTGATGGGAAAAAAATAAAATCTGCCTTCTGATATATGATAGTCCCTCGAAATGACTAATACTGAAGATTTAGAAAATGTAAAACCATTATTTTGAATGGCATTCTTACATGGACTCATGGTATTAAAGTGCATGGTTTTTAAGATCTAAAAGAAAAGAAAAAAAGTTATCCAGATTCACTCTTTTAGTTGTTTTAAATTATGTTTGTCCACCTCCATGGCAGTAAAATGATTTCCAATGGAAACTCTCCTTGCAAAGCTACATTTTGGGTTTTTGTTGGGGGGGGGGCGGGAGGAGAAAGCAGGGACTTATTTTAAGGATCCTCTCAACAAGACTTCCTGTGCTGTGATCCCGGAGAACTCTGCACAAATTTGGTCCTTTTCTCAGCTTCATGCAAAATGGATTTGATTTGGTGATAAAAAAAAAAAAAACTCAAAACCCAAAACCCCTACTTGTTTCTAAGGTTCAAGCTGGCTAAATTTGCTTGGTTTCGTTTGGAAGTTGTGATCTTTACAATACTGTGTGTTCCAAAGGAACAAGAATTATTGCCTGGCTTCTGCAGTGCATGGACCTGAAGGCCTGCAATACCTTGTAAATGAGAGGCCTGAGAACAAGAGGTCTCAGGATGCCCCCAAACGAAAGGCTGGTTCCAGGACGGCTGAGGTCACGTTCCAGCTCCTGGAAGAGCAGGGGCTCGTTCCCAGCAGCACATTCCCTGTGTGTTCTCCCAGTCTTCTCCAGTTCCACGTCTCAGTTCATGCCCCAGCGCAGTCCCCTAGCTTCCTGGAGAAGCAATGTCCATTCTGGCAGGGCTTTAGGTCCCCCCTGCTGCCCAATGCAAACGTTGGTGACAGTCACCTGGGCTCTAAACCATGGAGTCCTGAGACTTTGAATTCAGACTCTCCCTGACATTCTGCTTCTCCTGGGCCTAGAGCGCCAGACTCAGTTCCCTGTGGTACTTTTTCATAACCTTCCATGACAAGATGCTCAAAGTGTCTCTCCTTTTGCTCCAAAGCTTCCTTAATCATTCACTCAAAAATTTAGAGCCTGCTTACCTTGTGTGTTGCCCTTTGCTAAAGATGGCGAGAATGACCAAGAAATACGTGACGTGGGTCCTCTGTAGGCACCTGATTGGCTAATCCATAGACCATTCCCAAATCCCTTTTCCCTTGTCTGCCTTCACTTTGAATCCTGGAAAAACCAAATATTTATTTCCTTTGCCTCTTTTGCAGCTAAAAGTGGCCACATGACAGTTTTAATTGAGACAGAATTCCAGCAGGGCCAGCATCTCTGCACTCTTTCCAGGTCAGCGCTTTATGTATGTGACTCGCTATTTTTAATGTTTACATGGTATTTCATAGTGTGTATGTATGACACTTATCCAGCGACTCCCCCAGTGCTTGAAAGTTGTTATTTCTTATTTTCCCCAATACAACAGTGTTGCAATAAACATTTCTTTTCATACATTCTGTGTACTGGTGCCTTTATTTATTTTAGAACAGAGTCCCAAAATATATATGTATTTACTTGGTCAAAATATATATGTATTTAAATGTCGAAAGATATTGGCAGCTTTTCAAAAATATAGCACCTTCAATTCTCAGTAGCTGTGGATAAGTGGGCTTATTTCCCTGCATCCTTATCGGCACTGGAGTTATTTCTCTTCTCAACTTTGGCCAGTCTAATGAATGAAAATAGATAGTTAGTGTTGCTTTAATTTTAATTTCCCGGGATCTTAATGAAATTGTTCACATATTTATTGGCCATTGGAGATCCTCGTCTGTGAATTACCTGCTCATATCCTCTGTCCATTTTTCTAATGCTTTGCTTTTCTTTGTCTTATCAACTTGTAGACACTTTGTTCATGTTAGAGATATAACCCCATGCCTACCACATGTATAGCAAATATTTTTTCAGGCCACTATTTTGTCATTCAAAATACATAAACAGTTTTTAAAAACAATTTATATAATCAGATAAGTCTTTTGTTTCCATCCTGACTTTCTTGCTTAGGAAAGTCTACCCACTTCAAGGAATTTATTTTCTGAACCTGGTTCAACTGTTTAGCAGCATGTACTTTAGGGGCCTGCGGTGTGAGACATGCTAGTCTTGAAGAGACCTAGAGCTGCAAAGAAATATTTGCAGAAAAGCAAGCCTGTAGATGGGGAAGAGTATATAGTACATGATGGTTAAAAGCTGTGGAGTCATAAGGTCTTGAGTGTCAGTTCCTTTTCTCAGTGGGGGGTGTGTAACTGCTGAGATTTTAGGCAAGTTACTCAACCTCCTCCCCCGTAGAAGGGAGTGCTGGTACCCATTCATGCACCTTTTGGGAGTACTAACAACCAACAACAATGCATACAAAGCATTTAGCAGAGGGTTTAGCCCACAGCAAGTCATGACCATTGCCATTAGTGAAGAAAAAGTAGGAGAGAATTTCAGAAAGATAGGCTGGGGTTAAGGAGATTGGACATTCATTTGTAGGGGATGGAAAACAATGGAAAGTTTGGTAGCAGAAGAATAATATGGGATAGGTGGTATTTAATAAACTGATCTCTCTTTCAGGACCCATTGTTCCTTAAATGTCATATTTATATTTGCTTATTTTATCTCAAAATCTTAAAAAAAAAAGGACATCTTAAACCCAAGCATACTTAAAAAGTTATTGTGATTTGGTCAGATTGTGTTCATTTGACTTTAGGTGAAGATTTTTGTCTTGTAGTCAAAAACGTAATCAGTCTAAAAAATAAAACAAAACCCTACAACTTGAATTTTTGATATCCTCATTTATAGGGAAGTGGATGTTAATTCAGTTAAGAACAGCTGAGGGTCATCTCACTGGCCCTCATTGCACACCTACAGGCAAACAGGTACCACCTTACAGAGAGATGGGTCCACCTTCCACAACTATTATGGACTGAATGTTTGTGTCCTTTCCAATTTCATATGCTGAAGCTCTAACCCCAATGTGACTATATTTGGCAATAGGCCATTTTGGAAATAATTAAAGTTAAATGAAGTCATAAAGGGTGGGGCCTGAGCCAGTAGGATTAGTGTCCTTATAAGAAGAGACATCAGAGAGCTTGCCTTCTCTCTCAATATCATGCAAAAGAAAGGCCATACGAGCACACAGTGAGAGCATGGCTGCCTACAAGCCAAGAGAAGAGGCTTCAGTATGATAGCAAATTTTGCTGCCAACTTGGTCTCAGAATTCCAGTCTTCAAAACTGTGAGAAATAAATGTCTCTGGTTTGTAATACTTTGTTATGACAGCCTGAGCCAACTGATGCATCACCCAACATCAAACTCTCATTCTACATATGGATACTAGGGGTTATTTTAATCCAAGTAAAAGTTACTTTTTAAGAATGGAATTTCTCCATCCTCCCCAAATCAAGGTTGCCTTTGTCTTCAAAGAAAGTATGTCTGGAGACCAAATTCTGGGGAAGGATAAAGAAAACAGCCTTTTTTCCTGTTCAGCTTGGATACTGTGTCCTGCATGAAGCATGAGAAAACATGGACCAAGAAGCCACAGGATCAAATAAACCAAATACTTAAAAGAGTTATAAGATACGGGAAAAAGTACATCTCAACTTTAACTAGCTTCGTGAAACCCCAGTTGCGGTTCTTTCCATAGAGAGATGACATGACTTGACTCATAAGCTGCTCTTCCTACCTGCTAATGGCCTTGTTTCAGGGTAATACAGAGAGACTGGATATACAGACAGAAAGTGGCCAGAATGCATAGAAATAGAACTGATCTGCAACATGCACAGGAAACCAAGCTCTTTAGTTGCAATAAATAACCCAGGCAGGCAGCCTACTGTTAGACTTGTGGCTTGCTATCTCTGGTAACAAGCTAAAGAATAATTTCTATAACAATTGGCCCCAAATGGCCAGGACTTGATTAATAACTGCCAGTTTCTCTAAGTTTGTTGTTGCTTCCAAATTTGGATCAACCAGGGAAAGCCAAATATGCTTTTACCCCAACCTGGCTCATGGAGCCCTACTTCAGGTTGGCTCACCTACAGCTTCCCAGGTCAACAGCCTCCAGTGAGGGCACACCTGAAGGCTTCCCTTTTTTCTACTAAAAGATTCCACCACTCTGCCTGCCTTTGAGTCTCTGTCAAGATGTAAGTGACTTTGGCCAACTCCCTTGCTAGAGCAACTCTGGATAAACAGCGTTTGCTTGTTCTCATCTGGTTGGTCTTTTATTTCCCTGCTGTCTTTTTATCTATTCTCTAGAAGACTTGAGAGATTCGTTTCCTCCTTAACTGTGTTCAGAAATATTTCCTGTCCCGTTTGTGATGGAGATAGACGGTTTTTCTTCCTTGTGATTGTAAATCGTGCAGGCACATGTAATGCAGTATGAACAATCATGCAACATTTTTGTGATGATGCAAACCAGTTCTTAGAACCTCAAGAGAGGTGCATCAAGCCTCAAAAAGAGACAATTATCCCATCTCTTGGTCAATGTGGACTTGGAATACAGCACGCAGAGCTCAGGTCCCCAGAGTGGTTGTTCTAGGCTGGTGATGTGCACGGGGCCCCTGACCACCTGTTCCTGCTCTCTCCCACCCCCGTCACTTTTTCAAAGGTATTTATAGTGACTTAAGCCAGTGTTTCTGAGTTCCTGGATCTGACCCCTGGCAGCCAGCAGCTTCCCTGTCTTCACTGTGCTGCTGTCCATTATGCTGCACTGGCTCTGTGGCCTCCTGCGTGTCCCCTTGGGAACTGGGCATGAAGTCGAGGTGCTTATTTTGCTCAAGTTGGTGAAAGAGGCATGAGGAACACCTCAAAGGCGGCTTTCAAACCACTGATCTTGGCGGTTCTGCTGTTTGGAAAGACAACAGAACAGTGGGAAGAAGGAAATTTCATTCCTTTAGAGCTTCTCTGTTTAGCCCCAGCAACAATAGTAACAAAGTGCATTTTGGGAGGAATCATTTGAATCAGGTCCTTATCTGCCTCGCTTGGAATAAGGTTTAATAAAAACAGAAACATCAACCAAAAAAAAAAACACTATCTGTTCTCATTAATAAGAATAAACAATCGACTCCTTAAGACTAGGTATTGCTAATAAATAGAAATCCATCTGAATGAATTTGGAACCTGTGGGATTTCTGATTTAACCCTATAATCTACTTCTACATTGGTAAACTTCATTTTTTTAATTTTATTTTTTATCCAAGTGTAGTTGATTTACCATCTTAATGTCAGGTGAACATTGACAAACTTTAAATGATTTGATGGAAAATGAAGGTTCCAAGCTGCCATCTGATGTTCAACAGCTGGTCTCTTTTGTTAGTAGATGGGGAGGGCATTTTCCAGGGCTTCCCTCGGCTTTGCCTATGCTCATATGAGCACTCAGCAAAGGCTCAACAAAGCACCGTATTTTGATTTATCAGAAGTTTTCTAGGAAAATACCGAACAAGTGAAAATAATGTAGAGTTAGGAATAGGAGTGTTGACACACACACACAATGTACCAACTTAGCTCTGTCCATGATTAGATACTGGTCAGGCCACTACCGTAGACCGTGGGTTCACTGTGACAGACAGTGTAGCTTGGACATTGTGGCGCCTCCCTTTGTGTGTAACTGTCTCCTCTGAATAAAGAATGCTCTTTAAAACCGTCTCGCTATCAGTTGTAAACAGCTGACAGACCTTTAAGGAGAGGGGTCTAGGAAGAGGTAAGTAAGTGTAATGAATGAAAAAAATAAAGGAAGCTTTCAAAGTGCTACTCCAGCTCTACATCCCAAGTGCAGAAAGCGGGGGGAGGCCAACCTCCCCTAAGTGACTGTCAGCCAGTCAAGTGCACGCGGAATACAGGAAAAAATGTGTAAAACAGGCCTTTATTTTGAATTTGAATTATTCATTCCATTCTCCATCCTACTCCAGGTATTTCCTGTTTCTATCAGGTGCCTGGTTTCTCACTGGGCAGACCTGGTAATCATTTCCCTGGGTATCCATGCGGCCATCCCCAAGTAGCCAGCATGCTCTCTGACTCTTCCCTTCCATCCTCATGGCCCCTCACACCTTGAAGCCTCTTTACCCCTGACAAGAGCTATCCTCTTAACTAAACCTTAGTCAGGCTCCTCTGAACCCTCTTTTCAAGTAGGCCTTGTCCTTGGTCCCATCCTTGGCCTGCTGAGTCCATCCAGTTATAGCCAAGAATCCTGCTAAGCTAGTTTATTGAGAATTACCCCACCCTTGATACCCAATCAAGCTCCTCTTCCTTCTACCCACGCTTGATACTGAACCAAGCTGCTCGTGTAATTTTCCATCCACTCCCAGACCCTGCCCAGTGGCTATGAATTCCTACTTGTTCCTGTTGTTCAGACTTAAGTCCAGTCTTTCTCCCTTATTGCAGTAGTCTTGAATAAAGTCTTCCTTTCAGTTTTTAACAAGTGTCAGAACAACTTCTCTTTATCCCTTCCCAACCCCAGGGTCCCACCTCTTCCACACATGGAGTCCTTCAGTCTCCATACTCTGCTTCATATTCATCTGCTGTCCCACTGTGGGTGTGGGGGCACTGAATCCCACAGGATGGAGGACAGGAGAGGAAAAGAGGCTTTCTCGGTGGTCTGTTCTCAAGGCCTGGTGGGAAGGGCCATCAGAGCTTTCCTACTGCTCAGGTTCACAGTTCCATGAAGTCTCCCTTCCTTCCTTCTGACAAAAGAGTTCCTGCCTCCTTTAGTGACCCCAGTCTGAGACCCCAGGAGAGAAAAAGAAAAAAAAAAAAGCCACTCTCATTTGTGATGCCGGAAGAACTTGTTCTGTAACTCATCTTTTAGAGTCTGGCCACTGATTTTCTAAACCAAACGAGACTTCTTTTTGCTTTACAAGCTGGTTGTCAAGTTTTTGGATCTCTGCAGAGTTCTCTTTTGCTTCCAGCCCCACCCCTAGTCTTCTACCCCCTGGGAGAGCTCTCTGTGCCCTCTACCCCATATCAGACATCGGAGGGCCGCCCCAGGGCAGAGTGTCTTGAAGGGATTTCTCTCGCCTCCCCTGCCCCACGCCCAGACTTCACAGGGCTGCTGCCATGTACTCAGTGAAGGCTTAGCCTGCCTCGCAGTGATGTCTCTCCACTTTCGAGCCTTTCTTCTAGCCTTCAGTATGCCATTGCCTAGTATTTGGAGAAGCCCTGTGTACCCCAGTGGGGATCTCTCCTTGAGCTCCTTCCCTGCCTTCAGTCTTGGGTGGAATTTTTCAGGAACTCGATGAAGGTCTACAGAAAAGAGTAGGCTCTTCGGCTGGTGCTGCTCAGGACTCTAGTCCATCAACCGAGCCTATGTGACAGTCACATGTTTGTTCAAAGTGAAGCTGTATTTTAGTTCCCGTCTAGGAAAGATTTTTCCTCCTCCTACCACCCTGCCACATAGGAAAGCCACTATGAATCTCTTCTCTTCCAGGAAGGATTTGCCACTTTTCTAAAATTAAGTTCATTTAAATTTGGCTTTTTAAAAACTATGATTTTGTAGCTTACCTTGCTAATTTGCATTCTTAGGGTCCCTATAATGTTTTTAAATTTTTTTAAAGCAACTTACTCTAAAGCAAAATCTTACTTGAACCTGAATACACAAAGCAAATCGAAGCTGACTCTTTGGATTAAAACATACTTGGTGGGGGTGGAGTCACAGTGGGTAGGGGGCTGTCTCATCACTTTCTGTTATGCCTACTTGGAAACATTTTCAAGTTGTTCGAAAATCATTGATCTCATCATCAATTGTGAATCTTTTTTGGGAGGTCCAGTCTTCATTGTACAGTTTGATTTTCTCAATATTTTCAAAGTCCAACACCTTCTTTTCTTTTACATGCCTCTGCTTACACTGGTTCCTTTCCAAGGGGTGCTTGCCTCTCGACCAACTGCAATCACATACCTTTGAGGGTCCAGCTCACCCTTACAGATTTCTGCATCCTCAGAACAATTACACGGCACTTATCAGTTGGGCTGTTACTGACTGTGGTATGTCTTCTCCTGGTTTGATGAGTGTTACTCTTGCCTCTGTAGCTAGACACCCTTCCTCCAAATCTGGACTATCTTGGAACTTGTCATGCCTTGTTTGAGGCTGAGAGTGATAGGCAGATTGTGAATATTTGTTACTGTCACTCTGGAAGTATGAAAACTGTCTTTTGGTTGATGACTGTCTGTTAGCCAGGATGGTTCTATGTACATGATTTAATACTTTTGCACTGAAGCCCATGTGGCTTCTGCTCAAAATGAGCCTTAATTCAGATCACTGTCAGCCCTTCTCAATCAAGTGACTGCCTTTGTTTCCACTGGATGCCATGGGATGCTGGGACGCCATGTGTCTTTTTAGTATTAACAATGCTTGGAAACACCATAGAGATATTTTAACTATCCTGCTTCCCCCATCCTTCATCCTCTGAGCTGGTCAGGTCCACCCACGCTAGCCTGGGGCTCCATGGAGCCTTGCCTTAAGGGGGTGGACTGGCTGTGCTCCAGAATCACACTTCAGTTGGATTAATGTGGCTATAAGAGGCGCCCACTGAGAGAGTGTCTTTTCCCTGATATACACTAAGCTGTCAGCGACACAACTGGCCTATTACAAGGTGGCACCTAGAGTATCTAGGCAAGCTCTCAACATGTAATTGCCGGGATTTAGAATTAGTATGTTACTTCTGATTCAGCCTATTGTGTTCCCCAGAAAAAGCTATTTCCAGGCATCTCTGACTCAGAGATTTCTGGGAGATGAGATATCTTCCTTCATCCCAGGGGAGATCAAAAAACTTAACTTTTCCTTCTCTAGTAAGTTGTCCACCCCTTTTCCTCAAGTAACTTTTTTTCTTTTTGAATCTTGAGGATTGTTATGATGATAAAAATACCTACCCTAGAGAGTGGCTATGCAGGTAAAAAAGGCATCGGCTTTGTTTAAATTCTATGAATGCCCTTCAATATGTATGTTTTTCAAAGTCTTTTATGCTTATTATATACATATTTATATGCATGTTTTATGCATGTTCTTGACGCCCCTTTTTGAGATAATTGGGGCAAAAGCAACAAAGGAAATACATAAATAAACACTAACAAATCTGTTTTCCTTAGAAGATTCAGATTTTGAGGAATCTAGCTCCAAGTTTTAGGACCATGGACTGAATTCTCATTAGAGCATTCAGATCAAATCTGCAGCTGGCTCACCTGGAGTAGAAGTACAAGGCCCTGAAGTTGTAAGGATGTGAAGGCTAGATAATGAAAGACTCAAATGTGGACACCTCTAACCTGGGAAGAGTTTTTATTATGTTTTTAGTGTCACTCTAAAGTACAATTTACTTAAACTAAATTTTCTTTCATCAGATTTACATATCTTCCTTAAAAAAAACTTCACTGTATCTTAGTAATATTAGAGCTTGTATATTCATTCTGCATTCATTCAATCAGCCGCCCAGTTGGCATTCTGCAACATTGAGCTATATATAGATAAAAGCTGAAGTTTAAAATCTACCCAGTCATCTGTTGGTAGACTGAGGCTGTATTATACAACTCAACATGAAATGTGTTTGGGTGGAGCTCTAACCTTTCATTACCTGCGTGAATCCTGCCCTCTGGTAATGGGTGTGTACACAGGTGGTCCGATTGCTGTGTGGCTCTCTAGGAAGCTTACAATAGGACAGTGTATCCTCTCACCTCTTTTTGCAAAAGGAGTTATTGTTGTTAAAATTCCTTGGGACTTGGATTGTACCTTTTGGGCACTTTACCATCTCCATCCTGAAATGAAACCTCTTAGGTAGCGGAAGAGCTGAAAACTTGGCTGGCAGCAGCGATGGAGCAAACCTGCCCTCTTACCGGCTGGATGGGTGAGGGGATTTACTGCTTGTGTAGATAAGATTCGATGTAGTTAGACATTGTCAACACATGCTGGTGTAAATGCAGTGCCCTTCCTTGACTTTCCCAAGGGAAAAGGAACTCATTTTGACATTGGATTTCATTTCTGCACTATAGCATCTAAAGTATCTTTTCTCATAAAGGGGGCTGAGACACTGGCCTCTAAAGGTCTCCATTGCCAGGCAGTTTTAGGAGCATAATCTGACATGCAGATTAATTGTTCAAACATGGACATGTTTACCAATACGTGCATAATTTTATTTTTAGATTTATATAAAATTTTAATTAATTTTTAGATTGAGGTATAGTTGCTTTACAATATTATATTCGTTTCAGGCATACTACATAGTGATTCAAAAATTTTATAGATTATACTCCATCTATAATTATTATAAACTATTGGCTAGATTCTCTGTGCTGTACAATGTATGCACGCCTTATTTTAAATGTAAATTTAGACACAGAGGAAATGGGGCGTATCTGCAGGAAGTAAGTATTTACAACCTGATGGCATTAGGACCCACTTAGGTTATAATGACAGTGGCTCCTAGATATCTCAATGGATGGAATGAACTAAGCTCCAGTGTGGCCAGTTTTGTGCTTGGCTTTATTGTCCTTTCACTTGGTCATTCATTCGCTCATTCATTCATCACTTGTGCAGGCACTGTGCTGGTTGCTGAAGACATATCTTGAAAAGCACAGATTGTTCCCATAAGAGATTGCAGAGGAATGGGAGAGACAAAATAAATGGTGATTGTTATACAGTAGGAAAAAGGGGAGGTGGAGGAGCACAGCGGAGGAATTCAGCCTCTGGCAGGGTCCCAGGAAGGAAGAAGTGACCACAGCTTTTGTATTGTAACATTTGACAGCGTAAGGCTCACTCTGTCTCCTGTTTCCTCATTTCTGTTCTTTAAATTTTTTCCCCCACTTTTCTATGTTTATTCTTCTGCGTGAACTTTGTATTTTTTTAAAAAATCAAATTTCAAATTTGGACAACATTGAGTTTATAGACTGATTTAGGGAGACTCACTCTCTTTGTCAGGTTTGAGTATTCTTATATAAAAATAATATACTGTTGTCCATTTGTTCACATATTTTAAAATGACATTTAGTAGAGTGTTATTAATAAATGCTTTACACTTGTCTTGCTATGGTTATTCCCGGTTATTCTATGTATTTTTTGTTATTGTGATTAGGATTTTTTCATTATATTTTATATAGTTGGTTAATTATGGTGATCAAGAAAGCTAATGATTATGGATACTTATTTATTGTTTTGTTTTTATTTATTTTGTTATTGAAGTATAGTTGATTTACAATGTTGTGTTAGTTTCAGGTGTATAGCAAAGTGACTCAAATATATGTATCTGACAAAGAATAGAATAGAATACATATATCTATTCTGTTTCAGATTATTTTCCATTATAGGTTATTACAAGATATTGACTAGAGTTCCCTATGCTGTACAGTAGGTCCTTGTTGTTTATCTATTTCATATATAGCAGTGTGTATCTGTAAATCCCAAACTTGTAATTTATCCCTCTCTGCCCTTTCCCCTTTGGTAACCATAAGTTTGTTTTCAATGTCTGTGAATCAATTTCTGTTTTTTAAATCAGTTTATTTGTATCCTTTCCTTTTTTTTTTTTTCAGATTTGTGGATATTTAGTTTTTACTTAGGCATAGAAAGATCACGGCAGACATAGATGAGCCCCTTCACATTTACTGATGGCTGTAGGTCACATTCCCTGGGAAACAGACTGCAAGATGGAGATCTGTGCACAGGAGATTTATTGCGGTGTTCCCTCAGGAAAACATCTGGGAGGGGGAAGGGAAGCAGGATTGGGAGGAGAAACTGAACCACAGTGTGGCTCCAACAGAGACCTCAGCTGGTCTCACAGGGAGCTCCAGAGCTAGGATGGCCCTTCAGAATTGTACTAAATTGAGATAAGATAAGAAAAGACCAGGCCTTTGAACTCCCACACTGACCACTCATTGGATATGGCTGCCCTTGAGAAGGGGGTGTAAGCTTGGGCCAGGCAGTCCCTTCAGCAATTCCAGAAGCCAGTGGAGTCAACACTCCAAGCTACTGGAGGATTAAGTACCTCAGTCTGAAAGGGAGAGCTGGGCAGCGCCCTACAACATTCATTTTAGTAACACACTGATATTTTAGTATTTTGGACCCCTAAATGACAACAGTCAAGAACACCAACAACACTAATAAGGTGTGAAGTTAAAAAACACCCAGGTAGCTGCCTCTTCCTTCACTTTTAAAGGACTTGCTATTTAAATTTACCTTTTAAAACTTGTAAAACATTTCATTATGAGGATGATATAGATAATAAAATTTTTCAAAAAACAGATAACACTTATTTTGAAGTTACTTTGATGTTTCCTGGAGCACTAGATAGTATTTATGCTCAGAATAAGGAGACTAACCAAGAATAAAACAGTAGGTCGTCTGGTCCAAACAGTATTGGTTAGAATTTTAAAATGTCTTGACCAGTCTGAACCTGCTGAAAAAAATCCCATCTCCCCTCGACACACACTCAAAAGAAGACTTAAATATAGCCATTTCTTTTCTCCCTAAACTTATTGGGATATAATTTACATAAAATAAAATGCATCCATCCAGTTTAAGTGTACAGTTTGATGAGTTTGTCAAATGTATACACCAGTGTGATCACCGCTGTAAGAAATATATAGAGAGGTGGAGGGTACAGCTCAGTGGCAGAGCACATCCTTGGTGTGCAGGAGGTCCTGAGTTCAGTCCCTAACGCCTTTGCTAATACTTAGGGAAAAAAAAAATGTAATTCACTTTGGGAAAAAAAAATTAAAAAATAGATATATAGAACTTTTTCCTCACTCACTTTCCATTCCATCTTCTTGCTGTATTTCTTTAATAACGAGAGTTGGTTTTTCCTCCTGGCAAGCAGGTAAGTTACTTGGGATCAGTTTTATCAAGATTTCTTGCAAGCTTGTTACCGTGGGTCCACAGCTACCATTATTTATGGACTAATTTAGCCCTACTGCTCTGCCATCATGATTCCTCATCATACATTGTTATTCTTTTCTTTTGAAGACCTATTTTCTAAAGATATTTAAAATGAGGGAAAATTATTTTATTTTTAGTAAGATATTTGCCATTTCTTGTTCTTCATTTTAGATCGTTTCTATTGCTGTGTTCAAGTTTAATGATCTTTCCTTCTGGCTTGTATGCTTTCTATCCCAGCCAGTAAATTTTTTTCATTTCTAGAATTTCCATTTGTGTTTTTTTTCATATCCTCAATTTCTTACTTCATTGCGTTCATGTTCTCCTTATATCCTGACCATAATCACAATATTTGTATTAGCAGTTTAAAAATCTTTGACTACTAATTCCATTCCTGTCATTTTGGGGTTTCTTTCTATAGATTAATTGTTTTTCTTGGTAATGGATTGTATTTTCCTTCTCTTTTGCATGCCTGGTAAGTTCTGACTAAGTACTAGGCATCTTGAAGTTTATATTATTAATAGTTGGATTTTCTTGTAATCCTTTAAAGTGTGTTGGACTTTCTTTATGACAGGTGGCTGAAAGTTACTGGCCGTTTGGTTTAATCTCTTTGTGTTTTATTTTTAAACTCTTTTGGTTTAGGGCTAAATTAGCCTCTACCCTAGATCGATTTCTAAGGCATGGCTCTCCTGGAATATCAACTAAATGTCCTATGTATTTAGTGAAGTTTCTCTACTTTGCTTCATGGGAGCCGGAAATATGACCATCCCTGGTGGGAACCCTGAGAACTGTCTGTGATTGTTCTTTCCCTGGAACTTGTTCTTGCTTAGCCTTGTGGGTTTTCACCCTACACAGGCACAGACTGATGTGCAGGGTCCCTCTGCAGATTTCTGGAGTTCTTTCTCTGCACAGCTCCCTCCTCTCGTATATCCTGTCCCACAGAGAGTAGCCTTGGACTCCCCAAATTCATATCTTTGTCTCTTCAACTCAACGAGACAGCTGGGGCCTGCTGGCATCTCACTTCCTTGCACTGAAGTTTAGAAAGTCATTCTAAGCAGAAAGACTTGTGAATGGTAGGGCCCTCCGCATTTGTTTCTCTTTTCTCGGAAGGAACAGTCCTGCTCAGCTCGTTGTGCAATGTCTGAAAATAGCTGTTTCCTCTATTTTGTCCAGACTGGATGCTGACTCAGTGGTTCCCAGTACTGCCAGATACAGTGAGATTAGCACCTGGTTAGGAATGACAGTAGTTTTAGCACCTATATAGAAAAAGCATTTTGCCTGACTGTTAGAGTAATAAATCCAAGCTCACAGAACAGAAAATGGGGTTGACTTTGGTCACAGGTAGAAATAAAACTATACATATTAGAAACTAATTAAAGAAGTTGGTATTTCTTTTCCTTTTTTGTCCTTATTCCTTCTGCACACTTGCTTTGCTTGCTTTAAATGACTTAGGCCCATGAACAGTCTCCACCAAAGGACTGAGGCAGACTGTGTCCCAACCATGAATAACTGCCCACGTACCTGGGGACGAAAAATACACCCTGGTGTTTCTAAAAAAAGTCAGACAGTGAGACTAAATAGACCTAAATAAATATATAGGTGGCATTTGAGTTTGTAAGTCACTTCTGACCCGGAGAAGGGTCTGTCAGTGTTTCTACCAATGTTCACGGCTCCCCACCCAGAGAAGCATCTTCAGCGGATGAAGGGTTGCCTTGCCATGAACCTCTGGTGCCAGAAGGGATTTTATAACCAAGTGCCCTCCTTCATTTTCCAGTTGCGTTAAGGATTCTTGGTGCCCAGAAGGCTGCCACTGCAGCGGCTGCGTTTTGTCTGGAAAGGAAGATATGTTCCTGGTAAATTCACAACCCAGGATGCATTTTTCATAAAAGTCATTCACAAATGAGAGTGGGTACAGCTGCTCCCATCTGCACAGATCAGGAGAGGCTCGATTAGCTTTGGGGTTGGATGAGGAACTGTTTCTGAGACAGTGTATTTCTAACTATAGAGGATTTCGGTTATCCCTTTGTTGATTAGGGGAGTCTCTACAGCTATGAGGCTGTGTAGGGAAGCCAAAGTCAGAGGCAAACAAAACCCATCAAGGCCCGAAATTATGCACTAGTGATCTGACGGTTTGGGAAATTTGTCCTTAGACAAACCACCATCCCAGCCTAACATTACAGGATTTCTCAGCTTACCATGTTAAGGCCTTTTTGGCCTGTCTCTTGTTGATGGTCAGATGTTAACAAACAACAATAAAATACAAATACAAAAGATTCAGGAACTCATAAAGTAATGCTGGAAAATTGCTGGAATAGCACTCAAGTTTTAAACCGTGGGAGTCTGGCAGAGTTAACCTGATAAACAATTAAAGGAGGAAAATCTAACACAAGTAAGACCAAGATATATTCTTAGGCAGAAACTGATTTGGTTATCAAAGGATTAAGAGAAAAGCATTGGGAAAATTAATGATGGCCTAAATATTTTTAAAAATTACTTTCTTTATGGCCATATGGAAAAAGCCAAATATAAATATCAAGTGAACTATATTTATCACACAATTTGTTTGAAAGATAATAATCTCTCCCTCAAGGAAAACTTCGTTCAATTTTTCTTTTTAAAAAATTAAGGCATAATTGCAATTTAGTCTAAATTTTGTTAAACGTAATATAAAGTTATCTTTTATAAGTTTTAGTTTTATTATTCAAGAGTAAGTTTCCATCAAAACGGTTTTACACTTAGTGCAAAATTTTGTTCTCCATTTTAAAAGAATTCATGGTAGCTGACCTTTAACTGATTGTGCTACTGTACTTTCATACAAAAGAAACTTGACATTACAGTCCTTTAGTAAACTGAGGACCAAAAGGAAATGCCCTTGGGTGACTTTTCTAGTATGGAGACTTTGAGATTAAGATCTATCAATCTGGAGGTCTCCAGAAATGCAAATTGCTCACAGGAGACTAGCTGCATTAATGGACATGTTACAATCCATAGCTCCGGCCCAACAGCTCTTTCAGGCCCTCTTTACAGCAAGAAAGGGAGGACCCTGCAAATCCCAGAATCTTAAACATGTTCCTGCTGGCACCTTGCCATCTCCAGCCTCATCCCGCTCCCCGTCCCCTGCCGGCCTCACCTCCTCCACTCTGATTTCCTTCCTTACACAGGGCACTCTCTTTCCTGGCACCAGGACATTCTGGTAGCAGCAGTGATCATCCGGATAATCATCCAAGTAAGTTGTTCAGCTTCGGCTATGCACATACCACCATCTCGAGGTACAAAAATAGTCACGTCTCTTTAATTTCTCCAGTGATTCACTGGAGCCACCATTTCCCTCATTTAGCAGGAGGCTCCTGTTTCTTGCTCTTTACCTCACCTACCCCACTCCCACAGTTACTTAAGCGTCTAGGAGCTTGTTCAGTCCAAAAGTTTAGTCTTACCCCCAAATGCCAGTAGGAAGAACTAGAAACTCTGCTTGTGGGCCTGAGTGTTTTGGTTGCCATGATTCATTTTCAGCCCTACAGTGGTGTCACAGCTGAAAATGGACCTGTAGAGTCCAATGCGTCCTTGTCCAATGCTGTAAGGATGTCCTTTCTCAGCTAGATCTGCCAGGTTTTGATGGCACTATTTTTTTTTTAACTTTACACTCACATGCTCAGCCAAATGATCCCAGAACCCAATCTCTGTGCAAGAAGGAGGGTTTTTCAGCCTGTGTATCCCTGCCAATAAGAGATCTGGGACCTGCACTCCCCAATCTTAACATAGCCCTCTGTATGCACTAGTTTAATAATATCTTGACATTCTCAGTGAACCTCTTTCCAGAAAGCCTTATTTCATATTTTTTTGCTTGCAGGACAACTAAAGCAAGTCATGGGCTTCTTGGAATTGTAGAGCCATTCTTTTATATGTCCTGCTTTCCATATATGACAAGAGCACTGGTCAGTAGCTGAATATTAAAGCCACTTTCATAGATACACCAAAAATTATTTTATTGTTTCAAAGATTAACCGTCACATTTTTAAAAACGAAAGGGACAGAGTAATGAAATACAGAATTATTTATATATATCTTTGTGTGTGCAAGGCTGGTATAGTGACTTGATTGTCCTTTGACTATCACTGTATTGAGTGACTTCCTCTAGGACATTTGATTCCATGAACTGGGCCCAACCCACTGGGGTCATGTTAAGGTGGCAGATTGAAAGATCTGGCTGAATTCCTGCCCCCCCCCCCTTCATGTGTCTTCATGTAGAATCTTATTTCCTTTGGGCTTTCTTCTCAGGCAGTGTAGCTAGAGTTTCCTTCCCTTAGCTCAGAGCTGTAACTTTTCCAAGCTTGAAGATACTACAGTAAGAACTGGTTCTTGGGTCCAGACCTTCAGAGGTTGTATTGCCATACTTCCCGCCCTGGGGCCACCTGGGACGTAGAGCTGGGACAATTTTGTAAATTTACTCATTGTAAACTGTGAGGTGCCATTCGATCAAACCATAGTCAGATCTAGTACTGCTTCCCCCTGGATGACTGGTGCCCACCCACCTTACGTTGGCTTAACTGAAAGCAAGCTACTCCAGTGACTCCTCCCTGAACTCCGGGAAAGCCTCCCCAAACCAAGTTCACCCAGACTGGTAGGAGACTGTTAGATTCTCTTTCTAAAAAATGTTCAATCTGTCTTGTTTTGCCTTCTGCTTTTTTTTGGTGGGGGGGGGGCCTTTGGACCCAGTTCATGCCTGGCACATAAGAGGCATTCAGTGAGTATTTGTTGAGTGAAAAAAATAGTGACCCAATTGGATGGAGAACTCTGCCTTGGGCTGGAGGGAAAAACAGAGGCGGTGAGTGAGTTTGGTGAGGGTTGGGTGTGCCGTAGGCAAATAGAAGTGCTGGGAGTGGTTAATGTTGATTTCAGAGATGAATTAAAACATTCGATAACCCTGTAAATGGACTACTGTACAGTTATGCAAACCGCACACTTAGCTTGTAGTTATCAGGTGCTAGAATAACTACGAAAAATGAAAGAGTCCATCAATCAAATGATTGTTTTGCCTACGTGAAGGTCAGACAACCAATTTGACTGATTTGTTTTTCTCCTCTGAATTGACCCTTTGTTTTGTGACCCAACACTGTAGTGCAAACTGCCAATTTAGGGCAGCGATGACTGTTGTACTGATTACAGCGTTCTGCAGGCTTCTGTGTGAGAAATGAAGCAAGGTAAATTCACCGGCTCGCGATGCTGGCTCAGTTAACATTTGTTAAAGTCGGTGGTTGAGGTTATTTTATAGCTGAGGTTATCAGGTTATTGTTTCTTCTTCCAGGGTATCGTGTAGGTGGTTGGAGGGAGGATGAATAGAATAAATGTGGAAAGTTCTACTTTATGATCTCTCCAATGGAAAGGCAATTCAACTGAATTCAATTCTTTTCTGAGCTTTAGTAGAGAAAGATATGTGTATGTATCTGTGTAGACATGCACTCACTTACTTCCAGACTCAGTGGTAGGCTGAATAATGGCTCCCCAAAGATACCGAGGTTCTAATCCCAGACCCCTGTGCATGTGCTCCCTTGCATGGCGGTGGTCCTCCTCCTCCTTCACCCTCTTCTTTCCCCTTGCCCTCTTCCTCTCCCTCCCTCCCACTCTTTTCTTTTCCTCCTCACCCTCCTCCTGCTTGACCTCTTCCTTCTCCCTCTTTGCCTGTAGCCAGCATGTACTCATTGGATATTTTGGTGTTTCTGGTGAGTGCTAGGTGGGGAGGGGCAGCAATGTCACATGGACCTCGCTTTGCATCCTCCGCCTCCTCTTTTCTTCTCCCCACCCCCGGTATCAGGCAGGCAGCATCTTTACAACGCCCCTATGAGCCAAGTCTCCTGCGCTAGCACCTGTTCACACCTGCCCTTTTGGGGCAAAGCTCAGGATTCTTGGACTTTTCTGAACCCCCTCTCTATGAACACCTGTGTTTATTTCCTAGGACTGCTGTAACAAATTACCAAAACCTGGGACGTTTAAAATAAAATAGCCAAAATTTATTCTTTCAGGCCAGAAGTCTGAAATCAGGGTGTCAGCTGGGCCATGCTCTCTCTCTGACAGAGCTCGTGAAGAATTTGCTCCATTCCTTCCTCTCAGCTTCTGGTGTGGCTGGCAGTCCTTGGTGTCCCTTGGCTTGCCGCTGCAGGACTCTTGTCTCTGCCTCCACCCACGTGTGTCTGTATTTGTGTTTCTTTCCTCCTCTTCTTATAATGACCTCTACCACATTAAATTAAAAGCCCACCCTACTCCAGTAGGACCTCCTCTTAGCTTACATTTTAATTACATCTGCCAAAACCCTGTTTCCAGATGAGTTCACATTCTTAGGTTCCGAGGGTTAGGGTTCAACATATCTTTTTGGGGAATGCAGTTCAACCCACTTCAGCCGCCTTTCCACTGGGATCTGCTCTCAGCTCACTCAGCCTTTGAGATGGTGCTTGATCCCAGGGGCTGTTCCAGGCAGTCTTGACTCCGACACACTCAGGTAAAGCAGAGCAGCTTACGGTAGGAGTACACAGTAAAAATGAGTCAGAGCACCCTGGAACGGGAGCCTAATAGGTGTGGTCTTGGAGCTGGAAGGAGATTCCTGAATTCAGGAGCCTCTGAGGTAAGGAAATCCATTCTTAAGCTCTGTCATTAACATACCTCAGCCAGGTTCCAGTCTTACTCTTTTCCTGCCTCACAGCAAAAGAGATTTCCAATCTCTTCTCATCAAGTTTGCTCCCCAACCCCCCACCCCCAATGCAGCTTGTCTCTGATTGGGCTTTTCCAGGCCTGATTTTGCCTCCTGACTTTTTGGTGCACCATGAACTGACACATTTTTGTCATGTTTCTTACTTCTCAAGATGTCATGGACTGTATGTTTGTGTCCCCTTAAATTCATATGTTGAAGTCTTAAACCTGAATGTGATGGTATTTGGAGGCGAGGTCTTTGGGAACTACAGGCAGACTTCATTTTATTTATTAATTTAATTTTTTTGGTAACTTTTTTTTATTGAAGTATATTTGATTTACAATGTTGTGTTAGTTTCTAGGGTATAGCAAAATGAGTTGATTATACACACACATATATATTCTTTTTCATTATAGGTTATTACAAGCTATTAAATATAGTTCCCTATGCTATACAGTAGGACCTTGTTATCTATCGATTTTATAGATAGTACTTTGTATCTGCTAATCCCAAACTCATGATTTATTCCTCCCTACCCGTTCCCCTTTGGTAACCATAATTTTGTTTTCTATGTGTGTGAGTCTGTTTCTGTTTTGTAAATAAGTTCATTTGTATCACTTTTTAGATTCCATATATAAGTGATATTATATAGTATTTGCCTTTCTCTGTCTGACTGACTTCACTTAATATGATGATCTCTAGGTCCATCTGTGTTGCTGTGAATGGCATTATTTCATTCTTTTTTTATGGCTGAGTAGTATTCCATTGTGTATGTATGTGTATATATATACTACATCTTCCTTATCCAGACATCTGTTGATGGACATTTAAATTGCTTCCATGTCTTGGCTATTGTACATAGTGCTGCTATGAACATTGGGGTGCATGTATCATTTTGGATTAGGATATATGCTCAGGAGTGGGATTGCTGGATCATACACATAACTTGTTTTTACTGAGTTTCACTTTATTACAGGCATTGCATTTTCACAAATTGAAGTTTTGTAGCAAAACTTCATCGAGCAATCTGTAGGAGCCATTTTTTGCAACAGTATTTGCTCACTTCATGTTTCATGTCACATTTTGGTAATTCTTATGATATTCCAAACTTTTTCATTATTATCATATTTGTTATGGTGCTCTGTGATCAATGATCTCTGATGAAAGCTCAGAGCTCAAAGCTCAGATGATGGTTGGCATACTTTTTTAGCAATGAAGTATTCTTAAATTAAGGTAGGTACGTTGGTTTTTATGGACATAATTATTAAATACTTAATAGGATCATATAGTGTAATGTAGCTTACATATGCACTGGGAAACCAAGAAATTCGTGTTATCTGCTGTGTTGCAATATCAGCTTTATTGCAGTGGTCTGGAACTGCACCTACAATATCACTGAGGTCTGTCTACATTTAGGTTTAGATGAGGTCATGAAGATGGGGCCCCCATTACGGGATTAACGCTCTTATAAGAAGAGGCAGAGATACTAGAGTGCTCTCTCAGTCCTTCTCTCTGCCATGTGAGGACACAGTGAGAAAGTGGCTGTCTGCATGGCAGGAGGAGGGCTCTCTCGAGGAACCAAATTCCCTGGTACCTTGATCTTGGACTCCCCAAACTCCAGAACTGGGAGAAATAAATAAATGCCTGTTGTTTAGGCCACCACGACTGTGGCTTTGTTACAGGAGCTGAGCTGACCAAGACACATGCCTTACAGAGAGACGCTGAGTGATCCAGACTCTCTGTCTGAGACAGGCTCAGTCAGACCTTGGGAGGGCCACATGTGGGGTGCTACTCAGTGTGTTAACCTTCCCTGGTCCCAGGGATGTGCATGCTCATGTGTACACATGAGCAAGCGTGGTGTGGTCCCCTCGGTAACAGGCCCCTTGGGTAACGAGCCCCTTGGTAGTGGTGGTATTGAAGCTTAACTGCAGGCTGCCCAGGGCTTCTCCAAGCACAGCAGAGGCTGCCTCTGGTTCTCCAGGGATGGGGGTTCTCCTCCCACCAGGTTAGGGACTGAGCAGGCTCAGGGGAGTTCTCAGCACTGTTCTAGGCAACTCTTGGAATGTTAGGTGGCACTTCCATGAGGGCGCAGAGGCTAGTGCTCTTCCTGCAGGACTGTACCTCTGAGGAGGAGAACGGCACTAACAGACGCAGGATGCCCAGCCCTCCGGCCCTAAGCTTGAGCCAGATCTGTGGCTTTATGCTTGTTGGTTTGTTTTGTTTTGTTTTTTAAGCTGCCGAAGCACACGCTCTGCTTCATGATGAGTAGAGGCAGCCAACATACGGCTCACAGACCCCCTTTGTTGAACCGATTCCAACTCGGAGATGGAAGAGCCCTTCCTCAAGTGTAAAGAAGCCCCCTTTGCTCACGTAATTGAAATTTTAAGTACCACTCAGGTCTGGTTTCAAATCTGGCAATAAAACAAAAATCTTTCCCACCATTTCTTAGATGGGGGTCCCCCTGGTATATTTCAAGTAAGGGCAGCTCGCTGAACCCTCTAATATTTCTGGAGATTAAATGAGGAGGGCTAACTCAACCTCACTGGCTCAACAGCATCTTGCTTGCCCTGATTTAATCACAGCTCTGGAAGTGTTCTGGCTTGTCTTGCTGCACAAGAAAGCCAGATTATGACAGGATATGGAAATATAAGTCAGACATAATTGAGAAGTAACATTAACTAAGCTATAATATATATTGGTCTATAAACCTCTAAAAGTCATTGATGGGAAAGAACTTATTTACTCAAATCCTTTAATCTCCCCGTTTTAAGGAAAGTTCTTCACCGAATAGTTTACATGTGTTCCAGGTTCCAAAACAAAGAGAACTGAAAGTTTCAGACTATCAGACACATGGCATTTAATGAACGTTTATATGGAGTCACAGGACATAGGCAGTAAAGGGTTAAATGACAAAAAACAAGACCTCACAGTCATTAAATTACCTCCTAGGACCACTCTGCTGGGCTCTCCAGGGATATAAAAACTAGAAGTACTGGCCCTCCAGGAACTTACAGTCCAGGTGGGGAGGTAAGATGTAACTCAGGGAAAAGTTAAACAGCATTCAAGTGTTTAAGTGACAGTTTAAAAGACAGCGATGGAAGAACAATTTCACAGTAACCCTAGGCTCATGGTCAAGGCTATCCTGTCAGCAGTCATCATGCTGCATTGGAAGGAAGGGACCATAACTTTAGACTCTGATGGCCAGAGAAGAGGTAGGGCTTGACCATGGGGGTGGGGTAGAGGTTAACAGATGAAAGGATGAGGGTCCTTCCAGGTGGGCAGAATGAATTGGGCAGAGGGCCAAGAGTGGAGATTGAAAGATGTGATCAAGAGAAGCAGAAATTGTGTAGAGATATTGGGAAAAGCTCACACATTTGGACTTCAGGTTTTACAAATTCTCTGAGAAAAATGGGAGGAAAAGAAACCTTTTATGCGAAGTCCAGATTTTGTAATAACTGTTGATAATCTTGGCTTTCTTCCTGCAGAGCTGTTTAAATGTATGTTTTATTGTAAAACCTTTTATAGGATATTGTATACAGCAATACTGAGATATAAACTATAAAAAAACGGAATTTAAAAGGCCAAATCTTACACAAGTTCTCTGTCAGTCTTTTTAATGTCAGGTCTTTTTTTTTTTTTTAATTATAAAGAAGGAAATGTTGCCTCATCCCAAGTGGTTTAAAATATCTTACGTGGGAAGGTTTCTCAGTGAGAAAACAATTATGTAATTATACTCATGTTTGCCCCACTTCTGCGCATTTTAATTTGCTTGAAGTAAAGCTCCTAGTTGAGGTAACTTCCCAGAAACTTTCTCAGTCCTAAGACAGAACTTCAGAACGTTACCATAAGGTAGGAAAATTGATGGTTTCGGATCTCGGGTTTTGTGTCAGTTTACAAAGGGTCCGTGGAGAGGAAGCATGGCTGCCTTTTTTCTCATCCACGTTAAACTGGCTTCTAGCTAACAAACCTCATGACAGCTCCAGAACTCATGGAAACTGCTTGCTATCCTGACCCTAATTGCTGTCCTCCCAGTTAACTTTGCAAGCACGTAGCGTTTGCCAGCACCAAGGAATGAGGAATACAGATGGCACCTCTGGGGTGCCTTCTTGGTGTTTCTTGGCACTTCTGCCCAACTGGTCCAGCACAGATATGATTCAGGAGGCTTCAACTATACCCAGAAGGCATTTAGGCTATTTGCCCAGAGCTGAGCCTGGTCAGCCCTAGCTGTGCCCTTGGAGGAGGGCACAGACCACTGTTTGACAAAGCCTATTGAAATGGAGGCCCATACGCAGAAGTTCATATTTTACTGATGAATGCGCCGCATTGTGACTCTGTGTGTCTTTGCTGCCTGTGGGTCTTCAGTAAAAGGCCTGTTTGTATACGCTCATTGAAAGGACTGAAGTGTGACAGAGTGAAGCAGGGATTGAGAATGAAGGTTTTCCAGAGCTCAAGAGGAGAGACAAGACCCTGACAACCAGGTGTTTATGGAGGAGGATGGGAAGAGGGGAGTGGGAGGAGCAAGACACAGACCAGGGAACAGAAAAGGCTGGCTACGTAGAAAGTGCGAGAAGCCCCTACTGGATGTGGGGGTGATGAGGGAGGGGAGGAAGACTGAGTCAGGCTGACAGCACCAGCACAGGTGCTTCTGTGGACGCTGGATCGTCTTCTTCCCTCTCTGAACCCCTCCCCCTCCCTACTGCAGGGGCCGAGGGCCCTGTGCTCCGGTATATTCACCATGTTTCTATTTTTTATGTTCTGATATTTTGACATCTGAGGCCTTGCTGACCCTGGAAAGACTGACTCTCCCAGGGCTCACCAGTTCCTAGAGACGGCCAACAACTCGCCTACATGTGAGCTTCTCAAATACAAACCAACCAATCCAGAATCTACACTCCAACACCTCCTTTATCGGGCCCTCACACCCTGGGCCACCTGCCCCAATCTGGCCAAGTACCAGACAATTTGAGATGATTCAAGCTAGCCTGTCCTAACTAGCTTCCGCGGCTTGGCCTGTTCTTTCCTGCAGAAACCGCTCTAAAAGCTCTTGTCCAGCTGCCCCCCCTCCCTACTCTTCCTCCTGCCCACCCTGAGCCTTCCCCATGTGGCCTCTCATGGTGTGGGGTGCCCGCTCCTCTTGGGAGCTGTGAGTAACAAACTATCTTTTCAATGGCTCGCATCTCTTGATCTGCTGGCCTCACCATACATGAATAGTAATAAAACCTATGAAAATGCTCAGTTCTAAAAAAATCTCATAATCCAGTCCCCTACCCAAGTCGGCCTGCTCCCTAAGTCCCCACTCTCCTAACTCACCCCTGCTCCTGGTTCTCTTCTCTTTTAGCATTAGAGACTTCATCTACTTAAGAAGTCAATTAAGTGAAATTAAAGTGAAAATTAAAGTGTGCCTAAGAGTCAGCAGGCAACAAAAGTGCCTAACATTATCTCTGAGATTATGTATTTAAGGATGAAGTGAAGCCTGCAGGCTCTGTCTTCTTAGGCGCCCAGTGTTTGGCCTGGGAGTAGAAACTAGGTGAAATTAAGAAGTGGATTTCAGATCCGTTGATCTCGAAGGATCCAGGCCATGAAGGGCTACACTCAGGTGGCAGCCTTGAGGAAGCAAGGGCAAGAAGGCTAGCATCTCCTGGGGGATGACTGTGCCCGGACTCTGCCAAAGACTGTGACTCATTTAGCCATCCCACAGAAACTGAGGCGAATGCTATTAATTTCGTTTTAAAGATATGGAGACTGAGGCACACAGATGTGGAGCAGCTCAGCTAAGTGGCAGAGATGGGGCTGAAATCCAGGCAGTGTGGTTCCAGAGCCTGGGCCTTTAACCACTTCACTATCAAGGACAGTAGAAAGAGCCCCTTTGTGGGAGCAGACAGACCCGTGCATAAATTTAACCCTATCCATTATTAGTTGTGTGGCTTTGTTAGTAATTTGACCATCTCTGATGCCAGATTTGTCTGTAATATGAGTGATAATATTTATCTAGTAGGGCTGTTCAGAGTATAAAATAAGATGATGATCGTGAAATGAAAGCACTGAATACTCCGGTACATAAAGAAGCGATATCAGTGCACCTTTTTAATTCCTAAGCAAGACATAGCTGGTCATCGTACCAACAGTTAGACCAGTGACTGTGTAGCTGCCCACCCGAATTCTCCCCCACGGGTACAGTCAGGAAACTGGAAAATGTGTCATTAGCAAAGTCTTACTTCCGAGGAGGGGTGCTGGGAAGCAGGACTGACCTTCAGCCAGTATGCTGTGCTGTATTCATAGCAGTTGTTAAAATATGAAATATGTCCACTTAGGTTGGCAATAGCTGTTTCCTTGCAACCCCCCCACCCCCACCCCGGAACCATGGCTCCTGCCACCCAAGTATCCAGGTTAGGTTTCCAGGACGGGGCTCGCAGCCCCAGACCTGGCGTCCGTGAGGGTCAGTCAGTGCCTGTGCTGTTCTGGTTGTTAAACATCTGGCAGAGCCCACTGCAGGCAAAAGCAGAAGAAGGCTGCACCATGGTCCTCAGATGAAGACGCCAAATCCGTGGGCGGGGCCAGCCAAAGTAGGACGCATGCGCGGGACACTTAACCATCCTTGTACCCGCTTTGGATCAAAGAGAGAGAGAGCAAGTTACAACTTTCTGCCTTCCTCTGCTTTCTGCTCCTCACACTCCCCTTGGAAAGTGACCTCCTACGGGCAAGTTAACATTTTTAGACTCTTAGGAAAAATGAAAACGTCCATATTTATGAAAATATTATTCCAAAGCAGATCTGTGCGACACTAAGCTGACCTGAGAGAGAAAATCACCTTTCTCTGGGTTTAAGTGTAATCTCAAGTGGCCTCTCTGAACTATAACCGTTCACAATTATAAGGACCACTTCTTAAAAACATCCACCATGAATTCCATCCATACTGAGACCACCCAGCCTTTTACATTTACTATCAATCTGCATACAATTGGCTTTGATTAGATCTTTTGAAAACATCTCTGCATTTTTGTGTGAGCTCAGCTGTGAAGCCAAGAGGCATCTTAGCAATCACATTTGGGCTGTCGCTTGAAGCGTGGTGAGGTTACACTGGAGTTTAGGCCAAGGATTTTTCCACTTTGTTATGGGCATTTGGGAGAAGGCGTCTGAGATCTGGCAAATTCAGCTAAAGATGGTTCACAAGCCACGTTTATCACATCACTTTCAGAGGGAAACACCCAAATCATATTTCCTTTCATATGTAATAACTGCACAGCTTTCCCCCATGTAATTCCTCATGTGTAACTTTGTCTATTCTCTCAAAAATCCTGTAAAGTACTCCATATTACAGATAAAGAAAATGAGATTTAGAAGCATCAAGTTCCTTGCTCACAGAAGAAATAAAAATAGAATCTTTGTATATAATATTCTGGCTTCAACCAAATTGCTCTGGAGTGAGGAATTGTAAATAAATTGTTAATATTTCCTAAGAAATAGGAATACTTTTAAATTATTTTGACTTTACTTTTAAAGGTAGCATTGATTAACTTTACCCATACCCTCAATAAGTTGAAAAGCCAAGAAGTAGGGGCAATAAGTTTGTACATGAAGTCTTGTCATTTACGGATGTTGTAAGAACTAGAAAAAGCCTTAGCAATCATCTAGTCCAGTTTTTCCCAAAGTATTTGTCTCGAGTTGTTGATAGATGTAAGGCATTAAAAAAATTTCATGAACAAATAAAGTTGAGAACAGTGATTTAGATAGTTAAGCAGATGTTTACTGTAAGGCTATTGGGTTTTAATAGACTGATGTGTTTGTGATCAGGTGATCACATGTTAAATGTTTAACAACCGATTCTCCAGAGATAAGGCTCTACCCTATGGGTGATTTCTGTGGTGTAAATATTCCCACCACGATCCATTTCCAGCTACCAACACATCAGTGATTGTGAGTTTGAGGAGAGATGCCCATACTCCACAATGCATACAACAGATACATACAACTTCAAGAGCATAATAAAAGCAAAATGTAGAAAAATAATTTGGGAGTATTGTTTTGAGCAATTATTACCTTGATTTTTAATATAATTTATTTAAGTTATATAATTTAATTTTAATAATAACCATGGGTAATAATTGACTCACGAAATTCCTAAAAAATGTAGCATGACTTTTGCAAGCTGGCCCCAGCACACTGCACTCGTGCTCCCCAAAGGGATTGGGTGAGGGTACATTACATGGTACTCTCCAACAGTATTTCACCCAGGACCTTTTCTTCAGGCAGTATTTTATGGGATTTGTGTTGCCTGGATCATACATTGGAAACTGCTGACCTAGTTCAACTTTGTCTTTTATCTCCCCTTTGTTTTTATTCATTTTCAAAGTTTGTATGGTTTCCTGACTACTAGCTGGGAGCTTGACGTACTGTGCTGCCACCTAATTCAGTTAGATAAATATTTATTGGACTCCTGTTAGGTACAAAGTATTGTGCTCATGCTGCAGAGGATTCCAGATGACTAAGAGTTCCTGCACTTGGAAGGTAAATTGTAGGATACATCCACAAAGAACTGTGTAGAAGGCAACACATGGCTGGTGCAGGAAAAGGTACAAGCAGCCATCAGGGAGATGAGAGGAAAACAGAATGACATCCAGCTGTAGATGTTGTGGTTGGAGATAATCAGGTCCAAAGTGGAGCCTGAGATTCAGCGATGCCTCTCGCCTGGGGCTGGAAGAGGTGCACAGGTAGACAGTGTTCTTCTTGTTCCAGGCATTTCCATTTACTTGTTTATTACGTCTTCGGCAGACAAACAGGGGAGCTCCTGGTACAAGGCCAGTGAAACTTATCTTTTAAACAATTTGCACTTTTAAAATGACTAGTTAGACTAAGTGTTCATTCACAGACTAGCTGGCTGCTTGGATGTTCTCTTCTGTGAATTGTGTACGTATAGCCTTTGCCTACTTTTCTGTATGTTTTCCTTTTTATTCTCCTGCCACTTTGCAGGGTCTTTTATATGCTCTATCATGTGAGCCACAGATGTCTAAAATACTTTCTCCCAGTCTATCGCCCATTTGTTTCATTTGTCCACATTGTCTTGTGGAGGTAACATAGTGCAGTGGTCAAGCACCAGGGCTCTCGAGCCAACTGCTAGCGTTCACATCTGCTCCTACACCCCTGATGTGACCTAGGACAAGTTACTGCCTGTGCTTGATTCCTCGTCTGTAAAACAGGGTACTCAGGAGAGTTAGGAAGATTAGATGAATGAGTATACTTTCAAATTTTTGCTTGGTAAATATTAGGCTTTATTAGTTGACCTGATATCTTTAATTTTGATGTGAACAAATCCATTAGTTTTTACTTTTTATGGTTTATGCCTTTGGGGACTTTTTCAAGAAATCCTCCAATATTTTCTTCTATTAACTTTACATCTTTATTTTCATTTATATCTTTAATGAGATTTAGATTTAGTGAGATTTGTGAGATAGTCCTTCAACTTTAGTATTTTTCATGTAATGAGGTAACGCTACTTCTAAATAATCCATCTTTGCCCAAGAAATATACCTTAAGATTTCTTTTACCTTAAATTCTGTTTTCCTTAATATTAGTATTAGATTAAATATAATTTATTATATTTAAATATTAAAACTATTATTGTATTTTTCTTTGGTCCATATTTAACTGCTGCATCCTTTCCCATCACATTCTTTTCAACCTTTCTGTATCTTTTAATAAAATAAAAAATATTGGAGATAATGTTAATAATTAATAATACAAATGCTGAAGATGTCTTTAGATCTCTATTCGAACTAATTTCCATTTTAGTAATAATAATAGCATATTATATCTTATATATTACATGATAAATAATGTTATATAATTTTTATTATATTCAGCTATATATTTCTACCATCTGATTTCATGTTTTCCAATTATCATGTCTTCTTTTTGTTTCTTTTTTTCTTTACTACTTGCCACAGCTGTATCAAATTTTCTTTTGCTTATTTAAAAGTTATACCTCCCATTTTTATTATTCTAGCATAAATTAGGTTGGCCTTAATTTATCAGGTTATAGCAAGGCATTATCTATGATTTCAAGAAATATTCTTAAAATTCCCTCTGAAATAAGGTCTTCTAATTGACTTTAATAAAGTAAAACTTTGCTCAATTTCCTATAATTAAATCCATGCAAATTGAAAGCACAATCAAATACAAGTTCTTTAAACCTCTAAAACTGGTAAAATTTAAAAGTTTGTTAATACCCAGTGTGAGGAGGGTGCATAGAAACAAATATTGTTGGTTGAGGCATACATTTTAGAGACACTTTGACAAACATCTTTCAAAATTTTGAATGTACATACTCTTTGATCCTTCTTTTCCACTTCCAGGAACATATCCAATGGATAAGGATTTTATTATAGCATTGGTCGTTGTAGTAAAAATCCACACTCTTAACACAGTACTGTTTCAACTTCTACTATGAGCATATATCACTTTTATCATTAAAAATATACTGTATATAAATTATATATGTATATATGTGTATACACACACACACATACACACATATACACACATTTGAAAAGAGGAGAGAAATGTAAAGATGTCACAAAACCAAAACAAAGAGTTTCTAATTTTACAAGTTTGAGAATCTCTAACATAACATACCACTGTAATTGTTTTCTAAATAATATTTGTTTTGTTTAGTTTGCTATAACAAATTACCATAGAATAGGTGGCTTAAACAACAAACAGTTATTTCTCACCATTCTTGAAGCTAGGAAGTTCAAGTTCAAGGTACCTGCAGGGCCCGCTTCTGGGTTTGCAGTTGGCTGTCTTCTCCTTGTATACTCACACGGTGGAGAGAAAGAGGGCTAGCTTTCTTCTTCTTCTTCTCAGAAGGACACTAATCCTATCATGGAGGCCTAGTTAGCTCCTAGAGGTCCCATGTCAAAATACCATCACATTAGGGCTTTAATGTATGAATTTTAGGGGAATACAAACATTTAGTTCATAGCAACATTTCATTTTAATGAAATAAAAATGGGGCTTTTCTGTACTCTTTTGTCATCTTTTATTTGAGTGCTTCAAATGCTCACTATAGTTTTCCTATTTTATTTTTATAGGTGGGTTATCGAAGCTAGGAAGAAGTTAAAATAGCTTAACTAAGATTCCACAGTTAGTTAACACAGCCTTAATGCCCAACTGACCAATGTTATCTCTGGGGGGGGGGGGGTTGTTCATCAGAGAGACACAGCACGCAGGTTATAGTGATTCTCATTCCTCAGTCATCATTCAATCCTTTGCATATCTGTCCCCAGAGGAAAAACCCTAACGAGGGCCATGAGAGGGCCCATATTTACTTTGGAATAATTCATTTTTCCTTTTAGGGACCATTCAAGTTGTAACCATTGGTCAGTCATCTATGTGGCTTGGTAATCAATGAAATCTGATAATTTAAGTGGCCTTCCATTAGAAAAAATTGCACAATATTCCATGAAATTATAATTTTGTATTGCATTCTTGAAACAGGCCTAGAAACCACAGAATGAAAGCAATGGGAAGTGTGAGTTTGAAACAGGCAGACCTGTGAAGCTGTGTTCCTGAGGTCTGGAAGCAAAGCTTTGGCAATGGAGTTTACAGAGCTGAGAGGGTTTCAAAAGAGGGTGCCCAGGCAGCGCCCATTTCCAGCCTTGATTTATGTTCTGTTCAATCAAAATACCTTGCTTCCTGAACGCTGCTTTGGCTCCACTGCAGCAGAGTAGCAATTCTTAATCCAAAATAACCAAAAGGAACTTGTTCAGCGGTGAAACAACATTTTTCTGAACACTTGGAAATCATGAAGGTCCACTGTTGCACAATATTTTCTAGCAAACAAGGCAGAGAAGACCAATGAATGTGCCATGCCAGGCCAGGGTCAGCTCTGACGGCCCCGAAACTGACCAAGACGCCAGAGAAGTGCATGTATCCATTTCCTCAGCTGTGAAATAAGAACATGATACAACTTTATATTGAAACCTGAAATTCTACGCTTACAGGTGAGTGTATGTGTGTGTTCATACACAGCTTAACCCCTTGACAATTGCCATTTCAGTCTAATCCAAAGGTGGCAGAAAGAGCTTTGATTAATCCTGAATTTCTCAAGAATATATTATTCACTACCTTTTCTCTTCTTCCAAAGCATTATGTCCATGTTTTCATTAATGTATTCATCACACTCTGTCATTGTTAGTACTCCTTCTATCTTCGCAGATAGACTTTAAGTTCCCTGAAGGTAGAGACTGTATTGTGTTCTTTATATTTTCAAAATCCAATGCAATGCCAGATATATATTAGGCACTATATATATATATATATATATATATATATATATAGTGTGTGTGTGTATATATATCACTACATATATTTATATATATATAATGTCATATATATAATATCCAAAGAATAAAGGTATAAACCAATGATTGAAGTCTGCCTATATTCTGATCATGCAGTTACAAAGTACTTTGATATCAGAGTAAGCATGTCATTTACTGTGCATAAATTGAAAGCAGGTGTGTGAGAGATTGTTAGAAGACAAGATACAGCAGGGAACTCTTTGATGGCAAAGGAAAAAAATACACATCATCATCTTTAGATCTGAACAAAATTGAGGGAAATTTCTATTTCAATCACTTATCTAAATTCCTGGCCGCTAAGGTAACTGGAATCTCAAAGGCAGTACAAATTTGTGTGATTTAAAACTATATTCCTAAAGCACTTAGGAATATTAATCAGGGCATAGAAAAAGTCATTGGCACAGGTCAATTTCAATTCTCCACTTTTTGCTCACAGAATTTTCCTATATGAGAAGAAATTATTTGAATTTTTATGCACCTTGAACCATTCATCTCAGTAACTTAATTTTACTAAATGTACATTTCTTATATCAAATTAATTTAATGAACAGAGTAGACAGTGCCAATTATATCCATAAATTTCGGTTACATCTGACACTCTTTTATATAATGGTAACTTAAAAGGAGAGTTTATATATACCAGTGACATATTCGCAGGCCTGTATGTCAGAAGGGACTTGTGCTTCCAGTGAGTAGTAAATGTCTTCATTTTTCAAGACAGTAGGGAGGAACTAATTTGAATTGGTGAGATTTTAGGAATGGACCTTTAGACAGTTGGGTATAATTGGTTAATATTCTTAAAGAGTTGGGAATGATTGATTAATACTTTCTAAGAAAGACAATCCCTGTGTTGGGCAAATAATTTTCCTTAGTCTGAGATTCAGTACCAGCAATTTTGATGCTTGTTCATCAAGGAGTTTTGGGATGGAGGTAATAGGAGGCCAGGAGCGCAGTAACAGACACCTGCTACACAGCATCTTAGAAAGTCAAGAACTTAGGATCCAAGAGAAACACAGATGAAATCAAGATCATGATTGATGAGAGCAGGTAGTTTCATTTCTTAGATGTAATGATGACATCATTAATGAAAAACCTATGTAAGGTTATTCTCTGATATGGACCAGTTCTTGAGGACCTAAGGAGAGAAGGGTAGGGCTTGGGAAAAGGGGACCTGGTTCTAGGAGATCAACTTAACATCCATCACCCCCAAATTTGGGGGTGAGTTGGAAAGTGGGAGGAACACTCTGAGTGGCGGCCCTTGAATTCTCAGGAGGGTTGAAGGGCTCACCCAACATGAGGTGATGCTTTGTGGTAAGATGGTCCCACTGCAATGCAATTCTCTTTTGTTAAGATTCAGGTCTTCTTCTGGATGGGAACATCAAGCTGCCTGCCTGGATATTGTCTGCCAAACCCCTGTCAGCTCATGAGCAAGATGATTTCCCTCACTGCAAGACATCTCTAAGCTTAGGGGATCTCCAGATATCTAGACAGGTAGACGTAAAGGACGAAGGTTCTAGAGCTCATTCAGCTGAGAACTGGGATAACCCAATACTTGAGGTAACTTGACTGAGTTCCTTGCAAATGAAGAAATCTCGCCAGAACATTCATTGTTGTATCCTCACATCTTGGCATCATTCCTGGTGTCTGAATTATATCTGTTGACTGAAAATAGGTTAAATTTAACTGACCTTCCTAAACTACTTTTGCATCAAAGGGATGAAACCTAGGACCTCTCTCAACTAATACATAATGTTGCTGCTGCTACTGATGAGGGCAAAAATACTTTAATTAACCATCATTTTAAGGTTTTAGTTCTTTATCTCGTAACAACCATTGTAGGGTAGGGAGGTAGTTTCAGTTGTATATTCCAGCTTCGGTAGACTCCCAATTTCTCAGAGGCTATCTAGGCATTCAAATTAAATTTAGCTGAATACAAATCTACTTCCCTGCCTTGCTTCAAAGTCCTGGACAAAATAAAACAAAAAATAAGAAACAAACAAACAAAAAAACCCAAACCACCAAAACCAAAAAATAAAACAGAGGTAAAGACTTCAAAAGTTTTCCACTCACACTGCAACTTTCATAGCATTTCTATGTATATTTTTTTCTGAAATAGCTCAGATTAACATCATTCTAAAATAGCATTTGGAGATTACTACTTAATATTGGTTCTGTCAAGACTGGTATTGGCACAGAGCAGAGGCTAAGTCTAATGCATTGCTGCTGCTGCACACCCTGGCCCTCACTCATCACTAGTTGAGTGAAAGAATATTTGGATTTTTTTTTAATTGAAGTGTGCGTGATCTTACAGACCCAAATGCCCAGATCAGAGTTGTTAGGTTGGAAGGCTGTACACTTATTCCAGTGATTCTGCCATTATTCTAATCCCTGTTGGAATTCTCTTATTGGAATTCCTGTCTTAGACCAAGGCATGTGGTTTTGAAGGATTTATTGGTGGCAAACTTTGGTTTTGTGAGAGGCTCTGCTATTTAGAAAATGCAAAATGCATCTGGAGCCCAGTCTGGTAAGAAAGTTAAGTAATTTAACTTTTTAATCTCATTCATATGTGATTAGAAACTAATGAGACTAATTTTCTGAGGCATTTCAGAAGCTATATCTGAGAGTAATGCCAAACTGGAATTCCACAGATGTTTTGAAGAATGGTGGTACCACTCGAATAAGGGCATAATCTAAGTGAAAAAACACTTAATTTTCTTATAATTTCTTTTTTTAAAAAAATGCAGTACTTTATTTATTTACCTTTAATGGGAGTGCTAGGAATTGAACCCAGGACCTCGTGCATGCTAAGCCTATGCTCTACCACTGAGCTCTCCCCTCCCCTCCCCCTGACAACCACTTTAAAAGGAATCACATTCCTTTTACGCTCCTTTTAAAAAGTCTTTTGAAGTTTTGTCACATTAGAAAAACAAAATTCCAAGTAGTCCTTGGTCCACGTTCACAAGCAGTGCCTTAGATTATTTGGAACTGATCGTGGCTGAGCCATCCCTTTCATCACCTGAACCCGTGGTCCTGCTTGCCATGAGGAATTGGGAGTTCGTGGCCATTCTCATTGGTCTTTCAGGGTACCAGAAGGAATGGCATTAGTACCCATATATTTTTAGCCAGTCATGTTTTTACTGGAATTAAAATAATGAGCTCCTGTGCTACCTATTAACTTCCTACATGCTGAGATGAGAATAGGTTGAAGCTGTGGAAAAATGCTGATATACTTAAAATAAAGAACCAAAATAGCCATATAAACAAACCTCAGGGAATTTTAACCAAGAGATTATTGCCAAATAAATCCTCAGCCTGTCAAAATGCTGAATATTTCATTTCAAAAAGGGTCTATTTTTCAGTCTCTGCTATGCTTGTCAACACTCTAATAATAAACTTAACATTCATTTTTCAAAAAATGCTTTCAGATTTCCCATGTATCAGTAGAACCAGAAGTGCAGAATGGACTACTGGCGATCACAAACATTAGGTCAGGGCATTTGTAGTTCACAACAAAGAAAAAGAAAAGGAACAGCTACTGTCAGGTGGCAGTTCCACGGAAATTGCTGGCTTCTGCGGGCCATTCCTACAAGAACCAAAGATGAGCTGAAAATAAAAGCAAACTCTGGTCATGTTTCATAGTATCTCACTAGCAGTTTCTTCTTTTTCCCCTTTTAGTATTCATTTTATTGAACCCACTGTTGTAAGGTGGAGAGCTGAAGCGACTCGTCAGAAAATTCAGGCAACAAAACCATTAGAATATGTATAGGCAGACCTTGTTTTATTGCTCTTTGGTTTGTTGCCCTCCACAGATACTGCGTTTTTTTGCAAATTGAACATTTGTGGCAATCCGGACTTGAGCAAGTCTGTCAGCTCAACTTTTCCAACAGTATGTGCTAGCTTTGTGTCTCTGTGCCACATTCTGGTAGTTCCCATGATATTTCAAACTTTTTCATCATTATTATATTTGCTGTGGTGATCTGTGATCGCTGATCTATGATGCTACTATTGTAGTCGTTTTGGCATTTTTTAGCAATAAAGTATTTTTTAATTAAGGTATGTACATTTTTTAAAGACATAAAGCTATTGCACACTAAACAGACTACCGTATAGTGTAAACATAACTTTTATATGCACTGGGAAACCAAAAAATTTGTGTGACTCACTTTCTTGCAATATTCGCTTTATTGCGGTGATCTGGAACCAAACCCACAATATCTCTGAGGTTGACTGGTATTTTAAACATAGTCTAGATTATAAAGCCAGTGTACAGCTATCTTAGACAGTTAGGAAAATAAGGTAACAATCAAAAAGAAATTTAAAATAAGCCACGTCCCCACCATTCAGAAATAGTCACCCTTAAAATTTTGTTACATTTCCTTCTCATCTTCTTTAAATGCATTATATAGTAACAATCTAAGATAAAATTAGGAGCAGATATGTAATTTTGTATTTTGATTTTTTCCTTTAGAATATTATGAACATTTTCCCATGTTACTAAATAGTCTTCAAAAATGATTATTTATTTATTTATTTAATTGAAGTACAGTCAGTTATAATGTGTCAATTTCTGGTGTACAGCACAATGTCCCAACCATGCATATATATATACACATATATATATATACACACACACCTATATTCTTCTTCATTAAAAAGCAGTACAAGATATTGAGTATAGTTCGCTATGCTATACAGAAGAAATTTGTTTTTTATCTATTTTTATGTATAGTAGTTAATATTTGCATATCTCAAATTCCCAGATTTGTCCCTTCCCACCCTCTTTCCCCCGGTAACCATGAGATTGTTTACTATGTCTGTGAGTCTGTTTCTGTTTTATAGATGAGTTCATTAGTGTCCTCTTTTTTCTTTTTCTTTTTTTAGATCCTGCATATGAGTGATATCATATGGTATTTTTCTTTCTCTTTCTGGCTTACTTCACTTAGAATGACATTTTCCAAGTCCATCCATGTTGCTGCAAACGGCATTATTTGATACTTTTTTATGGCTGGGTAGTATCGCATTGTATAAATGTACCACAACTTCTTTATCCAGTCATCTGTTGATGGACATTTAGGTTGTTTTCATGTCTTGGCTATTCTATATAGTGCTTCTATGAACATTTGGATGCATGTACCTTTTTGAATTAAGATTCCCTCTGGATATATGTCCAGGAGTTGGATTGTTGGGTCATATGGTAAATCTATTTTTAGTTTTTTTGAGGAATCTGTATACTGTTTTCCATAATGGCTGCACCAAACTGTATTCCCACCAGCAGTGTAAGAGGATTCCCTTTTCTCCACAGTCTCTTTAGCATTTGTCATTTGTGGACTTTTGAATGGCCATTCTGACTGGTGAGAGGTGATACCTCATTGTAGTTTTGATTTGCATTTCTTCAAAAAGTTAATTTTTAAGGGCTGCATGATAGCCAACCACATGCATGGAACATAAATTTGTCATTGAAATTCCTATTGATAGATAAGTGGCTTTTTTCCCAGTTATATATGTCTATAATGAGTACTTTTCTCTATAAGAGTTTGTGTACTATTATGATTATTTCTTTGGTACACCTTCTGAGAAGATTTCCTAGGTCAAAGGGATTATTTGTATGCTTTTAATCAATGTATTTTTGGTTAAAAATAAATGGTGCCTCTACTGATATACTGAAAAAATACTATAATAATTCCTCCCCACTTACTTTTTTTCAAAAATAACTGTTATACATTTGACCCTTGGGATTATTAGTCCCATTTCTACTGGGCATCTCTGTGCAAAAGCAAATGATACACAGATTCACTAGGATGCACAAGGTCATCTCTCACCTCACCATCTGCCAGGGGGAAGAGGACAGATTTGCTAAGGAGTTCAAATTCAAATGCAAGAAGTGTGGTAAACATGTTTGGGGTAACTGCAACACCCATCCCTCATTCTTACAAGGATCTTTGTGGGCTTTGCTTAAGAGTAGGGTTGGCAATCTTTTTTATAACAGTAGATAAGGGACATCCAACTCAACCTGAAAAACTTAGATATAAATCACAAAAATTTGACTTAAGGTACAAGGGGACTCTGTTGTTCCATGGACGTTTCTTCAACTGGAAGGCTGGACCAGAGCAACCATTTTGGGTCCATGAGAACCTGAGTAAACGTAAAGAGCCAGTCTGTCCAGAGAAGTCAGAGGACGGAGCAAAAGCACAGAGGGAATTAGAGGTGAGAAACCATCAGGATGGGGTTGGGGAAGATGGAAAAAAGAGAGAGAGCAAGCAAGCATTTAGTTACCAACAGATATGGATTTCCTAGGTATCCATTTTCAAGCTTCATGAAATGCTCCTTTCTTCTTGTAATAAATAACCCCTTTACTCAAGCTGACCGAAATGACCACATTGTCCCAACTGAAACAGTGGGACTGATATTGATCAGTCTTCCTACCATGGCAATCTCAGGCACATGCTCTTTGCTTATATGGCCTGGTGCTGGTCAATACAATTTAAAGAATAAGGAAAAAATAAAACAAAACTATGTAACTGCTGAATATACCTTAATTTGAAAATGTTATGTATTTTTTTTCATAAGGATAAGTTGATATTGATCAGAACACATGCTGACACATAAATTTATTTCCACCAAATTAGTCAGTTGAAATTTAAAAAAATAAAACAAACAAACACCCCCCCCAATGAACACCTCTCAATTGTTTTGGAGGATTAAAAAAAAGAGCTAGTTTGATTTATTGGCTTGTGCTAACAAAAAATAACTCCCCAAACTTGGCTTCAATATATTGAAAACAATAATAGTAGCTATTTCTTCTACCCTAGTGGGAATAGAGTCATAATAAACTGGATATTGTCTGGATTGGTGTGACTTTTAACCCGGCAGGGGGCCGAAAAATACTTGTTACATAGTCCAAGGCTGAAATAGTAAGAGCCAGGTTCTTTTATTCTCGTTTTTCTGAGAAGGTCTCTGTGAACAGAAGACTGTGAACCTGGGCACGGGCAGCTGAGACACACTCTTGGGGGATGGCAGCTCCCTGCCTCCCCGCCTCCCCGCAATTGCTTCCTGGGTAATGTACACACTGGAGCTAAGATGAGGCACTGTGGAGACTAGAGTTTCTTTGTCTGGTTTTGAGGTTTGCTTTTATTTTGGAATTTCAGAGTGTGGATGAGGAGAGGATGATGTGATTGTTCACAGACCAGGAAAGGACACAAGCTGTTGCTTCTCCTTCTCTGTCTTCTTCCAAAATTTAAAATACTGTCATGTCTTAGGTCTAGTGTCTTGGGAAAGTCTCATAGAAAACCTGAATTCCAGCTGTGTCCTGCCAGAACCTTCTTGCAGAGTATCATCCAGGTCCACCTGTGTGTATGTGAAACAGAGCTGAACACTACTGCTTTGAGGTCATGAGCAAGCCATTCACTTAAAAATATTTAAACTGACACTAAGGATGCCTCAGTTGCATGATTGATCTCGTTTATGAAAACATGTGAGATATTTGTGAAGGACCACCAAAACTATTTGGGTGGAATTTCAGGGCACCCAGGGTCTTCCATTAGCAGGTAGGGGCAATGATTGACTACATTTAGATCACTACTATTACAGGAACAGTATCTGTGTCCCCTGGTGAGGTCGACACTAGACAGAGACAAAAGCAGTGACATTTTACACATCTTAAGCTAATTATAATGGGCTGCTGTCAATAGAAGTTTTGTGTCCCCTTAAAATTCAGATGTTGAAGCCTAATTCCCAGTGTGATGATGTTTGAAGGTGGGAGATTTGGGAGGTAATTAGGACTTGGGGATGGAGTCCTCATACTGGTTTTAATGCCCTTATAAGAAAAGACAGCAGAGAGATGGTGGCTGTCTTGGCCAGTGGGGACACAGCAAGAAGGTGGCTGTCTACAAGCCAGGAAGCTGGCCTTCACCAGACACCAGCTCTTCTGGCACCTTGATTTTAGACTTCCCAGCCTCCAGACTGAGGAATAAGTTTCTGTTTAAGCCACCCAATCTAGGGTATCTTGTTAGAGCAGCCCAAACTGACTCAGGTACAGACACTGAAGTTATTTTAATTAATCACCCCCTGCTTATCAGAAATAACTGGGAAATTTCCTCATCTATAGTTTCAAGACGTTGGTAAATTTTGTTCTTTATTGTAGGTACTTCATATTCCAAGAGCAATTTTTTCTTTGCCTCATCTTCTAACCAAAGGTCCAGTGCCTTTCTGAATTTGTGATTTCGAACATTAATTTTCCCCACTCTGGGTTTGCCTTGTATAAATTAAGGATTCTAGGAATGATAAAACATGCAACAAAATAAAATATTAAGAGGATACAGGAGTTGCACAAATGAAAAGACATAAAAATATTGCAATCTGATGCTGGTTAGAGACCATAAACTTTCAGTTGTGAGATGAATTAAGTTCTGGAGATCTAATGTACAGCACTGTGAATGTAATTACAGTGATGGAACATGTACTTAAAACTTTGCTAAGAAAGTAGATCTCAAGTACGCTCAGCACACGTGCACACACACACACACACACAATGTAACTGTGTGAGATGATGAATCTGTTAATTAGCTTGGGGTAATCATTTCACAACATATATATATATCAAAACATCATATTGTAAACCTCAAATATAGACAATTTTTATTTGTCAGTCACACCTCAATAAAGCTAAAAGAAACAACGAAAAAGAAATTACATATGTGCAAAGTTTTATATCCCATCTTAGTTGCATTAATATAAGAATAGAGATAATATAAATACTAATAGAGGAGTATTTAGCTAAATTATGATACATACAATGAAAATCAGTGCAGCCATTAAAAAGATTTGAGGAAGTTCTTTATAAACTGACCTGATAAAACCTCCTGCTGGGTAAGAAAAAATGTTGCAACCTGGATGGGACAAGGGATTGGAGGGGAGTGCGGATAAGCAGAAACATATTATGAAAGTATTTCAGTAAATGATTGGGTAAGCGGACAGAGCCGAAGGTTAAACCACTGGCTCCTCTTGTTGGCCTGTGGCTTGGGTAGTATCATCCCCGGCCAACCCAATGTCACGTTTCTGTGGCCAGCCCAGATCTGCTAATGCCAGTCTTCACTGAGTAAATTTGTAAATCCAGGATTAAGAGATTAATGTAGTATTGATGTCATTATGTAAGGTATGTATTTATGGGGATCATATGAATGTAACAAGTTTTGTCATTATTACGCTACTTTGAATCTGCTTTATCTGATTTTAAGATATGTGAGATTAGAATGACTGGTTTACAACATTTTAGAGTTTATTAGAGTCACAATAGTTGATCAAATGTTAGGAAAGAATGTACTTATTAAATTTGTTAAATTTACTTGACAGGCATCTGACAAGATGTATTAACTATAGATGTGCTAAATATGTAATTGTAGTATAAATGTCTAAGTAAATTTTAGTAATTTAAGAGAGGATAAATTAGTCATTTAATTTATGAGTTAATTTAAACATTAATCAAGAACATGAAAATGACTTTTCTTATTTTTGGACAATTGCTGTACTTCTAAAAAAAAGAAATAAGATGTGCAAGCTGAATTTCAACATTTATAAAAACTGAGTTTCTTAATGTATAGCTTTAATAAATTCAATACTAATTTTAAGCTCTGCTTTTCTTTCTGGACACAGAAATTCTCTTTTAAAAACTCCATTGGGAGAGGAAGGTATAGCTTAGTGGTTTAGATCACATGCTTAGCATTCAGGAGGTCCTGGGTTCAATCCCCAGTACCTCTATTAAAATAACTAACTAAATAAACCTAATTGCCTACCCCCCAAAAAAAATAATAAAAAAAATTTTAAAAAAAAGCTCCATTGATCATTCCCATTATGTTCTTAGAGACACAGAAACTTAAGTGCTTGAGATGGAAAAAGCTCAGAGAACACCTTAAGTTAGTTGTTTTTGACTTTAAAAGTCCCTCTCTAGTCTTCAGGTTAGCATAGCTTCAATCTTTGTAATCTTGACACTGAAGAATGTTTGACAATGACATTTGCTCCTTTCCTCCTTGGGGACAACCACTGGAGGGAAGGCAGAAGCATGAGATTTAACTTCCCCCACCTGGCTTCCTAGAGGAATTAACTGTATAAACAACTCGATTCCTTTTCTAACTGCTTTGTATCTTTTATTGGCTTTCTGACCTCATTCTTCTCCTGCAGCTATTCCCAAAGAGTCATTATTTCACTTACGGAATTAGTCATGGTTCAAAGAAAGAGATCCAGAAGAGAACTCAGGTATACCAGAGGTCTGCATTAAGGACGCATGCAGTGGGGGAGGTGCTATGTATCTGTAGCTCCTAAATGGGTCTTGCTTTTCCTTGTCTCTATGACTGCAATGCATTTTCTTCTCTTTGTCTAACTTGCCCCTCAGTTTTCAAAATCTCATGTTTTCCTGACTGCTCAAATACATTTTTCAGGGATTGACTTTATATCCCTCTGCATCACTGAGACTCAGCTGTGCTGCTGTCTATGGCTATTTGGCAGTTCAGGCTATGACTATATCACATTCGACTTACTCATTTCACTGTTGGTGGAAATACCAGTTGTTGTCAGTCTTTTAATTTATTACAAATAATGCTGTTGTAAATATTTGTATACTCATCTTTGGTGTACATGTGCAAGAATTTTGCTAGTGAATATAAGCGTGTAGGAGTGGAATTGGGGGCCTGGCTCTATAGGTGATGCACTGATTACCATTTTTGCTGTGAGACGTCCTCTTGCTCCATGTCTTTGTGCACACTTGATATTGGCTAGATTTTTAATATTTGGGTCTGAAATGATCTCATTAGGGTTTTAATTTGCATTTCTTTGATTACAAATGAGTTGAGCATCTTTGAGCATTTGTTAATATTTGGTTTCCTTCCTTTGTGAAATGTATATTCTTTTTTGGCCTATTTTTCATTGGGTTGTTTATTATTTTTAATAGAGCTTAGCACATAGAAAGATGTATAAATAGACACACATTTTTGAATATATAAAGAATTATATTCATATATCATAGGAGTTCTTTATACATTCATGATCCTAACCCTGTGTCAGTTTTGTGTGTGTCAAATATCTTTCCCAGTTGATGACATGTGTTTTTCCGTCTCTTTATGGTGTCTTTTAATGAATAGAAATTATTTTATTTTAATTTATTTTGTCAGTATTTTCCTGTATGATTTTCATCCTTTGAGTTGTATTTAAGGATGGCTTGACCTTAAGTCAGGTGATAAAGATGTTCTACATTTTCTTCTTAAAGATTTTTTTTTGTAAAAAAACCTTTTTATTCTGTTATGTTTTTACTTCCATTTCCTTTTGCATTCCCTCTCTCTTGAAACATTTAAAAGTAAGGTAAATAAATCATGATCCTTTACCCCAAATACTTCAGTGTATATTTTCTAAAAATAAGGATAGTCTTTTAAGAATTTAAAAATTTTGCTTTCCCCATTTAAATCCTTGATCCCTCAGAAATTAATTTTTGATTATGCTATGAGGTAGACATCCAATATGGTTTTTTATAGAAATAACTAATAATCCCATACTATCTGAGAAGAGTCCAAGCTTTACTCTGTAATGACACTTTCAGCAAATACCAAGTTTTTACACATGTGTTGCTCTGGACTGATCAGTTTGTCCCATTGGTCTGTTTGTTCATCCTATTAATATAGACCACACTATCTTAGCTTAGTAGTGAGCCTTGCTGTCAGGCTGAAAAAGTCCCCCTACCTTCTTTATCTTCTTCAAGAGTGTTTTGACTACCATAAGCTCTTTGACCTTTCATGTAAATATAGTTCATTTGTCAACTTCCAAGAAAAATCATTTGGGGATTTTTATTGCAATTTCATTAAACCTATAAATCAGCTTTGTAATAACTGACATCCTTGCAAAACTGAACCTTCTGATCTATGAAGTTAGTAATGTCTCTCCATTTATTTAGATATTTTAAAATGTCTTTGAATACACATTTACAGATCTTTGCTTGCAGAAAGATATTGCATGTATTTGTAGGTTTATTACTAATTGATATTGCATAGTTTTCTTGATATTATAAATGGTATCTTTTTAAAATTTAAAACTCTAAATGTTTGTTATTGGTATAGAGAGTACAATTGACTTTTACAAACTCATCTAGTAATCTTGCTGGAAGCTCTAATGTTAATGATTTATAGATTTTTTTCAGGTTTTCTATGTAGACGGTCATATGATTTCCAATTCTTATATATATATTTTTTTTCTTGCTTATCTAGGTTGGCTGCAATTGCTGGAACAATGGTGAACAGAAGTGAGAATGGATGTCCTTGAATTGTTCCTGATTTCAAAGGAAGTTGTCTTTAACATCTCAACGTTAAATAAAAGTTACTGGAATTTTCTATGGGCACCTTTGTTCAAATTAAGGAAATTGTGTTTTATTCTTAGTCTGCTGCATATTGAATTTCACTGAATGCTTTTTCTGAATTTATTGAGATGATCGCATACTCTCCTCCCTTTAATCTGCTATGTCAATTATATTGGTAGATTTTCTGGGTTTGAACTAGACTTGCATTCCTAAAATAAACCAACTTGATTATAGTGTAATAGACATTATACTGAATTCAGTTTACCAATATTTTTTTCAGAATTTTTGCTTCTATTTTTGTGTATGAATTTTTTTTCCTGGTTTTAAAAAAAGAATTATACTAAATTTTTGAAATAAGTTGAGGTAGTATTTCCTCTTTTTCTGCTTTCTGAAAGAGTTTGGTAAGAGTGAAAGTATCTGTTCCTGAATTTTGGGAGAACTCACCTGTAAAGCCTTGAAGTTTTATTGTGGGAAGATTTTAAACTGTTGATGTAATTTCGTTTGTAGTTATCAAATCATTCAGATATTCTATTACTGCTTGAGTCATTTTTGATAATTTTTTTTTTTAGGAATTTGTCCATTTTGTCCAACTTTTCATTTTATTTTTGTAAACTTGTTCATAGGATTCTTTTTTATCTTGGTAATCTCTGCTACATCTGTGGTTTGGTTCTTTTCTTTTCTTAGTCTTAATTTTGCTTGTTAATATTTCTATCTTTTTTCTTGATCAGTTTTGCTAGACGTTTATCCATTTATTTGTGTTTTTAAAGATCAAGCTTTTGGCATCTTGATCTATTTTATTGTTTTCATTTTTCCTATTTCATTAATTTCTACTCTGATCTTTATTATTTTCTTTTTCCTATTCTTTTTGGATGGATTCTGTTGTGTTTTTCATAGTTAACTTTGTAAAGCAAATGCTTAGTTAAGTAATTTTCAATTTTTCTTTTTTAACATAAGCAATATAACAGTCATATAAGTTTGTGAGGTAAGTCTCCTTCTCTGTATTGTTTTTTTCCCCTCTACTAGTTTGGAAGTTATACACTGTATTTCTAGTCTTTCAGTGGCTCTACTAGAAATTTTATCGTATATATCTAACTAACAACTCTAATGTTAATATCTTTACATTTTTTAATCATCCAAGTATGTCCAGATGTCTCACCTACAATTACCTGTCAATCAATTTCCATACTATTACTGTCAGATATTTACTTCTGTTTTGATTTTCGAGTCCCTATAAGTTAGACATAATTGTCTCTCAGTGACTCCCTGATAGTAAAATCATCACCACTTTGGGTCCCAAGTTAATTCTTTCAAGTCCTAAGATAGTCCGCTGACTTATACAGGCTTTCATATCCCTAAAGAGTGCGGGCTTTCAGCCCAGGCCTGACTGCGAGGATACCACAACCATTTAGAAAATCAAGTTCATGAAATGATTGCTGTTTCTGAGAACTGTTTACCTCAGACGAATTTCCCCTTGTTTGAGATGATTAAACAAGGGCTGCTCCCTCACCCTTTTCCTGTTTTCATACCTGACACATGCTGTGTTTTCTTTCTAATGAAACAACTCTAGGGGAATTTTCTAGGGCCGTTGAAAACCTGCTTTTAAAAATAAAATTAATTAAACATCTCCTCTTTTACTGGGATTCCACTAATTTCCCTAAGTTCCCCTTTCCTTTCCCTGCGCCTGAAGTCTTGAATCCTTATTGGCAAATAAAGTATTTGGGTAAGGCATGGGCTATTTGATACTGAAAACAAAGAGCCTCAGTCAACAGTGGGAATGTGGGCTTCACTTGTCAGAGTGCATTCCATGTCCTTCCTGAAGTAAACATTTCAGAAAAACCCTTTAAGACTCTAATTGGGCCAGCACAGCACAAAAGGGGCCAAGTAAACCTGGAGATAAAGGAGAATTACGGCTATTCTCTCTTAAAAGAAAGCTGTATTTCTGAAATGGGTGCTGAAGGGTGACAGCAATTTAATTCTCTGTCTTTATAGTCCTGCTGTAAGTGAAGGACCACTTGATTTCAGACTTGGGGTGGACTTGACCGCTGGTTGTCCCACTCTTAAACCCGTGGCCTGACTCAGATGGCTCTTTCCATGTTTCCACAGTAAACCGCGTTAGGCTCTTTTGGATTTGGGTTTATCCCCAAGTTCACTGCCTGCCAAATTCATAAAAGGGATGGCAGGGCGGGGGGAAGCCATTCTGTGACCGGAAGAGAAGATACATAATACCACTGGGCTATGACATTGGGAGGCCACTGCCTGGCTCCAGCATGGGGCAGCCAGTCTCCCCTGCAGGAGTACCAGCAGGCAGAGAACGGGACTCGGGAAGATGCATCTGCATCGTGAAGCCGCAAAGCCACAGGGATGACCTCTGATGAGAAGAAGAAAATTGAGTGAGAAAGTTAATAGGTGGGTAAGGAATTCTGTTTGCAAAATCTGCACTCAAAATGAGTTTTTTGGTTTTTTTCAAATCTATAAAATGAGCTTTTTTAAGATAAAAAGCCACCTCTTTCTTCAATAATGGGGACATTTCTTCCATAAATGTGCAATAGGAGGGGATTATTTTTCCTTCTCCTTGAGAGCTCATTGCTTATCATATCTCCGAACCTCACCCTCTGAACATTAGCAATGTTGGGATGCAGCAAAGCATGCCGTGTGTTAAGTTTTGCTTTTCACTTCTTGAATGGGACTCACTTTATCCACCCTTCTGGCTGTGGTGTCTGTCAGGTGGAGGTTTGGGGCACATCGTTTGTAAACCTTTCCAACAGCCTTTTAGCTCTCACCTTTTCTGAAGACTGAGGGCCACTGTATTTAACACATTTTTCTTTCTATGTCTCAGATAGAAAATTTATGTTTAATATCCAAGTGAATATAAGCTATTCTTTTTGAGAGTAGATATTTTTGCTTTCTTCATAATAATCAGTCAAAATATTTAAGTCTTCATGAGAATATAAACTTTATGATTTTACACTTAGACATGTGTAAGTATGTGCTTTATTTTAAATTTTATTAATATTTGTCCAGAGCAGACTCCGTGCCAGACATTGTTGTGTTTTACATGCATTAACTTATTGATCCTCACAATAGCCCCATGAACGTGAACTGCCATTATTTTTTCCATTTTACATGTGAGGAAACCCAGGAACAGAGAGTTTAAATGACTTGCCCCAAATCAGACTGCTCGTTAACACTGGATGCAGACTTCGCACCAGGCAGTTGGCCTGAGCTGGCCACTCACACCACGCTCCACTGTGATACCTCTGTGGCCAGATGTGCTCTGTATTTAACCTGTTTCCCAGGCTCAGAGGCATGTGTGGAAGGTGCATTAACTTCTAAAAACCACTAGGACCTTATGCTAAGTCAAGTGGGCCAGGCTCATACTGTACGATTCCACTTACATGAGAATCCTGGCGGATCAAATTCACAGAGGCAGAAATTAGAAGGAGCACGGGGGAAGGAGGGGTTGTCATTTAATGGGTACAGAGCTTCAGTTTTGCAAGATGAAAGGAGTTCTAAAGCTGGACAGTGGTGATGTTCGCACAACAATGTGAATGTACTTAATGCCATTGCACTGTGCTCTTAAAAATAATTAAAATGTTCAATTTCATGTTATGTATATTTTACCACAATAAATAAAAGCAAAATAACACAACAACAACAACAAACAAAGCCTTACTAGGAGTCTCTTGAATAGATCTGTGATTTACTGAACACAGAATACTCGCTTGTTACTAGGAGCTGCTGGGTAACAGAAACATTATGTTCAACTGCTTTGAACCCTTCAGAAGCTGGGGATTGACCTGAGACATAACTTGGAAAAGTCTGTGTGGGTCCGAGTCTGTCATACACATTTCACCTCTGCGTTTCAAGATGGTGCTGTCTATCAGTGGGAAAGAGGGACTGGAGCGATGTCTGGCCCAACAGAGGACCACGGCAGTGCCTGCTCCCTCCCTGCACAGGGGGAGGATGGATGGTCTGCCCTTGGGGGTCCCCCAGGCTCTGCTCAGAGAGCGGCATTCAGTGCTTCAGCCCCTTGGATGCTTCTCCTTCTGAGTGATGTTCTCTGGTCCTGTGTGTGTCGCAGCTCAGCTACCTTCCTGGCCACGTTGGCCAGCCCTGCTGGGAATAAGCCTACCTTCTCATCAGGGGAAAAGCCGGTGGCATCCAATGTCCTTCCTCCTATGTCCATAACCTGAGCCAAGAGGATGCATTCTTGAATGTTTTGCCTCTCTTACAATTATACAGTGCTGAGCAGGGTTTTATCAGGCACCATGGGGCGCGCATGAGCACACTTAATCTTCACAGCAACCCCGCTGGCTCAGTGTCAATGTCCCCGATTAACATTAGGAAGTTTGCTCCCATTTCTCAGAGGAAAATAGGCCCCCAAATACACCCTCTCATAGAGTTCTGCACGTTTGATTCAACACTTTCCACGGAGCATAGTTACAGATTTCTACCATTTGTCGTACTGTCTAGCTCCCCTGCTAGACAGGAAGCTCCACCCTTGTTTTGTTCCTAAAAGTCACTTTAGCAAAGAAGCACAGTGCTAGGTATGTATTAGGCATTATGCAAACATTTTAGAATGAACAAAGAGTTATATAACTTGTCTAAGGTCACATTGCTAATGAGCAACAAATCAAAGAACAGGATCCAAATAAAACCCTACAACACATCTCTTCCTTGTGCTCTATGTGTTTGAAGTTGTATGCACACACACACACACACACACACACGAGATTTTAAAAAATAGGGCACAAGAAAGAGAAAAGGATGAGAAAAGGAAGACCCGTGTTCCCTCAAGAGGGGAGGCCCACAGGGAAAGGGCTTGAATCCTTCACTGACCATCATCCTTCACTGATGGGCAGGTGATGTCATGGAGGACAGTGCCAGGGCCTGGCTACCGGCCAGGGCAGCAGAGGCTTTTGGGGCTGGCAGCCCTCCGTCCCAAGGCAGGGCTCTGTCCAGCATCGAGGGGAGCTACTGGCTGATATCAGAGTCCATCAAGTGCCCACTGCATGGAGCTCCTCCCTCCAACCTGACTAGCCCCATCACTGTCACTGATTCACCCCAACGCGCTTTCCACACTCTTACGCTCATACACCTGCCCACACATTCATACTCACACATTTATACATACACCAGACACATGACACTCACACACACTCACATATCTAGCATGTGCGCACATACACACACAGAAGTAGACATACATACACCCATCACACACATCCACAGACACACACAGAGACTCACACATACATGTCTTCTCTCCCACATAACCTCCTACTCACACCTAGGCACACACATGCACACACACGCAGTCACACATGTTTATACATGTGTGCATCTGAAAAGATTACTTATTGTGTTTTCTGAGGCTCCCTAATTCCCTTGGAATTAGGTTCAAACTCCTTGGCTTGGCATTTGGGGTCTGCCACGTGGAATCTCAACATATTTAGCCAGATCTTATTTCCCCCACACCTCTCTGTGTATATCCTCCATTAGGAATCTTTTGGATGACAGCCTGGACCACACTGGCCAGCAGGGAGGCTGTGAGGTGGAGGCCTGACCTGATGCTGGGACCTCTCTTTCCTGATCTCCACCATCCAGACCTCTATCACTGGTACATCTGTGAGGGCTGTCTGAAGAACAAGATCCTGTGAGGACCCTTCCCACCTTTGCTCAGCCTTTTTTACCTGCCCTTATGCTTCCCGACCCTACTGAAATCAGACCCTTCTTCAAACACAGATTGAAGGCACTGTTCTATGTATCTGTCCCTGGGCCCTTCATCCAGGAGGGAACCCTTCCCAGCCCCAGGTCTCTGTGTCCCTCCCTCACACCACACACCAGCCTTGCATTAAAGTTACTTGACTTAACTTGCCTCAGTGAGTCTTCAGTCCTTGGGAACAGGCTGGTTAGTGTTGGATTTGTCTGTGTCATTTCAGAGTTTGGCAGGATACCTTGTACAAATCAGGTGCCTTAAAAACTCATTTACTTCTCTAAGATGTAAAAGGCGATTACACTTTTTTCAGTCAGCAAATTCATCCATTGTGATTTAGCTCAATTTATAACATTGTGTGTTGAAATGTATTGAAGCAACTATTTAAGAGTAAGCATTATCTGATAAGGATCAAACCTAGGTTAATAGCTACTTCCTGCATTGGTGGATGTGAAGAGCTCTGCCAAGGGGCTGGTCCCAAGGGAATGAAATCCTCTGGAGACCAGATGTGCAAGGGTGTCAGGGAAGGGCCAGCTCATGGGATCATAGCTCTTGGTGGGAAGCAGGAAGAGGCAGCTAGGTCACAAGATAAAAGTGAGAAAGTTCTAGAAGAAGGGATGCACAGAGAAGAGGGAACAGAAAGAAAGATGTAAGAGTTTAAAAGACCACTCCCCTTAATTAAACACTTTGCCTTGGCTTGGCTTCTCTAGCCAAAGGGTCAAGATTAAATTAAGAGTTTTATACAAAAGGATCCCCACTGCTCTCCATGTATTTACTGAAGCACAAATTTTCTCATTTGAAGAGTTCAGTGACTGTGGCTTCTTGTCTATTATTATTAAAATGAGGCTCCCATATGGATAGCATATCAACTTTAGAAATGCTACCATGGGTTATGAGCTCTTCAGAGGGAAATGTCTATTCAAGGGAAAAAAATATTATTATTGCTACTTTATTACTTTCAAATTCAGCTGAAGATTTGCACTGGGGCCACTGGGGCATCTTACATGTGTTGCTTTGATCTCTACATTATTTATTTCCATATCAGCATGAGTGTTTTTCCCCGGGAATCTTTAGTTTCTGGCCCAAGGACTCTTTGGCAGTTCAGATGCTGTGTCAGAAAGCGGGGCTCTGGGACTTGCCATTTTTGTTCAACATGTAGATTTACCTTTGAAGCTTAAAAACTATTCAAAGGGGGGTTGGGGAGGAAAAGAGTTATTTTTTTTCCTCCTACCTCTGAGTCCAATTACCTAATAAAGATTCATCATTCCTTTTGTCCGAGGAGCTCTGTGACCTAATTTTGCTCCTTGCCTGGGTTCAGATATCACAACCCATTTTTATGCATTCAGCTTTCCTAATGAAATCCACATGTCTTAAATCAATAAAGCCATTGTTTAGCTTCCTTCTCTTTTCCTCTAGTGTCTTTTGCCTGGTCTATTTTGTTTGCATACTTTTATGGTAGGAAATAGGGCTCTTTATCTAGAAACTCTCTGTCTCCCCCTTTTTTGGGGGTCTTTTTCTTATCTTTTCTTTTAATGATTACTGTTTTGTTGGTGTGCAGCAATTAAATGTGCAGGGCTTTCTTTAATGGGCTAATCTAAAGGAAATTTTGTTTATGCAGGTTTTCTTTCTCATTAATTGTTTATTTTAGATAGGTTAAGAAAGTAACAGTGGAAAACTGAACATCTTTGTTCAACATCTTTGTATACATGCAGGATGTAAAAGCTCCCTGTGTAAACTTCAGAACCTCAGCTTTTATTGCCTGTCAGCATTCTCTCTTTTCCCCAGAACCCCCAGTCTGTCCCTTTTTTCACGCAAGAGCCAAGCAGTACTGAGGCTGTAGATCTTTTTACGTTCCTGGGGCCCCCAGTTCACATCAAGACCCTCTTTAGTGGCTTTCTGCTCCTAATGAACTCCTACTGAACCCACGAATATTACCTGATGGATGGATAGTCAGGCTACTTTGGGAAGTAACATTTTACTTATCCGAAAATCCGAGGCTTTAAAATAAAGACCTACCTACAAGTCCCAGAGATGGTACTAAAGGATTTTTTTTCCTCTTGAGACCCAGAGCTCTCTTTGAGTCTCTCCCTAAATTCTGTGTAGTTCTCCATTAAATTGTTACCAGACCAAACTTGGATCTGGTCACTTGGTGCTCAGCAAAGCCAATCTGCTGGACTCTGAACTAAGAACTAGGACTCCGTTTAATGGCTGAACTGTTGTTTAAGCTGTCATTATTTTTCTCGCCTGACTGCTATTCCTTTGTTTCTGCATTCCTTCATTTTCCTAATTAGTAACTGCTAAAGTCTGCTCTTTGGAACTCAGGGGAGGCTTAGGAGACTAAAGCCTTTTTCTACAAACAAGAAACAGGGAACACAGAGGGGCTTTTGTAACTATGAGAGCCACACATGGTCCTGCTTGGTTTTAATCTCCTCTTTTCTTGGATGCTCCCCAGTCCTGAGAGGAAGAGGCGCAGGACAAGAAAGGGAATACAGTTTTGGATGAAGAGGGTCATCACAAACTCAGCAGGGGAGCTCAGTTTTAGGGACACTCGGTTTCGCCATCACTGACTTTCAGTAGAATCAAGCAAAACCCAGCCCAGCAGCAGCTCCTGTCATTTCTCCAGGGATCCTTTTTCCCCTCATCTCTGCAGCTTATCGTGACGGAAAGTACCGGCCGTGTTACCTAGTTGGTGCTTGAACATAGAAGACAATGGTGGCGATACACCAGGTTCCACTTAGTAGTTAAAACATGAGTGTTTGACCATTTTATTCCCTGAATTCTCTGGATTCAACCGTGCCAAATGGGAGAGATAAAAGAAGGAAGAAATAAATGGTGGGTCCTAATGTTCAGACATTCTCTGTGCGCCTGCTCTTTTTTCTTCTTTCCTAATTTTCTTGGTCCTTTTATGAGTTCTTGCTTATGTCTTTTTTTTTCTTTTCATTTTCAGGGTTTTGCCAGAGTCACAGCAAGTCTTCTCTTCCCAATTCATCTTCTTTTTCTGTAGTTTTATTTAAACCATATCTTAAAGATGAAAAAATATTCTTTTCCTGAAAAGCTCTATAGTTACCATTCTGGACCTCGTGTAAGAAGGTGAACTTGAAATTAAATCCCCACTTGTAGCAAGGATAGCTAGCTGGCCACTTTAAAAGACAAAAAGAAAAAAATTAAACCCACCCACAACTGCTTTATTAAACTCTCTCCTTGAGTGGAAACAGGTGAAAGGCAAAACAATGAATATAACTGTTTTGCTTTGTCCCCCTAAGAAATACCACCAGCTTCCAGGACGCGGCAGTTCACTTCGATGAAGGCAGAGAGAGAGACTCCCGCTCTGAGTACTGTGCCCAAGGGTAGTTGCTAAGCCCCTTTTCTGTCTTCTACACTGTCTCTCTCCAGACCCTTCATTCTTCAGAAACATTTCCTCTTTCATGTCTGGAATGACTTCTCAGTCGCTCCTGCAAACTCATTCTGCAGGCCAATTTCAAGTCCTTCTCTGGTGTGCCATCATTTCCCCTTGGGCAGGCTTTCTCTGGTTCCTCAGACAATTTATTCTTCCTTGAGCTGGGGAGGACGGAGGGGAGTGAAAGAGGAGGCTGGAGCATGGTTTCCCTGGGGCTGAATGTTTTTTAATTAAAAAGGGGAACACCATGTTTGAAAAGTCGGGACAATTCCTTGGAGGAGGCTCCAGACATTCTCCCTCTGGCTGATGACAGGCCCTTTGGCTGGTGTGTGGGCCGGAGCAAGGCCGGGAAAGCTCTGCAAAGGCTCCGTTCCCCTTCCCAGCCTGGGTTGGGTGTAGCACCCAGTACCCCCAGCTTGAGGCTAAGACCCCGGTCCCCTCTCTAACACCCTCTTCTCTTTACACAGGTGCTTCTACCTCTATCATTAACTGGCCCAGGCAGCAACAGGAGGTGCTCTTAGAAAAGCTCTTCCGAGCATCATAGGGGATGCACAAGGACTGAGGAAGTGGTGGGCGGTTCAGCAGAGCTGTGTGTGACCAACTGGTCACACCTTTGTTGTTGTCACTGGGATTTACCGATGGAGCAGCTCTGCTATGATGAATGTTTTGCCTGAGGTGTAAGTGGGTTTGAGATGTTTTAAAAGAAAACCAGCTCTGTGTCAGGTCAGGAAGAGCATAAAGGTTTCATTTCAATTGCCAGTTTGGGTCCTGGCTGCCTAGAGCCCTGTGTTGACAAAGATTGTGAAGATTTTTTTCTGGCTCAGAGAGATGAGGGTGGCTGGGGTGGGCGTAGGAGTAAGAGTTCTGGCCCTTGGACTCATATTCCTTCTATCCAGAAGAGGAAGAGACGGCAAGGTCAAGGACACAGCCTTCTCTCCCCATTCCCAGGACTGAGCTGATCTAAGCCTCTTCCTCCTTCCTCTCCCCTGGGCTCCTTTGGTGCCTCCCAGTCATGACTGTGCAGTCTCACCCCACAAGCTAGTGGAAGAGACAAGTCATGCGAGAGCCAAGGGAGAGGTGACTCAAGAAAGAGAAACGAGAGACTTGACCGGCACACTCCCAGGGAGTCCAGTGGTCACGCCCTGCCTTACCAGCTGGGAGAATAAGGATTCCTAAGCTCTTGATGTAACCATTTTTTCACACGGTTTCCTGGAGTGGGGATAATGAAGCATTGTTGTGAGGATGAAATGAGAAAACGTGTGAAAAGTGCTTGGAATATTTTCCTGGCACATGCTAAGTTCTCCATAAATTTCAGCCATTGTTACTAAATGATATATACCCTCTTTATTTTCCTAGTATATGTTCTACTCCTATAGTGGCCCAACACCTGTATCCCTTCATGACTCCATTTTGAGCTTATCCATGTCACAGTGTGGCCCCTTTGAGACTCTCTGAGCTTCCCTTGAAGACAGAGCATGTTGCTTTGGGGGAAATAGAGGCATCCCAGGATCAGAGAATGATAAGTGTAGAAGGAATCTTGACCATCTTCTCGCCCTCACATTAAGAACTGATAGCATCAAGCAAGACATGGGTGGGCAGGAGAGGACGCTCAGTGTTCTCAGCAGCTGTGTGGGTTGACAGAAGCTTTGATAAAACCATGAAGATGATGAGCGACACTGAGGTCTCCCTGCTTCCCTTGCATCTGCATCCTCTCTGACTTTATCAGCTCCCTTTCTTTCTGACACCCAAGAGCCCACCTCAGATTGAGGTCCAGGGTGAACCCAAGCCTTTTTCTCTTGGGTTCATTAAACTTTCATTCCCTGTGGCAAACCATGTGGTTGGGCTTTAAGAAGTTATCTGATTCCCGTGATTCACACCAGTAGGAATGGTTGGTTCCTACCATTGGGCCTTATCTAGCCTTTAAAAGAGAAGGCCATGACCACAATGATGGGAGTGCTTGCTACACTATTTAGTCCAGAGGGCTTTTCATTCTCCATCACTACTTATGAAAACGAAGAGTTGGTGAAAATTTATGCTCTTTCAGGAATGTTGGCTGCTGATCCCTGATTCACAGAGAGCCTTCTCCTCCTCAGTCCATGCTGAGGATTTTTTAAAAATATGTTCAGAGAAGTGAGCTTTCCCTGATTGTTCAATAGTTCTCACCATCAGGATGTTTTCTCTGGTATCTAAGCTAGCGCCTGTCTGTGCTGTTTGATCCATTTTATTTCTTCCTGTCCTGCCCTCAGTGGAAACAGAAAACAGCTGGTGACTGTTCCTTGCACAAAACAAAGGATTCTGGCTTCTACGGATATTGGATGACAAGGTAACTCCTGAGAGCAGCCAGCCCCAGCACGGAGGGTTGGACTCGGGTCTCGCATTTCAGAAAAACCAGGGGCACCGTCGTACACCAGTTTTACGTCACTGCCATGCGTGTGACAAACCCTGTGTTTGGCTTGGGCCGGCTTCAGAAGCTTCTCCTCGCACCACGTTCCAACTGAGAGCCCGCCGCGAAAGGCCGCCTTTGAGCCCTGCTCACGTTCTCCACAGCTTTCAGATTTCCTGCACGTAGCCAACAAAGTAGCTGACGTGGAGGACATGGATAGTGTCACCGATGTCAAAATGTAGAATTTAGCCATTTATTAAAAAGGGGAGTATGCAGAGTGTTGACACGCAGAACTGCAGGGCCCAGCTCCGAGTGGTCTCATTTATATTATTTCCTTTGGCAGCGGGGTGAAAAAAGGGAGATGGGTTTAACTGCTGCCTGGACCCAGGACTCTCCCTTTAAAGGGGCCCGAGTACAAGACTGTGCCCAAACATTCTTGCCAGTGCAACAAAAACAGATTGCTTTCTGTCTCAATTCACTCTCCCAAAATAGGAATCCGTTTTCAGGTTTTTTACATTGCAAGTTTATTTCTGCTGTACTATCAACTGCTTTTCAAGTGGGACTGATGCACTGGTGTGAACTGCCAGAGAGTAACTCGTAATGATACCAACTCACGTTTAGTGAGCATGTGCACCAAGTATTTGATGCATATTAGCTCTTCATCTTCTCAGCGAGCTATGAGGTAGGCATTGCTGTAATCCACGTAATATAAATAAGGAAACTGAGGCCCGGAAAGATTAGGAAATTGCCCAAGGCCATTCACTTTGCAAGAGGCAGAGGCTGGACCTGCATCCACGCCATTTGTTTACAGAGCACAGACCCTCAGCTCCAGCAGGACACGCCCTCCATGTCCAAAGCCATGAGTTGAGTAAGGCCATCTCTCTGAAAGTTCAGGTTGCTTGATGGTGAGTATTTCCACACATCATCTTTCACAATGATAAGACAGATGTGGTATGGAGTTTTATGCAAACATGCAACCTCACAGAATATTTTAGTGTGTAGTGGATTGCCTCAGGCTGCACCCTGGGCTCCCCTGGGGCTGTGGGCTTCCTCTCCTCCAGATCTGGGGCATGCAAGTGAAACATTTAAGAGGTACTGTGGTGTACCTTATCTATTCCTGGCTGCAGGTGTCCTGCACTGAAGCCAGAGGCCAGATGGTAGGGGCTGATAACAGAATCTCTCCCATTTTCCTTGGACCTTGGCTCTACCTCCTTTCCTCTTGGCAATGTCACGGATATGGAGGCAGAAGAGTTAGGCCATGCCAGTAGCTTTGTAGGGTCAGGCAGGAGCACCTCCACAGACATTGGGACCAACATCACAGAAGTAGGGGCCATGGACTGTCACTGACCAGTCACTCCCTGTGCCTTTCCCAGAGTTGTGTCCCCCTGATGCTCCACCCCTGGGTGGGCTGTGCTTCCTCCCCAGCACTCTGGGCAGAAAGAAGGGGCGATTCTGCCTGTGTGCTCATCTCCAGCCCATCTGTCTGCTGATAATACCATGAAACTTGGCAGAAGTCAAAAGATGAGCTCCTTCCATCATTTAAAGAAACAAAGATAGATCTCCTGTTTCACTGAAGGAAAGTCTTTTGAAATCTTGCACTGTGTTCATGCCATCCTCCCCTTCTTTCTGGGAATCAGGGGCACGGGACTCACAAAAGCAGAATCCTTGTCAGCTTCTCCTTCATTGTATGTTCACACAGCTGGGAGGATTCTTCTGGATTGACTTTGAGTATCACCGAGAGCTACACTCCATCTTTCTTTGAAGGGTCAGCTGCTGGTGACCAGCAAGTTTACATCAGCAAAACAAGTTCACTCTGCTCTCTTTCATATTGGGCTATTACAAACTAAACTCTAAGAAAGATTGTGCTGATAAAATGCGCCAAGGTCATAAATAGCATGCCAAACCAGTCTATGTTGAGAATTTTTTCCCTGTACTGTTTGTATGACTTTTTTTCTCTCTCTCGTGTTTTTTTTTATTAGAATTTTTATTTTGAAATATCTGCTGATTCACATGCAGTTGGGAAAAATAATACAGAGAGATCTAGGGTACCCTTCACTCAATTTCCCCAGTGGTAACGTCCTACAAAACTGCAGTAACAGGATCACAACCAGGACAGTGACACTGATACAGGCAAGGTACTGAACAGTTTCATCATCACAAGAATGCTTCGTGTTGATGTTTCACAGCCAATCTCGCTTCCCTCCCTCTTGACCCACTGTAAACCATTAATCTGCTCTCCATTCTATAATATTGTCATTTTAATAATGTTGCACATATGGAATCAAAAGTAGGATTGGCTTTTTTTCACTCAGCATAATTCTCTAGAGATTCATCTGTGTTGCTGTGTGTATCAACGGTTCATTCCTTTTTACTGCTGACTAGTCCACAGTAAGAATGTACCACAGTTCATTCCATCACCCACTCACTGAAGGACATCTAGGTTGTTTCCAGTTTGGGGCTATTATGAATAAAGCTGCTATAAAAATTTGTGGCCAGGTTTCTGTGTGAATGTAAGTTTCATTTCTCTGGGACAGATGCCCAGGAGTGCATTTGCTGATTGCTGAGTCATATGGTAGCGGTAGGTTTTGTTTTGTCTTTTTTTAAAGAAACTGCCAAACTGTTTTTCAAAGTGGCTGTACCATTTTACATTCCCATGAGCAATGTGTGAGTGATACAGGTTCTCCGCATCCTTGCTACCCTGATAGATGTGTAGTGGATATCTCATTGTGGTTTTGATTTCCCCAGTGGCTAAATATGTGAAATATTTTCTCGTGTGCTCATTTGTCATCTGTATATCTCTTCGCGAAATATCATCTCATATCTTTTCCTCATTTTCTAATAAAAAGTTACTGTTGAATTTTGAGAATTTTTAATACATCCTAGATACTAACCCTTTGATGGAGATGCACTTTTCAAATATTTTCACACTGTCTGTAGCTTGTCTTTTCATCCTATTAACATAGTCTCTTGTAGTGCATAAGTTTTAAATTTTGATGAAGTCAGGTTTATCTATTTAAAAATATTTTCTCCTATTTTTTTCCCTAAAAGTTTTGTATTTTTACATTTGAGTCTATGGTCCAATTTGAGTTATTTTTTGTAGAAGGTGTGAGATTGAGGTCTAGGTTGGGTTTTTTGGGTTTTTTTTTTTTTTTTTGGTCTGTGGATGTCCAATTCCCTGTTGGTTGAAGATGGCTACCTTTACTCCACTGAATCATTCTTGCATCATTGTTGAAAGTCAGTTGGGCATATTTCTGTGAGTCTGCTTCTGGGTTCTTTATTCTGTTCCATTGATCTTTGTCTCTCCTTTTGCCAATACCACCCAGTTTTGATTGCTTATTACTTATTACAGAGTAATAACATTACTTATTACATAATAAGTCTTGAAATCATATAGACAGATTCTTCCCACTTTATTATTAAAAAATTTTTAAAGCTGTTATACTTCTTTACATTTTCATATACATTTTGGAATAATATTTTGTCTATATCTACAAAAAATATTGCTAAGATTTTGATATAAGTTGCATTAAATCTGTATATCAGTTTGGGGAGAATTGATATCCTTACTATGTTGAGTGTCTCTATCTATGAGATGTCTTCTTATCAGCATTGTGTAGTTTTCAGCATACAGCTCCTGTGTGTGGTTTGCTAGATTTATATCCAAGTATTTCATTTTAAAGCATTTATAAATGCTATTCAATTTTTAATTTCACTGTCAGTTGGTTTTTTATGTTAATTTTGTATCCTTTGACATTACTGAACTCATTAATTCTAGGGATTTGGGGGTAGAGTCTTGGGATTTCCTATGTAGACAATCATTCAAATAAGGATAGTTTTACTTCCCCCTCTCTGATGGGTGTCCTTTATTTCCTTCTCTTGCCTATTGCACTAGCTAGAACTCACAGCACTATGTTGAATCAGAGTAGTGGGTGTGGACATCCTTGCCTTGTTCCCAATCTTAGGTAGAAAGCATTCAGTGCTTGTATACTGTCTCAATACACTAATTAAAAGACAAAAGAGATTGGCAGAGTAAACTAAAAAACGTGATCCAACTCTGCTCTCTCCAAGGAACCCACTTCACATATAATGACATAGGCAAGCTGGAAGCAAAGAGATGGAAAGAGATGTATCATGCAAACATCAATTGAAGGAAAGTAGGAGTGGCTGTATTACTATCAGATGAGGTAGACTCCAAAGCAAAGAAAATTACCAGAGAAAGATAAGGAGATAATATAATGGATAACAGGTCAATCCATCCAGAAGACATAGTAACCTACTGTTCAGTTTTCAAGTGTTTGGAGATGTTCTTGTTATCGTCCTGTTACTGATTTCTAATTTGATTCCATGGTCAGAGAATTCACTGTGTGTAATTCCAATTTAAAAGAATTTGTTGGGGGCTTTTTTTTAAAATTGCTCAGATATGGTCTAACTTGACACTTGTTCTGTGGGTACTTGTAGAAAATGTGCGTTCGGCTGCTGTTGGGTGGTGCTGCTCTCCAGTGAGGTGAAGTCCCGGCTCCCTACTCAGCTTTCTCGGATATCACCCCCATCAGGGCAGAGCAGGGCATGGGGCCAGGGGATCTCTTTGAAGCCTGTGAAGATGAAAGTCTAGGCTCCCTACTTGGCCTTTTCTGGCAGGGTGAGGCCACAGCTTTTTTCTGTGTCGTTTGACTGACGTAGAACATTTATTATCTAAAATAACCTGTCTTCTCACGTGGCCCTGTCCCTCTCCCTTTGGCTGGAGAAGAGAGGGCCTGCAGAGAACACAGAGAGAATATAGAGAGGGCATGGGGGGGCATGGAGGGCATGGAGGGGCCTGGAGGGCATGGAGGGGCATGGAGGGCCTGGAGGGCATGGAGGGGCATGGAGGGCCTGGAGGGGCATGGAGGGTCTGGAGGGGCATGGAGGGCCTGGAGGGCATGGAGGGGCATGGAGAGGGCTGGCTTCACTTGGGGTTTTCTTTCACCCGTGCCCATTGGTGTTTCCCAGTTGCCTTCTCCTTCAGCTCCGAGTCTGCGTTACAGAGGGTAAAAAGGAAACCCAGGAGCTCACCACTGTGTTATTCTTTGGGTCCCCAGGTCTCTAGCTGTCTGCCCTCTTCTCTCCACCTTTTATGGTTTTATACATAACATCCATGGTTTCTAGTTGTATTTAGCAAAAAGAAAAGAGAAAATTACATCTACCCCACCTTCCTGGCAGTGGACATCAATTTCCCTTGGCTTTAACAATGTTCACATTAAAAAACATAGTTCTTTGATGCTCTGGGCTGTATCTGCTGGACCTCCCACTTCTCTCTCACTTAAAAAAAAAAGGCTCCAAATCAGACTCCAGTTACTTCCCGGGGGAGAAGCTTGAAGCTCAGGAGACTGAGACACTGCGTGGGTTGCTGTGAGTTTGTTAAACTCCATCCCTCTATATATTTGCTTTTGTCCTTCTTTCAGAAAACGGAGCCTGGGCTTCCCATGTTTGTGCAGCATGCTTTGTTCTTGGCATATGTCCTGGGTCCAGCATGCCAAACATCTTCTGGAATTAAGATCTGGATACAGATGAAGGATAAAGTTAAGGCTTCTTAGGTGAAACAGCCACGGCCGGCAGGAGGCAAGAGCAGGAGTATGAGTCGTCTCCACCAGGGGAAGAACCTGTTAATACATGTTTGCTCAGGCGGCCGAAATATTTACTTACGGTTCTGGAGATTAGAAGTCTGAGATCCAGGTGCCGGCAGCGTTGAATTCTTCTGAGGACTCCCTCCTTGGCTTGCAGAGGGCCGTCTTCTCCTTGTGTTTTCATGTGGTCTCTCCTGTGTATGTCTGTGTCCTCATCGCAGGGCCCATCCCAGTAGCCTCATGTAACCGTAATCACCTCTTTAAAGACTGTCTCCCAATATAATCACATTGGGGAATTAGGGCTACAACGTATGAATTTTGGAGACAGAGTTCAGCCCGTAACAAGCCCTGGATAGGAAAATGTGAAAGTGGAGAGCAAAAAGGGTGGAGTGAGCCCCAGGTGAGACTTTAGCATGGGCCAGGTCAGCACAGGCAGCATCGGCTGATTCCACTCAGTGATTTTTCCTGCTGATCCTGATGTGAGGCCCAGTCCCAGCTCTTCTCCCCGATGGGCCTGGCCTAGTCCAATTCCTTCCTTTCTCTTTCCTTCTTTCGTTCGTTTTCATTCCTTCTTTCGTTCGTTTTCTTTCTTTCTTTCGTTCATTTTCTTTCTTTCTTTCTTTCTTTCTTTCTTTCTTTCTTTCTTTCTTTCTTTCTTTCTTTCTTTCTTTCTTTCTTTCTTTCTTTCTTTTTCTTTCCTTTCTTTCTCTTTCATTCTTTCATTCTGACAAGGGAAAGTTATGTCACTGGGGGAATTTCCTAAACACATTTTTTTTTAATTTTAAGAGTTTTTTTGTTTGTTTTTAAGCAAAAAAAATGACTGGAATTGAGCAGTGCCAAACTAGAGGTAGTTAGAAGCCACTGAATCTAAATAAGTCTATTTTCTTTTTTTTAATTGAGCATATATATATATATATATAATCTCAGGATCTGGAACAGCATCTATGTGAGATCACACAGCGCATGCTTTTTTGTGTCTGGCTTCTGTTGCTCAACATCATGCCAGGGAGCTTCACCTATGTTGTTGCCAGTAGTTTGCAGACTTCCTTGCTGAGTCATATCCCATTATGTGGCTATAGCACAATTTACTTCTCCGTTCTCTTCTTGATGGACACATAGGTCGTTTCCAATTTGGAGTTATTATGAATAAAGCTGCTTATAACATTCTTGCACATGACTTTTGGCAGATCAATCCACGAATTGCTCTTGGGTATCTAAACCTAAGGGTGGGATTACTGGGTCATATCAAAACCACTTATTAAATTAAATTTTATAAATTGATACAAGCAAGTTTAGGTCACTTCTTTCTTTTGTTAGGTTATTTTCAGTAGTGGTTCCACGGACTTCAGTTAGGGGCATTGCATATCTTTGTAATATTGAGCTATATCATAATTTTAATTAAAGGTAAAATAAATCATTAAAATATGCCCACTTAAAATATTAGACCTGAGATATGGCAAGGTGAGGATCACCCAAAATAAAATAAAAGATCTATCTTGAGATCTTTTGTTGGGATGTCATATTTCAAAATAAAGCCTTCTTTGAAAGATTTCATGGAAGATGTTTTGTACAAAATGCCCCATGGTGATGTGAATCAGAGACAAATTCTCTTCCTTCAAATGCTTTCTCTAGTGCACTGTTGACATTCTGGCTGTCCAGGAGAAACGGAATTAATATTTGGTCATCAAAGTGACCCTTCTTCACCATCAGGAGTCCAGTATTGCTGGGGGATTAGACTGAGGTGGGGTTTAGGCTCAGCCAAGGGAGGGTTTAACAAGTCGCTCCAGACCCTAAATAATAGTGTTGTTTCCTGAGCTGCCCAAGGGAGAAATACCCACATCATTAGTTACTGGACTGGCTCCTCTGGCTTTTCATCAGATTGTTCTATTGACTTGGGGAGGCAGAACTACCAGTGACAGTGCTGATGAGCACGAGATAACCGTGGCAAACACCTGGAGCTGCTGTGCTTCCCGCCAGGAGCAAAGCAACTCAGCATTTAACCTTATCTGCCTGCTCTTCATGCAGACCAAGGTATGAGTTCCATTAGTTCTTATCAAATACCTAAACCAGCTCAGAGACCCCCTCATTTCTGCCGTTATGGATCTAACCCTCTGGGGGAACCATTGCTGTTGTGTAACCCCCAGGGACCCTTGTCTGGGCCACTAACAGGCTCCAGGGGCATTCGTTTCAGTAGCACAGCCCCCCTGTGTCCTGGCCTTATCTCAGGTCCCTATGGTATGGTGTCCTTACTGTCTTTTCCTCTCCATCCCCACCCACACACGATGGGAGTATCTAAGGAATTTAGGACAGTTTGGAACGTACAAGGCTCAGCACAGTGTGACTGGAAAGATGACAGGTTTTGGAACCAGACTGACCCTTCCTAGCCATATAACTTGCTACCTTTTCTGAACCTGTTGCCTCATCAGCTAAGTGGAAATTAGAATAGGGTCCATTCCCTAGGTTCCTCTGAGGCTTTGAAAGGAAACTGTATCCAGAGCACCTAGCAAAGACCCTTTCACGCAGTAGGTTTTCAGAACTGTCATGTTGCCGCGTCATGGTCTCTCGGTGCTCCTGGCAGAACCTGGGGAGTGAGGAGGCGAGAGAACAAGGGAGGCGTCAGGGCTTTTTTAAGCTCCTCAAAACTGGAGGCAGCTCAGAATAGGTCCAGAACCCACTACTGGAACCACTGGTAAGCGGCTTCCGGAGAGGCTCCAGATTGGCCCAGTGAGAGACTGAACCCAGTTGGGATTGAAAGCAGCCAGGACAGCTGGAGGGAACACAGTGACCAGAGCAGTCAGAGCCTGTCACGAAAACCAAAAGGCCCCCCAGCAGGGTGAATGTTAATCTAGAGACCCAGGGCAGTGTGAAATACCCTCCCCTCTAAGTAAGCCATTTGCTTCTCCATGGGGATCAACATTTTCACTTGAAATTCCTTCCAGCTCCTTGAAAATGATCATTCGAGTAGCTTAACATTTGGATAATACTGTAGTTTTTCAATCCTTTAGGTTAAATATTAAAGGAAGAAATTTTAAACTAGAAAATAACCAACTAGTGACAGGACCACACCAGCAAGTCAATAAGAAAGTACATCGGGGACCCAAGGCTCTTTGGTAATGGACATAATCATGTCTCCTCATTACCTCCTTGGGAAGCCACCCAGCCGGACCATAGCCCCAGGATTGTGGCTACAGGGTGTAAATAGAGAGAGGCTGGGGTAAGGTGCGTAGCAAGGGAATCCATTAGCAAGGATGTGCAATGAGGAGTTAGGAGATCCTTGAAGAACATTTCAACTCCTTGCAATTCTGAACTCATGGGGGAACACCACAGTCTGCTTGTTGTGGTCACAGCCTTGCCTTCTGGTACTGCTAATGCTTCCATGGGGTCTCCTCAGACCCCCTCACTTCCCAACCTCCCTCTCCTGTTCCTGGGCTGGGCAGAGCCAGGTCCAGGGCCTTGGTCTCTCTACAGTGGTGGTTACAGTTCTGGAACCGGGATTGCGCTTGCTTTTCAACCAATTCTTAGAACAGAGTTCAAGCCTATTTATTCAACCCTTTGAAAATTTTAGGATAGTGTGAAAAGAAATCTGTAGTGAGGCCTTCCAAAGTTAACACAGTTGAAAACAATAAAAACACCAAACTCCACTTTCCAACCGTGGTAGATAAGCCAAACAGAAAACTGTTTTCAAATGTTTTGGATTAAAACTCACAAAATTGACATTTAAAAGCTGTCTTGGAAATCTTGATGCATTGAGGCCATTCCCATACAGAAAGAAAACAATCCTATCCTTTCCAGTGGAAGGATGGAGTGTCTCTTCATTCCTTGGTCTGCACAGGAAGCCCCAGCCCTGGGGAAGACTCAGAAAGTCACCACCTGAATTTTAGGCTGAAGCAATAAGTGGAATAAAGCTATTCTGAGAGAAGGTTTGTTACATATGAGGTCGGTGTTCTCCCCAGCTCTCCATCAGGAAGGCTGAGCTGCACAGAAGAATGCATCTTCTCCAGGATGGGGTTGCAGACATAGAGGTTGGGTGAGGGGCTAAGTAAAGGAGGTCAAATTCCTCAGGTGTCAGCTTAGATGTCACATCCCTTGAGGGACTTAGTTTGACCTCTCAAACTGAAAACCCCTCCTTTCGGTTCCTGTACAGCTGTTTATCCCAATGGAAATATCATACCATATGCTCTCTCTCTCTCTCTCACACACACACACATACACACCCCCATTTAAGGGCCATATGATGTAAACTCCTGGTGAGGGTTAGTGGCCTCTTACAGGTTGCCTGGTGCAGGTTGCAAGCAGCCTTGGAGAGACAGGGACTCCTGCCTGCACGGCTGGGCAACCTCCTGCCTGGGATCCACTTCCAGGGCCTCTCATGACAGTGTCCCTGGCCTGGTCAAAAGTCTGAGTCTATTCCCTGGGAATGCATGTTTCTTGAGAGTTTTTACACTTCTGAGTACCTGTGTAACCAGAAAATGTCCAAGAACATTGCACGTGGGCTCCCGGATTAAGAAGCAATGAAACCAATTCTGACCGGGGTAAGTAAAAGGTTTAAGTTGCACTGAAAAAGGCAAAGGGATTATGCTACTGACCACGTGGCACAGCTCCCCTCATTGAAGGATGCCGCCAAGGCGAAAGTGCTGAGTCTGGAAGAACACCGGGCCTTCTCTGCAGACATTCCAGCAGAGCTAACGTTGAAGGATGATTTGTGAAGTGGTCAGAAGCTGCTAGTGACTTCTGATGCTTATTTTATAAATATTCTCCATACTCACGTTTTCCATACAAGGTTTAATTACTGTTTTTGATGATGTGATGACCAAGCGATCAATTGACTTCTTTCATCCTCCTAAAACATATCTCGAGTCCTTTGTTAATTTCTTATGAGAAAAGAAATTTCACCCTGAATCTTTATAAACCACCTGACATTTCGATGGGTCCCAAGCTCTCATACTTAATCAGACCCAGGCACATGTACTTACTTATGTCTGTGTTCATCTCCCCACCGGGCAGCGGGCTCCTCAGGTCAGCCTGTGAGCTGCTCAGCGTGTCTGCCCCGAGTCTCACGTGGGTGCTGAGACATGACCGGTGAGTGGAAGAGAAACCCCGGTGCTCCATGAGGAGGCTTGTTCTCTTACAGGACCACACACATCTGTAATCTTGTTGGCAATTTTTTATAGCTGTTTTGGCTTGATGTTAGTTTCCATGAAGATCTTCCTTAGTGAATTTGTGTGAGGCAGCCACGTGTTCAGTCAAAACCCAACACTTTCCAGCCTCCTTTTCAGCTGGGGTAGACTTGAAACTCAGCCCTGATGAATGAGACTCTGGAGAAGTCTGTTGGAGATTTCTGGACAAGTCTTTCTTCTCAGACACAGATATTGCACATTCCTCTGCTCTTTCTGCCCAGGATATGGTTATGATAACAGGACGGTGGCAAAAATCAGCAGAGATCCCAGCCTTACCTCCCCAAGCCTCTCTACCAGAGCTAGCAACTGCCAATAAGGAAGATTAACCCAAATCTGTGGAAGCTATTGTTTAGTCAAGTTTCATTACTTGCAGTTGAACACAAACTCTGACTGACTCAGGATGGGGTGGTGGTGAAGGAGGTCCTAGAAATGGAGAAGTAAAACCAATCAAAGAATCAAGAGAGATGAGAGAGAGAACAGGTTTGGCAGATGGCAGTCTGCATTTAGGGGGTGACAGGTTTTGTAAACATCCAGAGCTCATTTGCATAAGTCTTGGGGCCAGATGGGCGTTTCAGGGAGAGGAAAGTCACAAGGAGCCTGACTGACTGGGCAGTTCTATTCCTCCAAGTGAATGGATGTTTGTCTTTGGCTTATCAGGCCACTGCTAATGAATTTAATTTGCCTGAATCTTCACCCAGGCTTGATCACACCTAGAGGAGATACCTAGCATTGTTAGCTTCCTAAGATAATCTAATTTTAAACATATTACTATCACTCTAAATGTAACAATGTGCTCTTAGTTTCTCCCCCAATGTCCTGGCTGGGCTCCATCAGTCTTCCTGGCACTGAGCCCCAACTGGGCAGTGGAAAACAAGGGTTGGAGCCACGTCCACCTACTTCACCCAGCTCCACGCTAAGAGCTGGTTCCTTATCTGTCAAAAGACAACAGCAACCCTGACTTCACTGGACCGTCAGCAAAGGGCCAGTGTGTGCTCTGTCCTCTCTGCCCTGTCCAGAGCCCCTCTCTCCTCTTGCTGCCCATGCTAAACTGATTGTGAGTTCCTCCTGTCCTTCTCAATCTGACGCCAAGTCAGGAATCACCACTTTGAAACACTTCCTTATGCAGTCCCTGGCCGTGCCAGCGCCTGAGACTGACTTCTCAAGGGTCAAGAGACTGAGTGTGGCATCCTTTCTCTGTGCTCCCCGAGTTCCCCCAGATCTTGCTTATCTAGCCAGCATCTGATCATTGTTCATATTCTGAGAGGCTCCTGAGCTTAGGACCCTGTTGTATTTGTCACTCTATCCACAGTCCCTAGAACAGTTCTTGGCTCATAATAAACACTCACAGATTTGTGGAATAAATGAGTGAGTGAACGAACTCCTGGGCATAATCGACATGTTTGTAGCACAGAAGGGTCCTAATAAAGTGCTTTTTGCAGGCAAATGCTTCGACGACGTTTGTGGAATGAAAACATTCCAGTCCTAACTCCCCAGCTTTTGGAAACTCTCTCTAATTGCTATCAATTTCTTATGACTTTTTTCTCTCAGTGTTTTGTAACCAGGATGGCATAGAAGCTCTGGAGAGCTATACGTAACTATGTTTTAGAAAAGCTCTGTTCTCTCACAAACCTTCTCCTCCCAGCCTACTCAAGGGAAGAAAACTAGGACCCTTATCAAAATATCATTCTGATATTGTCTGAAGAAACCAGTTTGCCGTGGCTCACCAAGCAAGTTGTACCTTTAAGAGATTACAATGAAACCTTACAATTTACTTTTTAATAGTGATGATGGATCACAACTGACATTAACAAGCACTCCCATGTGCCAGGCACTATTCTAAGCATTTCACTTAACTCTTCTCAACAACCTTATGAAGTAGGTGATATAGTTATTCCCATTTTATAGACGAGGAAACTGAGATACAAAGAGGTCAAGAAACTTGCCTCAAGTTATTTGGTGGTTGGTGAAGCTGGGATTTGAACCAAGGCAGTCTGACCCAGAACTGGAGCTCTTAACCACTGAGCTATACTAGAATTTATTAGCGTTTTGGCCAAAGAATTTGGTGACATTGATCCAATTCAAATAACTCTCAGTTTGGATATATTGGATGACATTCCTGAAAGGGCAATTTCACCTACAGGTCACTTCCCTTTCTTCCAATTGGACCTCAGAGTTCCACACTGGCTTACCTAGCCTTATTATGGTCTAGTCAATATTTCTCTATTTTATTTAGAAGAACTTGTAAACTGATTCCCACCCTCCCTCCTTTGCATATTTCATAAGACGCACCTTGCTTGCAGGGGGAGCAAACCACACCAGTCATGAACCCACAGCGCTGCGTGCATTGGGCCAGGAATGAAAACAGCTACACCATGGTAACCATCCGTCATTCTGTCCATCTGCTGCCCTAGAGGGATCTTAAAATAGTTTCAATTCACCTTTAAAATCTGTGGCTCTATGAAGGGCTTGTAACGCTTGGCAGCCCTGGAAGGCTGCCTGAGAAACAGGACTGCTATTCGGACTACTGGGTCCAGCTGTACGTCTCTTCGGAGGGAAACAAGCCATCCATTCATCGGGCCCTTGTGAAATTTTCCTTCCCTGCCAGCCCTGCAGCCAAGGAGGAGAATACCTGGAGGAATGGCTTCTGGAATTCTGTTCTTTCTAACACAAGGTTTGCTTTTTATTTTTTAAATTGTCTGCTAGTTTGTTTGTTTTTGGTCCTGCTCAACCCTCACCTGCTCCAACTTCCCAGCCCTACAACTTTCTCCTTCTTTAGCCCTAAAGCTAGGGGTTTGGGAATGAATGCATGTTTACAATCTAGAAATTTTAAGTCAGTTAGTGGGGAGACTATGTATAATTTATCACCCAAACCAAGACACTTTTGAGAATGAAAAGCCCAGACACATGGTCACCACTGGTTTAACTTGGATGCCATTTCACAGCACCAAAAAGTATTTATTTAATTTTATTTAAAAAAAGTATTGTTATCAAGGTAACATTGATTTATAACATTATATGTTTCATGTGTACAGCAGTGCATTTCTACTTCTGTATACGCTACAGTGTGCCAAAATTCAGCTTCCATCAGCCACCTACAGGTGAACTCCTTTACCCATTTTGCTCCCCCTACCCCAACTCCTTCCCCTCTGGTAACCATTACTACGATTTTTTGTATCTATTTGTTTTTGTTTGGTTTGTTCATTTATTTTGTGTTTTTTTTAATTTGTTTGTTAGTTTTTCATATTCTGTGTATGAGTGAAATATATGGTATTTGTCTTTCTCCATCTGGCTTATTTCACTTAGCGTGATTCCCTCAAGGTCCATCCATGTTTTTGCAAGTGGCAAGATTTCGCCTTTTGTGTAGCTGAGTCGTATTCCATTATGTGTGTGCGTGTGTGTGTGTGTGTGTGTGTGTGTGTGTGTGTGTGTGTATACATATTTATACACATATCTCACATCTTTTTTATCCATACATCCACTGACGGGCACTTAGGTTGTTCACATGTTGTGGCTATTGTAATGCTGCAATGAACCTAAGGGATGCGTGTATCTTTTCAAATTAGAGTTTTTGTATTCTTTGGATAAGTACCCAGAAATGGGATCGTCAGATTATGTGGCAGTTCTATTCTTAATTTTTTGAGGCATCCCCATACTGTTTCCATAGTGGCTGCAGCAATTTACATTCCCACCAACAGTGTATGAGGGTTCCTTTTTCTCCACATCCTTGTCAGTACTATTGCTTATCTGGCATGAGGTGATATTGTGGGGTTTTTTTTTTTAATTTTTTGGCGGGGGAAGGAAATTAGGTGTATGTATGTATGTATGTATGTATTTATTTAACAGAGGCACTGGGGATTGAACCCAGGACCTCATGCATGCTAAGCACACACTCTATCACTGCCTTATACCCTTCCCCCCATTATGGTTTTGATTTGCATTTCCCTGATAATGAGTGATGCTGAACATGGCAAAAGAGCTCCTCAGTGCTCACCACGCAGCGACTGGAGATAAGAGCATCTTGGCTCTTGGCTCTAGTGCCTAATTGTGTTTTAGGTCAGAGCCCTGTCAATGGAGCTTAAAACAGGAAAGATTCTTCTCTTTTTTCCTGATTGAATCTTTAGTCTATAATGATCCGTTTTTGTTTTAGTGCTGTATGTTTCAAAAACGTCACATTCTCAATATTCAGTGGTTTAGCCTTGCAAGTCTCTAGTTTGAATTTGTAAGTTATATTATAAGATTTCAATTCAAATATGCAGGGTTTTTTTTTCATTTCAAGTCCCATTTAGGCTGTAAAACTGGGTTTAAAATAAACTTACAGTTAAGCTCCTTAACTATTCTTTGGGGTTGATGTTATCAGATCAAGAATATTCTACATGTATAAAGAGTGTTGTATAATTGCACATATTCTCATTTGATATCCACACCAAATATGTGAGGTAGGTGGCAGAGTTGAATCTTTTTTGAGCACAGAACATGCCAACTTGTGTTGGTATCAAATTACGGCACCTAAGAACAGAGGAGCATGAAGAATCAATACCACCAAACAGAAAAATTGCACAATCTTTTCATCTGGTTCAAGAATAAACATATAGATACACCATTCTGAAAGCTACATTCACTCGTTTTTTTGTTTTTGTTTTTTTGTTGTTTATGAGAAATGCCACCGTGAGTAACCAACAATTTTGACTGTAACCTATAACCACCCTCCCTCCACACCCTCACCAGCAGAACCCACTTCGACTTAATTCTGAAAAGGCTGGCATTCCCAGCTTCCCTTGCAGCCATAGGCATCTAATTAAATTTCCATGGGCCTCTAATTAAAGGTTGGTGAATGAAGCCAGAAAGGAAGTCTTTTCTGGAGCTTCCGCATAAAGTCTTCCTCTTTGATAAAAAGAGCCATGCAGGGAAAAATTAGCACCTCTTCCTTTTGGATACAACCTAACGGCTACAGTCCCCTTGTGTCCACAAAGGGTCAAGCCTGAGGGTCAGAGCTCACACACCAAGGGTGGCAGGACGTCCGCAGGCTTCTTTTCCATTTCATTAAGCCCCTAAACCAATGTCGGAAGTACTTGTCTCTGGGCTTCTTGTTCTATGGGGAAAAAAATGTCTTTGTCTTATTCTTAAGCCAAACTTAGCACACCGTTACTTGCATCTGAGCACCCTTAGTGATTCTCCATGTAAATGGTACTGCCGTAGTTCACCGTCAGACTTATTCCCTTTTTTGTTACATTCCTTTCACTCTCTAGGAATTCAAAATCTAGATGATAAAACTGACCTGTACACACAATTTTAAAAATCAGTAGAATGCCCTTACTATAATATAAAGGAGAAGTATTAAATAATTTAAAAGAAGAACATGCACTGAAATGTGCAGATGCTTGGGCGCAGCTCTGCTGGAAGACACAAGGCAGGAGTCAGAGCTCCCAGGTCTACACAGACTCCCACGCAGCCTGCCGCCAGTGTGCTGTGCTGGGGATTCAAATCCCATCAGAGGTGTAGACACTGGTATTGTGATTTTTCAAAAGTTGAACAATTTTTGGTGAAGTTCCAAACCAAACAATGTACAATCTTACATTGACTTAAGCAGTAGCCACTTTCTTGGATAATTCAGCGAACTTTCAAACAACGCAGATTACTTTGTGATATGTAACACGGAGCTGACACCTAAGATTACAGGATTATAAACATGTTTTCACTTACGTGAATATCTGATGGCACGTGTGGAGGTCGTGTGAGACTCTGGACAATTTTTTGCTATGCAGGATTTGCCTGCACGTTGCAAAATGTCTGGTGTCAGGTCCAGTAAACACCGATGGGCATCCCTAATGGTTGTGACAGCTGGAGTTCCCCCATACATTTTCCAATCATCCCCTCACACAGAGGACAGTGGAGCACAGAGGCCAAACTGGTCTGAGGCAGGTGGCCCAGTCACGCAGTCTGCAACAGTGCCAGGAGCACCCCTACTCCCTCTTCTGCTCAGTTTCTTGGCGGTGAGTGTGGACAGAAAGCACAGAAGCTATTGGCCAATGATCACCCTTTCTTAGCATGTGTGCATTTTTTTCCACTGACCATCTATTGAGCTCCCACTCTGTGCAAGGAACTGTGGTCACTTCCAGTATACACGGGGCTGACTATGTTTTCCTTCCTGCCCTCAGGGAGGTAGAAGTCTAGAGTAGAAATGGAGAACACTATCCAAATAAGACGGAGCAGAGGTTATTCTCCTGGGGTTCCAAAACTGTATTTCAGTGGACCCTTTCATTTCTTGACATTGCAGGCAAGACTGCATGTACATGTGTGTGCGCACGCGCGTGCGCGCACTCCCATAAACTTTTTTTTCTGGGTAGAGGGTGTATAGATTTAATCATAGTCTCGAAACACTCCAGGATGCTACAAAGGTTACAGATTATGCAGGCAGGCCTGATAAGTAGGTATTACCTTATTTGATGAGTTTTCACAAGTTGCCTCTGCTCAAAACACCTCTCACCCAGATGCTTTTTTCACTGAAATTGCACCAGTAGAGATTCTATTTGAGTGACTGGAGAGCTAGCTTGGGTCTCTGTGAGCATCATCTTTCCAGGAACATTCAGGAAATCTTTACTGAGCTTCTGCTGCGTGCCTGGCACTGAACTGGGGACTAGGGACCAGCCGTGAACAGAACGGAGCTCCCAGTCCCGTGGCCAGTGTGGACTGGGGGGAGGACGCTAGGACAGCAGAAGGGCAGGATCTTTTGAGAACACAGTGGGGTAATCTAACCCATTCCAGGGCAGCAGAAAAGTTCTTAGGAGGAGATAACAAGCCAGCCTGGGCTGCTAATGCCCTGCATGGATGTGGACCTGTGTATCAGCCAGCTGTCCCATGTGAACAGAGGGCCCTGGTCAACCAGGATATTACCTTGGGTCTGTGGACACGGGGAAGCAGGGTGGTGGACAGCCTCCACCAGCGTCGGGCCTCAGCTGTCTCCCAGTTTTGCCTGGGTCAGCCAGTGGGTGAACAGGTCGGGCCTTGTAGGATGACTTTGATAACAGGATCCGCATTTTGGCACATATTTAAAAATTCCAGCTTACATGGGCTATCATGATTTGTTGTAAGAACGTGATTGGGAAGTGGACTGTGGACTCTCTGGGCCTGGAGAATGAGGGGGAGGGTGGTTTATAACTGGCAAACTATGTGCTGACTATACCCATGCTGAAAAGCAGTGCGGTTTCTACAAGGTTCTTTCTGAAACTAGTACATTTCGGTTTCCCCCTGGAAAAATGCCTTTGATGGAAAGAAAACATACCTTGGCCTTGAAAATGCAAAAACCCTCTCCCCCTGCAGCCCTGAGCAGTTCTTAATGCTGAGGGTTAACTCGTCCTAAGGCCATCTTGTCCTTGGAAACCCAAAGGAGCAAAACACAGACCTTTCTATGCTCTCCCTTCTTTTACTAAAAAGGAACAGGAATAATTGCCAATTCAGTAGGCTCCTTGCTCTTTTGTGCATTTTGAAGGCATTTGCTGTTTGGGATTTGGAAGAAAATCATGAGAAATGAGAATCTCTCGCTGCCTTGGCTGGAAGCAGGTTCATTGTTTGCAGAGAGAGCTGGTTTCCATGGTTTTGGACTATAGACCACAACATTTTTTAAAAGAGTAGTTTCTACTTGCAATTGGATCTAATAAACAGCCAAGGTAGTCAGTCTCCCAACAGCAAAAGTTCTTTATGTTATTTGAAAACATCCTAATATGTTACCATTCACAACCAACTGCACATGTTTTCCAGTTATTACAAGTCACGCGTATCTCTCTGGATAGGCGCTGGTTGGCCCAAATTTCTGCTTCATAAGGGCAGCCAATCATGTTTCAGGCTCAGGGTCCCAGTCTTAGAAGTAAACACATTCCTTTCTAAACCATAGGAGACTCAGGGGATGGTCTGGGCGAGGAGAGCAGGGCAGGAACCTGCAGTATTTGAGGCCTGAGCCCTAGCCCTGGGCGTGGCCCTCTGAGCGGAGACCATCAGAGCTGTAAGGAGGCCGCACGCTTCCCCTCCGGGCCAGAGCAGGTCTTGCCCTCCCAGGAACCACGTGGCGCGCTGCCCATGAACTGACATATGGAAACTGCCCATTTTAACTTCTGTTGCGAAAACAGGACTTAGGACAAAATTTTGCTTCTTTTTTTCATGGCATATAAACAAGAACAAATGTGCTAAAATGAAAAAAAAAAACTGATTTTCTGTTCATACCGGGATACTGGCTTGGAATTAAGGAGGATCAGGAAATGAATGTGGCCATTTCCATGATTAGTAGCAATGGTAAAGCAAAATGTGGTGTTCCCTAGAGCCAGAGCTCGGCTCAGTGGATGGACCCTAAAGCTTGGGTCTCACCCCATGTCAATACGTCTAGTCCTTACAGCCCTTTAGCAGAAACTTATCTTCTTTTTAAACAGTGGTGAACTACATGGCCACTCTTAAACCACTAATACTGTCACAATTGTTTTGTTTTGTTTTGTTGGTGGGATGGTATGGTCTTTTCTCCCTTTCTTGAACTTACAGCAGTTTTCTCGATCATTTTTCATTTTGTAGGCTTTCTCATCATTTGCTCCTTACATCGCTGTTTGATTTTCCTTCAGTTTCGATCTTGCCTTCCCAACTGATTCATGAGTTCTTGGGGAGCAGAGACCATAGGATATGTTCATTTTCCTGTGTATTCTGCTTCCCCACATAGAATGGATTTCCAGGTCTCATGCAAGAAACCAACTGGGCCTGTGCTGGGCTGTCTTTCAAATTACATTTTAGTCAAATAGAACTAGAGACAACCTTTTGCATGTCCCCAACTCTTCTCTAAGCATCATGGTTACTGTGGGTGAGGGGTCCTTTGAGCCTCACTTAATCTCCAATTTGCCACTAAATGTATAAAATGCAGAATGAGATCCATTGGTGAGATTAGCTAAAGTTAGACTAATGGTAACTTAGAGGCATTTGGGACGTTAAAGGGAAGGATTAGACTTTCGTCTGTGATGTAAGCATTGCAACATCTTATTTTTTTGAGCCACCGCCCGTCCTCTTGGCAAGAACGAGATCTCTCCCTTATGTCGCCTGAATTTTCTCACTCTCCATTGAATAAACATTTGGCGCAGGAACCATCATTTCTCTTCCTTGGGGACCAATCTGAGAATAATAATAATAAGCATTTCCTTTCAAGTAACAGAGCGCCAGACTTCTCAGGGCCAGGCAGAAATGGTCAGAGAAGGTTGTCTCACACTCAGAAGAGCATTACGGGTGGAAGGAGAAAGTCAGGAATGTGTGCTCCAGGGTGAGCAGCCCAGGGACCCAAGGCCCCAGCCCAGCCTGGCCCTCCCTCCACCCACCTCTATAGTTTGGTTGACAAACGGGGACCAGCATTGGGAACACGGCCTCTAACTCAGTTCAGTCTTATAAAATGATATAAAGTCACTTTCTCAAGTGCACTTTCAGGTCATCAATACTGTTTTAAAAAATCATTGCAAATTCTGCAATAACACTTGAAAAGGGGTGTGTTTCAGTGTTGCTTTCACAGGGAAACTTCCATTTATCAGGAATCCAAATAACTGTTATGGTGAGCTACACAGTGGTCCCCTCAGGCGTCTGCTGATGCGTGTAACAGAAGCGTGCAGAGAGGGCAGGGGCTGGGAGAGGGCAGGGCGTGGAGGTAGGGGCAGGAGGGGAGCGAACAGGAGAGGACGGACAGGGAGAAACAGTGAGGGGAGCAGCTTCCACAATGTGCTTTGAGATGAAAACTGACTTCAGTCAACTCCCTCACTGTAATATTGGTGTCTTCTGTATTTCAGGATGCTAATTTAGAAGGAATTACAGTGTATGGGATTTGGAATCAAAAGACCTGGATTTGAATCCCAACTCTGTTTCTTTCTAAGCAATGTGAGTTCAGGTAATTTACTTCACCTCTTGAGCCCAGAGGTGAACCTGTGTAAAATGAAGATTACGTCTTTCCCTCAGAATGGCTGTGGGGATTCCACTGGACAGCGCACCCTGCAGACATTGGAACATGCTAGTTATTAACACATCTGCATTCAGAGCTCTTAAGAGTCTTGCTGCTTTTTAAAAACTTACTAGCACCTAACACAAGAGACTGACATAAAATAGACATTTTTTAACACATGGTTAACTTGAGAGAGAAAGTTTAATATCTTGAAATAACTTGAATATACAAAGATAAAATAATACCTTGAATTTTAAAACAGGAATTGCATTGCTGTAGCATGCGAAAAATGAATTTATTCATTTAACACACATTTGTTGAATGTCCCCTAATATCAGGCACTGAGCCCTACAGGAGCTCATAGGATAGTTTGAGGATTCAAACACGAACATGAATTATGAGAACAACAATAACAGAGCTGGGGAGACAGCTGATGAAATGAATAGACAACTGGCTAGACTGCTTCTTTCTTCAATTATTTGGGATCAGTGAGACTTTATTGTTTGTGATCACTGAGCTCTTCACACTGAAGATGGACAAAGGCCCCCAGATAACAGATCCTCTGTTAAATAGCACATAGCTGAATCACTCTGGTGAGAAATCCCAAGAATCTCCTTTGAACTTTCATGTTAACGTGCTTAGTTCCTAAGATCTCAAAGGGGAGAAATATGTAACTTTTGGTCATTTTTCAGACTGAGAATTAGGCTTCCTGAACTCCAGGTAGCGATCAGGGTCCCCAGACTGCACACGAGCCCCAGGGCAGTTACGTTACTAAGATGTTGACCTCTTTCCAGGAAAAGCTCAAAAAGTACATGAACAGGTGGAGCGAGTTGAGTTTCAAAAAATTAGGTGAAACAAGTAGAGTTTTCAACCTAAGTACTAAGTACATTGTAGCTTAATTATGAAGGGTATCTAGATTTCCAGTCATAAAATGCTTGGTGACCTTCAGAAGTGTTCTTTTTCCCCCCGCAGACAGTAACATTGTACTTGTCAAGTTGGAATACACAGGTATTTCCTTGCTACGTGACCAGCATCACTGCGTGTTCTTGCTCTGTGGTATAACACAGAAAGGTTTTTTTTTTGTTTTTTTTAATTTTTAGCCTCTGAAGACGCCCTGCTATTGAATTACTGACTTTAAGTTTCACGCACTCCCTCCTTCCACACAGAAATTCGTGACGAAACTTGTGATGTTTGTAACAAATATGCTCAACTGAAATTCTAGGTGATTTGCAGTTAGTCCCAAGGTCAGTTAGCTGCTTCTTTTGCAGGATAGTTTAGGTTATCACCTCAGTAGCTGAACACACTGTGTTCACCTTCAGTTTGACAAAGATTCTAACAAAGCCACTTATCAATCATTAGGTGGGCGCCCTAGAGCTTATCAATCTATAATCCTGTTGAAAGGCAACTTCCCACTCATGCGTGGGTGTTTTACCCTTCAAGTTCTTGAAAAACCCTACTTTCTTTTCTTCTTTTCAGTAATTCGTTCATGCGTGTGTACACATAGGTGGTGTATCAGATTTTGTTGCTGGAGGTTTTATGATAAATGTCACTTCCAGGCTCACATGCTTCCAATGGGCTGTAGGTTGAAGGTTAGACATTCTTTTCAAAATGAGTGAATGCAGCATTCTTTTCTTTGTAACTCCCCTGGGCTCCAACCTACTTTCTGTGAAGGGAAACTGTCAAGGTTTCACTTGGCTTTTTCACACCTCCCACTCACCTTCATCCACACCACAAGTCCTGCAAGGTTCGGACTGCTCAGAGGACCTTTTGCTGGCAGTGACACAGACGTGTGGGTGGGGGAAACTTTGATTCAGAGAAATCATCAGACTTTGTTGTTGCTGTTGATTATACTAAGAAAGGATGGGATGGAAGAGAGGGGCAGACGTGCCCAAGAAGTGAGAAGTGAAAAAGCCAAGAGCAGCATCAAGGTGAAGGGAAAGAATGAACCTCAGCCTCCGCATCCTCGAGAGGCAAGTCAGGGCTGGAGGGGACCGGCACCCTTTAGGGCCCCAGAGCCCAGCTACAGTTTCCTGCTAGGCCTGGGGGCCTGGCCTGCATCTTCGCTTGGCTGGATCTAGATTCCTTCTTTGGGCAAATACAATTTATGTCCACTAAATAAAAGCTGGCTACATGTTTTCTCTCCCCGCCTTGGACTGCTACCAAAACCGGAAAAGAAAATCCCATAAATCTCTGCTCATCCAGATCATCCTTGTTCTGAAAAGAAGCCCAGCACGAGCTCCCCATCAACAGCACGACTTTCTCCAACGCCTCCAGCCTACCCTGAGTCCTCCCTTAGAGCGCCTACAGATTCGAGGCCTGAACCATGAAATCCAGCCATTAATCATCCTCCACCTCAGAGGGGCAGTGGAGCCGGGAAATCCCAGGACACCCAGAGGCCGGGATACCCAGACAGCTGGGGCCTGGGAGGACTCTGCTCCCTTACACCTCCATCAGTTTGTGTGGTCTCCATTCTCTCATCTGCATCATTAAAAAACATGGGCTAAAGATCTGTACGTTGACTTCTAACGTACTAACGTGACTCTAAGACTTCACGTTCACGCGTTGTCTTCTCTTTGTTGCTGGTTTCAAGTCACAAGAGCAGACATTGTGTTTTATATGCTGCGTTCTCTTCCTCTTCGCGTGGCATCAGAGAGCTGGGCATGTGGTACTTTCTCTACTCATTGATTCAATAAGCGTTTATTGAAATTTTGCTCTCCATCAAGCACTGCACTGGAGGCTGTATAACTGGTACATGAGATAGCAGCTCTGAGCATCTTTGGAGCATTCTGTGATCCTTATATGTCACAGATCTCCGGGCTGTGCCTTCAGAGTTTTTTATTTCACGGGTCTGCTGCCCCCAAGTTTGTACTTCTAAGGAGTTAAAGCCAGGCGATGCTGGGGCTGTTGGTGGAGAGAAGCATCTTGTGAGCCCCAGTCTGTCCTCACTGCAGTTAGAGCAGCACTCTCCTAGCCAGGTGTTGTTATTTTAACAGCTGGCACCTGAACTCCTGTTCAGGAAGAATCAGCCTCTGCCTGAAAAGAAGCCTTGATGCGCCTGCTCGCCTGCTGGCTCTGGGTGAGACCCATTGGATGTCAGCCAGCACCAAGCTCTCAGGAAGGGGAAGTGACTCCTCGGGAGACAATGTGAGGAATTTGCGGGGTTTGTTCTTGAAGGGAGGGGGGAGATGGATGAAGAGGGTGAAAGGATGGCAGGAGAAAAGGCCCAGGTGAGGTGGTGGGGCCAGCCATCCCTCTGAAGACTTTTGTGCTGCCAAACCTGTCTTTGCATCTTCTCGCTGCCCGACCCACGCTCCCCAAACCTCAATACAAGGAAGCAGGAACGCAGGGGAGAAGAGGCCATGAGGAGATGCGGAAAACACAAGAATCCTATAGAGAGTCCCGAGGCCCCAAGGGCTGCAGAGCTGGAATGCGTGGTGGTGCTGGAGCCCTGGCGTGGCAAGAGGCATCTGGGTTAAGCCGCGGCTGATAGCCGAGTTTCCATGAGGTCTTGTAGACCGAGACAGGCATGGATTTTATTTATTGTGTTTTCATTTTTAGCTTCAGGCCTTAAAAGAAAGAACGAAGCTGAAATTCCGTTAGTATTACTATGACCACAATGATACCATATTGCCCTAGTGCTGGGCACTTTCTCAAACTTACCGTGTTCTTTGATCTTTGCCTCCGTCTTGTCAGAGACAATCGGCTGGCATTAGTTTTCCATTCCTGTTTGGAAACAGAGGCGCGAAGAGAGGAACAATAAGGACGCAGCTGAGAGCAGCTCTCCCGACGGCTTTCCTCGCGGTTCCCGGGGAAGGGCCTTGGTTCTCAGCGCCCTAGTCTCTCAAATGAGGTCGCTACAGAGTTTAGTTCTAATTCTGAGCTAATCAGCACAGAGAAGAGCATTTCAGAATATCCCGGTGAGGATGTGAAATCATTTTGTCCGGAACATCTCAGCTCGAGAGCCCTAGCTTTTCTCTTTAAAATCTGCATGTTGTTTGTCCACAGGAGCGAAGTTGGGAGGGCTGGGATCACACTCAACTCTCACATTCTACAGCCCTATCTTCCTTTCTGATATAAATCTTGTAGCTAAAAAGCTCTACAGGATGTAACAACCAGTCCCGGCCAAATCTTCTATTTTTTGGCAACACTTACTCCATCTGTCTTTACGGTCGACAAACAAATCAATTTTATTCTAAATCAAAATGATGGGTTTCCTAGCAGCCTGAGCGGGCTTCCATCGCTGGCGCAAGAGAATTCCGGGATGGGCGGAACCCGGGGGCCCCTCCCACTTAGCTCGTCTCTTCAGGTGCCGTCCTTAGTCAGGTGAGGTCAAGTTTAACTCCCTAAGAGGGAAGAGGACAGGATCCCAGGCAGGAGAGGCGGAGCATCAGAGCGGCCTTTCCTCTCCATCCTTGGCCCAACCGCCGCACTTACAGGTAATCACACTTAGAGATAAAGGAGGGCCAGCAGGATGGGCCCAAGGATAAGAGCAGTATTATTTATTAAGCCCTAATGTGCCAGATTCATTCCCTTCTCAGCATTGCCCTTAAGTTAGTGTCCCTGCCTCGCAGAAGAGAGAGCTCTTCTGGGGGACCTGAAGCCGCCTGTCCTAGTTAGTGGCTGGTAGAGTCGGGATTTGAACCTGTGTTACTGCAAAACCCCACCCTATTCCGTTCGTTGGTTTCCCAAAGCCTGCCTGTGAGAAAACAAAAACAAGGGACTTTGTTCATAAACATGAATTCACATCTTTTTAATTTGGAGATTATGTTCTTAGTTGGTTTTTGGTTTTGTTTTGATGTTAAACTCTTCATTTGTTTCTCAAAATCATGGTGATGGTAGATAGTACCTCTCTTCTCCTCTTCCCAGACTTCTCTCCCTCTCTCCCTCCCCCTCCCCTTCTCTTCTCTCCCCCTCCCCTTCTCTCCCCCTCCCCTCCTCTCCCCCTCTCCTGTTCTCCCCCACCTCCTTGCTCCTCCTCTTCTTCCTCCATTTCTTCTCCTTCTCTTTCACCTCTTTTTTTTTTTTTAAACTCCACCAGAAAACCACCCTGACAATCCTATTTTGGATCCATATTTCTATTCTTTTTTTTTTCTTGTTCTGTAAATTCCAAAAGTCTGGGACCTCTATTTTATACAAAGTAACTCATCATAGTTGAAGAACAGCACAGCTCTGGAATCCAGGGCCAAGTCCATGGCCTAGGTAATGTGCTGAAATATTTGACTTAGGATTTGCTGACACAGGACATTGGGTTCAAGTTTGACGATAAACTGTCAGTAGGGCGTAAATACTCAGGGCATTTTAGTGAAAGGTCATCTCTTCTCTAAGCTGCAGCCTCTTGTTCCTTTCAGATTTCCATGTTTCCTCCCTAGAGTCTCTGTATGTCTTGTTCCTCAAAATGACAGAATGTGCAAATCAGTTAATATCCCCCTGAAGCCTCTCTTATTTAGTTTTATGCACAGTTATTTTCATTGCAGGGGAAAGCCTGAGCGTATTTTTTTCTATTTCAAGCGTGCTCATGATTTTTACAAAGAGTACGGAATTGTGTGATGGCCCTCTTGCACTTGAACGAAGCGCTGCCAACTGGGGACTGACTGAGAAAATCTGCAGTTTGATCTGCAACCTCCCCTTGCTGACTTCACATTCCGTAGTGTTAATCAGCCGTGGACAGAGCTGCTGGTGACGCCTCTCTCCCTTTGAACTCCGTCACCCGTGGACTCAGGACAACTGTGAATTGTCCACCCCCTCAGCCTCAGGGCCACGTCTTCAAACACAGCCCTGTCTGCGCCATCCCAGCTCCTGGCCTCCGGAGTGTCTCTGAGCTCAAAGTCCGTTAGTTTGCTTTATGGCTGTAGTAAATCATTCCACACACCATGGAGCCGAGGAAAAGCCTGATTTATTAGACCTACCTGCTTGGTTCTTTCAGAGTCAGATTCCCATACTGAATAATTTTCTCTCTTCAATTTTTTTTTTTTTAATATGTTTTAAATATTTAAACAAAATACCCATGGAGCATCCCTTAGAAGAGGACCAGGGACCTTCCAGTCCTGGCTGAACCCTGGTGATGGTTTCCAAGAGGTAACATTACTGTCTCTTTCTTTCCCTCTCAATCTCTCCTATTTGTTTCATCTTCCTCTTTCTCACCACATCTTCCTCACCTTCCTTTGCTCAGAGAAAAAGGAATAGTGCACTCTTTCATTCATTTGTTCACTCATTCATTCCAAGCGCTGTGTTAGGTGATGCAGACCCAGCAGTGAACAAGACAGGCTAGGTCCCTGCCCTGATAGAGGGTGTGGTCTAGAGGGTAAGATAATGGTGAGAGGGGCATTTATTATATAGAGCGGTGAGTGCCAGGGAAGAGTACTTTCTTGAGGGTCAGGTCCAGCTCCCAGAAGGTTTCTCCTAAGCTGAAAGCTGAGCCGTGGGCACTGGGGAGGGAGCCAGGCACCTAAGCAAATGTTGCTTTAGTTGGCCCTCTGGAATCATCTGGCTTTGTTTGTGGGCTGTAAGTTTTATCTTTGGTGACTTTAGACTGGTTATCTGACTACAGCAGGAAACGTGGTGCAGATGTGACAGGTAGAGGAAACATGATCAGTGCAGAAGCCAGAAGACAATCCCTAAAAACTATAGCAATCCCTGACTTTAATAAAGTGAAATAAGCTGAAGTGCAAAGGGTCATCTGAATGTGTGTGTGTGTTCTGTGTGTTGTGTGCTCTCATATGCGTGTGTTATACTGCTCATTTCTTGTTTCTATAACTAATGAGTCCAGTTTTCATCCAAACAAATTAACTCACTCTTGTGAATTATAAGCATCACCTGAGACTAGATTTTCCCAAAAGCCCAAAAGAAAATGCTTGATAAAGTGTTTAAGAATTTAGAATCCATTGTTTTCCAAATCAGGACCAGTGATAACTCTGGCTCTGTGGTTTTTCTTCTTCCTCTTGAGGAGAACATTATTTTGATATATTTTTGCCATTTAAATTTTGATAAAAAGACGTCTGTCTAGAAGAAACCGTTTACTGTACTGAATTAAAGCATCAATTGTGATCAAACTTGCCTTGCTTTATTCTTTTTTTTTTTTTTTTTTTTTTACTTCTTACATCCATTTTCCCACTTAGGAAATATATGGGTTCCCAGGACAGGGTGAAATGAAACTTATAAGGAAGTAGCCTAGCGCTGCATGTTTTACCTTATCTAGCTATGTCTTCCCCCTGATTTGGGTTTATTGAAGTGAAGCAGTAACACAGAATGGTATTTAGGTCTTTCTTTTCCTGGCGTCTTAGGAAGAAAGTGATCACACATTCTTTAGTAGCTGCTCTGGTTGTTAACATCCATGCAATTACATTTCTAGATCATTTGCCTCAATCTTCAAAAGAGAGAAAAGGGACTCTGTTGCTCAAGTTGTCAGAAATTAGTGATTAAAATTCTAAACAAAAACAGCTTTGAAAAAGACTCTTTTTTTTGATTTCTGGAACAGTTTACTAAAAATTTATCCTGAAGTTTTAAGAATTGTGTAAACAAACTAGTTAGTTAACTATCTGAAGCCTACCCTAATCCAATGATTTTTTTTGTCATTCACCCTGTTTTGTTTTCTTTATATTATTTATCACTATCAAATTTTCTTTATTTGTTTGCTTTATCCAGGAAAGAAATGGAATCCAGAAACAAAAATGGAAATTCATTACCTTTTCCCCTGGAACATTAGCTTCTTGAAATCAGAGACTTTATCTTGGTCACTGCTAAGTCTTCAGCTTTAGTCCAGTGCCTGGCACATAGTAGGGCCTTCATAAGTATATGTTCACATAGTAAGGCCTTCATAAGAATATGTTGAACAAATGAATGAATGAACATTTCCATCTGCAACAACTTTCCCAGGAAAATTATATTTTATTGCTATTATACAATCAAAATTGGATAAATAATTTGGGTGCTGAACGAAAAAAAAAAAAAAAGGAAGTGTAACAGGCCTGGGGATCAGGAACCCACAGCCCAGTAGCAACATTTACATGTAAAATTTTGGCTGGAGAATTTGGATTGCATTTAACGTCCATTTGTTGGGTGAAGATGTGACTGGTTTTTATGACATAATAATATGTCCTGGGGGTTGTTATTAAATAGAAGGCTATTTTGTAAGGCATCAGTATTAGGTCTGGAAGTATTATCAATTAGTAAAGAAAGAAAACAGAAGCAAATAAGTAGCTTGATGGAAAATAGGCAATTAAATTTATAGAAATGGAATGAAGTGACATTTTGAAGGCTTTCTTAAAAAATTAATCACTGGCAACTATTTTTCAAGTGGATTTGGCTTACTAAAATCCAGATCACTGCATAGAGTGATTCTTTAATTCATTAATGGGGAAAGGGCAAGTTTATTCATTATATATTCTGAGTGGAACTGAGAGTTATTTTAGCCCTGTGCTCTTTTTTGATATTGGGTCATTTTCTTTGGAAAGACTGAAGCATTTTACCACTAGGATTTCAGAATTATTCTTAACATCCCAGTGAGTAGACAGGGAAATTGTACCATTGAAAAAATGAGAAATGAGACCAGGAGAGACTCTGAAAATCAGATTGGAGTTATGAGGAGTTGGAAAACAATTTGGGCCCAATAATTTCCAGCTGTCTCCACTGGATTGTCTCAGCTGTTCAGTCTAGTTGCTTTCTGTGTAGTAAAGAATCTATTTGATCAATACCTATTTTCACTCATCAAGGTAAATTCTAAATTCTGCTTCATATGTGCTAAATGGGAATTAAAAAATAAGAAACAGTGTGAGTTTAACCTTGAGAAACTTAAAAGAATTTTATAATTGAGAAATGGATCTTGATATTTCTGAGAAAAATGAGTGTGACGAACACCTATCAATAGGGCAAATCAGAGAATGGATGTGAATGACTGGAGGCATTAAATGGAGGTGTGGAATGAATTAAATCTCAACTAAAATTGGAGTTGGAACAGGCCTTTGGGGTGAGCTCTCAAACCCTACCATGTACCTTTAGTTACTCCAAACAGGAAGAGATGGACACCTGCATCTCCAGTAGGAAGGTGTTGCTTATTTCACTTCCCAGCAGGGAGAAGAAGTGATAGGGAGTTTCTCTCTGCCAGATGACAGCCCAGCCAATCAGAGACTCAGTAGTCCAACCAATGAGGAGCCTCCATACTTTGGATTCCCAGCTTCCTCCAATGGACTCTTTGGTTATATCAGCCCCTTGCAACTCCTCCCCTTTCCCTATAAAAGCAAGTTCCCCTTGCTTGTTCCCTGGAGTTGGGGATGCTCTGCATTAGTTAACATAGTTCTCCTAGCTCTTCTTGAATAAACTTACTTTTGCTGGTAAATTAACTGGCTATTATATTTTCGAGGTTGACAGGGGCACTTTAAGCAGCAGCCATGATGACAGGAAGCAGGTGGAGAGCTGGCTCCCCCTGAGAACGTACCACACGTGGCCCCTCGGGCTTGTTTACACTCGGCCTGGGCTCCCTGGGCTAACACAGAAGGGCAGACGCAGGGCAAGTTTAAATGTGTATGTGGTTCTCGTTGAGAGTGAAAGGGTATCCCAGCGAAATACCACAACTGAGTTGGCAAACAAAGATTAAGATAAAAGTGTGTGCTTAAATCAGAGAACATGATTTCTATGAGGTAGAGAGGAGAGAGCGGGGCTGCACTAAGTGAAAAGGAAAGCTTGCCACCATCGAGTAATTTAACCAGAGCAGAATCAAAGACGGTTAAATCCATTGAAGTTGTAACGATTCACCACGAAGAGGAGACTTGAATAATAGTTGACTATTTAATTTATATAAACGACCTTAATAATTTGCCTAAAAAACTTGGCTTTTAGTTTTGAATTATCCAAATGCTCTTGCCCTGAAGTCACTGCTCCAAGCTGTCAGACCCTGGGAGCCCTAGTAATTCAGGTAATTTTAGGCGAAAATGGTTCAGCCAGTTCTATCCATGCCTCTGTAATTCACCAAACTCAAGCTTCTCAGATCCCTAATTCTCTCTCATAATCTCATCTCCATAGCACACTGCTCCCCTCCCTGCACCTGCCAGCCTCCTTCAACTGCTAACCTTCACGGTTTATAAAAGCAAAACCATTGTAACATTCGCAAGAGTTACTCATTGTGTGAGGATAAGGCCGCTTTGCTGAACCAAGATGCTGGACACCAGCGAGGCTCACCCACAAGCAAAAGGTCTGGCTTGAACATCTGTGATTCAAACTCATGTATTCACAAGTTACAGTGTGGCACATGTGATGAACCTATATGTCACTTGAGACTAGTTGCAAATAAAATATTAAATATTGCAGCAGCTCTGAGTCTATTGTAATTTATGCAGAAATGCTTTGAAAACTTGAATGCCATAGCTCTTAACCTCTTTCTTGGTCACAGACCGCTTAGAGAATCTGGCAAAAATTCGAACCCCTTCCCAAGAGAAATACACACCAATAAGCTTGTAAGATTTTGCATATAAATTCAAGACGTTCATGGATCTTCTGACATATTATAGATGCCCTGTCTACAGGGATTTATAAGTATAAAATGTTATTAAGAGTATTCTTTTTACATGTGAGTGAACAGCACAATGTAGAATTGTGCATTTGACACAATCTCAATGATATACTATACATAGGAAAGAATATACGTATAGAGAAAAGACTGGAAAGATATGCACCAGTATGTAAGTATTTGGGTGATGAGATTGTGATTGATTTTAATTTTCTTCTCTGAATTTTGTTATATTTTCCTAACTTAAAAATGATATTTTCAATAGTTTATTTTCACAAAAGTAGCTGTTTCTTGTGACTGATTATAGAAATACTAAACTGTGCTTTCAAAAGCAAATCTAAAAGAGGACACTCCTTTTGGTGGCTGCTTCATTCACAATATTTAGCAGTCTCTGGGACCATGTGATCTATACCATGAGAACCTTTCTCCTGCACTTCTCATTGGTTCGTGGGCTGGGGGGCCTGACTCAGTTAAACCAGTCAGTGTCTTTTCCAAGATTTTTATGAGCTCTAAGAAGAAGCCAGTTTCTCTGTGGTGACAGAAGCTGTGAGTGAGGTCTGGGAGCTTTGAAGAGGGGAAGAGGACACAGTTCCTGCTGATCTGTAATGAGAAGGAGACAGAGAGATACCAGACAGTTCCTGGTTCCAGTTGCCCTGGAGCCCACCTGTACCCTAGTCCTTCCTGCATGTTGGTTTTTCAATTTTTCCTTTGATTTTATACCTTTTACTCTTACAACAGATTTCCTTTTTGTCTGAACTGGTTAGTGCTGGGCTTCTGGCACCTGAAACCAATAAACCCACACAATTAACAAAAGTATATTTATCAGTACTCAAGAATAGAATTTGACCCAAGTTGTGAGAGAAATGAAATCAACAATATTTTTTAACCCAGAAAGTGGCTGGCTTGGGGTTTCTGGCTCTGTGCAGGACAGAGGAGTTTCAAAAAGCAGAGACAAACCAAGATGACTAGTTCAGATCCTTAGATCATTCTGTTCATTTAGGAGACAGAACTTGTCTTCTTGGCTCTCTGTAGAAACAGACAATAACAGAATTGTTCAATCCCTGGTTATAACCATAAAAATTACAAGTCTCTTCTCTCATTTATGAATGTGATGCTTGGGATAACAAATTTACAAATGGATGAAAGATAAATATGTTTTCTAATTCAATGAGCTTGAAAATAACCCCTGCATTAATTTGGCAACCTGAAAATATCTGAGCTCTGCTAAAGAGAAGAATCTTAGCAAGTTGGCAGCGATGCTCTACAAGAGTAATTGCTTTACGTGAGGCCATGTGCGCTCCATAGACAATTCCATTTCAGCAAATCTTTACCTGTGCTAAAAGTAGTTAAAAATACTGCAGCATGGCTTAATTATTCTAGGAATACCTGACATAGTGAAATTTTAGAACAACTTTCTTAATTAAAATATAACTCATCCGAGCAAAAAGCTCTAACAAATCCAGTCCTATCTGTATTCTTCCTGAAAGTGTGGGAAATTGTATTTTCTATTGGCAAATGTGTGTTTCTGTTAACTTTAGAAATGGCCTGCCCAGGACAATGTGGTAAACAGGCCACGATGGAGCCAATTCCACCCGCGGAACCTGGTTAGAGTGACACAGCCAGTGGGAAAGAGTTTTGAGTTTACATCCAGACTGCCTATAAGATAATGAAACTAACATATTATTTTTCATATTCTTTTCCATTATAGGTTATTACAGGCTATTGAATACAGATAGTAGGAAATTGTTGTTTATCTATTCTGTGTATAGTAGTTTTGTATCTGCTAATCCCAAACACCCAGTTTATCCCTTCCCCCTTGAATATTTTTTTATTCAACATCCTGTAACCTACATACTCTAATTCAGATAAAAGCTATGCTCACATTTCTTGGAGGCTGAGAAATATTGTTATCACAGTATTTTAGATCACGACTTTGAGTCACTTCCCTGATGTCTCTAGATGATTCTAGGTTTTGGAATTGATGCTTTATCTATGAAATCAGCATTTTCAGCAGGGCTTCCAAACTGTTAGGATCTCAGTGTTGACTGTATTATGGGTTTTGGTATGAATTACTAGGTTACTTTTCAGAAACGTATCAATTTTATTCCTATCAGTGAGAGTGAGTGTTTCACCATACTCTCTGCTTGTCCCAGACATTAGCTCACTTTTATGTCTTATATTTTTAGTTTTACATTTTGTCACTTAAGTATCAACAGTGGTGTCACATTGCTTCAGTTCAAATTTCTTGGATTATTTACGAGGATGAAATTTTTTTTCATGTTTTTAGCTTTTTGTGAAGCTAAGTTCTGAGAACCAATACATCCTTGGCACATGTTTTACTCTTTTTACTGATTTATGTAAGCTCTTTCTATAGCAGTTTCAATCTTTTATCTGCCATTTTTGCTGCAAATATAACCCTCACCCAGTTGTTGTTTACTTAAAAAAAATCTCATTTTTGTTTGTTTATTTTTATTGAAGAACAGTCAATTACAATGTGTCCATCTCTGGTGTACAGCACAATGTCCCAGTCATGCATGTACATACACATATTCGTTTTCATGTATTTTTCCATTAAAGGTTATTACAAGATACTGAACATAGTTCCCTGTGCTATACAAAAGAAACTTTTTTAAACTCTATTTTTATATATAGTGGCTAACATTTGTAAATCTCAATGTTTACTTTTTAATTGTGGCTCCTTTTTTAGCCTCAGAGATGCTAATACTTTTGTCTTTGTGATTTCTCCCACGGTGCTCATGTTTTAAGTCCTTCCCCTTCCCCAAATCAGATTCCTCTATGCTTTGCGTTCACTTGCACAATATGCCATAAATCTTGTCAATTCACTGGAGCATGGAAGCATATTCAGGGTGATAAAGTAGAATCATTTTAATTTTGAACAGTATTTTTCATCTATGCTATTTTAAAAAAAGAAAGAGAAGACAAGAAGAGAGGGCATAATAGAAGGGCAAATATCCGTCGTCTCTGAGCTCTGAGGACATGAGCTGGATCTGAGTCTCTGGTAGGAGAAGAAGCCAGCAGCAACTTGCCTCTGCCCTCCTGGTGCTCCTGGTGCTCCTGGGTTTCAGGCGAGTGTTCTGGCCAGAGTCAGGAAAATAGCTAGAGGCTTGGATTTGCTAACAACCACCCCAGTGCAAGTTACAACTAAAACACCAGTCTCTCCTATCTCACCTGACCATCACAGGGATTAAGTGCCTGGAAATCCAGGGGTGAAATGAAGGGGATTCTCTTAGGGAAGGGAGGAGGAAGTGTGGGGAGGCTGGGAAGCCTGATTCCTGAGCTTTTCCTTCTGCCCCCGCCTCCCATTTCCTCATTCTTACCAACTTCCTCCAAGACTTAGATACTAATATACAAGGATGGGAGAAGGGAGATTAGATTTCCACCCAACCAAGTTTACGCCTTCATCCAGTCACACTGCCAGTTTTCTCTTTATTTCCTTGAAACTAAAATTTGCATATAAGTGATAGGTAGAATGTAGCAAAGATCAAAACAGATAAAATGTAGGTCTTATTCTGGTAGAATCTCCCTGTGAAAAATGCTTGTGTCTGGAATAAGAGCTTCAAAAAATGCCCCAAATGATGAGCAGCTGTTTCTGTTATGTTTAATCAAACTCTTAGGCCAAGAGTTCAAATGCTGCACTGCAATCCACCCTCAGGGAGACCCTGAAGTCATGATGTGGTAAGCATACCTAATGCATGAAGAAAAAAGAAAATTATTTCCTATACACCGGCTATGGAGGCATAATTTAGATAAAAAAGCAACAGACAAGGCATCAGAGGGTTCTAGAATCAGTTCAGCTACTGCGTGACCTCATGTAAGTCAGTTTTCCTCTTTGAGTTTCAGTTGCCTAATCCATACAGTTGTCTACCCACAGGGTTAATATAACATATATGAAAGCATTTGTAAACATGATATGGAACTACACAAATGTGCAAAACAGTATGTTCAATTGAAATAAAATTATCTCTGACTCCTAAACTATCCAATCAAATGAACTACCCTTTGTACTTTTAATTTATGAATTCTAAAATATTAATTGAATATTTTTTAATTTTAGCATGTATATATTTCATTGTCAAGTAATATACATAAAACCCTCTTTGGGAATGAATATTAAGATTGGAAACTGATCAGGGTTTAGCTTGGTCAATACTAAATAACATTAATGATTATGGAAATTTTTTTCCTTTTAGTCATTTCATTAAAAAGGAGACTCTAGATTCACAGGTTAATGATTTTCAGCATGAGAATGGTAATGAATGTCTGATTCTTGTTTTTCTTGGGATAAACGTTGGCCAGTCTGTTCAAGTTGTCAGTTCGTTTTGTTGTGTTCTCCACCCGAATTGGTCTGAAGCAGTCTAAGTTGGACAGGTTTCTAATCCATCACTTTTGCTAGAAAAATTAAACATTTCCTCTTATTGATGGTGAATCAGTGCTCTTCTGTCTGTATATGTTTACCCAGAAGTCAAATACTGATTAGTGTAAAAGAAAAAGAATTGCAGAACCTGGAAAGAAAGACTTATTTTATGGGAAAAAAAATCAAAACAAAAAAACCATGTGTATTTTGGGTATAGTAAATTAGAACTGGGCTTTCCAACCTTTTTTCACATCATGGCACATCTAGAAAATGGTTAGATTTGTATAGCACTCTGGTGTAGACTGGTGGGATTTGGGGCCCAGACCTAGCTGCTTGTGGCCACACTGAGGGCTGAGGGGGCTGATGTAATGCTCATTGGGATAAAGAGAATATCCTGCCTCTGAGGATAATGAAATAGAGGAAGGGGTGAGCAAGCACGTTGAACTCAACACAGCCACACATCTCAAACTAGACTCTACCTACTAAGTCAGCTCTTTTACCTCATCATCTCATTTCTGTGACTTACATCTCTACCCAAGCTGGAAGTATTTAAGTTAATGCTATATTTTAGCTCCTTTTGGTGCATTCAGCTCAGCAGATATTTACTGAGCACTTTAGTGCAGGACACTATTTTGATTGAAATCAGTCATGGAACCAATTTAAAGTTCTAGGTTCTGTCCTTCTTCTCCAGCCCACCCCCCCAAAACACACCAGATGACAGAGTTTTTGCATTTCTTCCCCCATTATATAGTCAAAGTCAGAATCCCGTTCAGATGGTCCCTGTTTCCTACATGCCACCCACTGGCCAAATCCACCAGAGAGGCAGCAGACGAAGAGCCCAGGTGATAGAGTTCACAAGGATCAGCATCTCGGGAGAAAGAGTCTGCGAAGAAGGGCAGTGAATGTGGGGTGGGGGAGAGGTCAAAGCGAGAATAACCAGTTCACCTGCTAATTAACTCAGAAATGGAAAAATTGTTACCTCGTGTTACTTTCCTTTTCTGAAATACCCAAGAGCTTCTCTTTGCCCTTAGAGTAAAATACAAATTTCTTCCCAAATTCTTGGCAGTCAGTCTCAGTCTTATCTTTTATCTTGCCTTTTTGGATATGCATCCTGGCCCTGACACTTGTGCTCCCGCGAGCTCATTATTAACTTCAATGGGGCCTTTATTTCCTATTATACAAACAGGGTACAGTACCCTTCTTGCAGATCTGCTGAAAGGGCGGAGTGATCTTTGTGTTTTAGATCTGCCCTGCTAGATCCTACATATTCCACTGTCTGTCTCCAGAGGTGTAGTGACAATCCCACATGAAACCTTTTATTCAGGTCTTCACTGATCTCTCTCCTCCTCCACATTTAGCCCCTATGGGTCCCAGTAAGTTTTTGTAGGTTAAAGGAATGTGAATTGAGTTATCCGAATCTTCTTCTGGTTCAGGCTGCCTTGATGACAGGGCAATAGGGCATCCTTGACTTCTTCCTATGTCCTTGTTTGTTTCATTGCACTACTTTCTACTTACCTTTATAGCTGCAGGCGTGGGATTGCATGAGGGTTATCGTGATCGTCAAGTCATCACGTGACTCACCTCTTGATCATCGAATCAGAATTTCAATCATGTTGTAATTATATAGCACACTCAGGAAGGATTATCTGATAAAGAGCAATTTTAAAAATACTATGGTAATTTTATAAGAGTAACAAAACTCAAGCAGGTTACATAGCCTGGGAGAGATGATAACCTGTTGACCAGTTGATGGTGTGTGTGATGTGTTTCAAATACCTTAACCATGACTTCCTTCTGGCCCATACTGCTCGAAAGCACTGAAGGAAAATAAGCAGGTATGGGAGGAAAGTTAGATTTGGAAAGACCTTGGGATTTCTTGAGTAAATTGTTATGGAGACGGCTCCCCCTAGTGTACTGAACAAAACAGGTACCCCAGTGTGTAAAAGCTGAGCTCAAGTTCAAGAGCCGAGTATCCTTGTCTCCAGACACCAATCTTATTTGAACAACTTGAGATCTCTCTTTGGCCACTCTTTTCCTTCCTACTGAAAAACCAATCACAGATCAGGGGAGAAATGGGTCATGTGTCCTTTACTCAATTTGACTTGAGCATCAGTCGTCATGGAAATACTGAACTGATCTGAGGTATCCAAATCATATTAAAAAGCACAAAACATTGTACTTGAAAAAGACTTTCTCATGAGGGATGCGAATGAAATTAGGGAGAATAGACAAAATTAAAAGATGGCTCCTTGTTAATTATTTTACTAAATATGTTATTTGCCTTCATCTCCTGTTTGACAAAATGTTAATCAAATATGTTTTTCTCAGGCAGGATGTATGGGCCCTTGGAAGACCAAAACATGAACCATAGCAGAGGGAAAGCACTCTTCCAATGCGGGAGAAATGCCTTACATTAAAGCAATGCTTTTCAAAGCATCATCTCCAGAACACTAGTTCCACAGGCTATTAATGGGTCTTCATAAGAGTTTCATGGCAAATAGTTTCGAGAAATGTAGGTTGACAAAATAAACTGATTTTTTTAAACTCCATATTCCTTGAGGCCCTTAGCATGCTCTTAAAATACCACTGTACTGTGTGACATTAGTCTTTGAACTTCAGTATTTCCCAAATTCACACGATGGTTTTTTTTTTTTTTTGCCATGCTATCTCACACACCTGGTTCATGAATTATCCTTTGGGAACAGGCACTGGACTAGAATTTCATTAACTTTCAATCAAAGATGGGGAACAAATAGGAGAGTGTGCCAAAGGAGGAAAGAAAGCAGTAAATTTGATATAAGCAGCAAACAGGGTGGCTGTAAGGAAGTCTGTGGTTAGTGTCATAACTCTCTTTCGTATATGAAACATTAGTAATGCAACATATTAAAGTCTCATCTCATGGCGATCCTATAGTGGGGTCAGAAGGATTGGCCATGCTGAACACACCACCAGCCCACAAAATCATTACCAGATTTCTCCCACATCATCACAGCAGTGATGCCACTTCTGAGAATGAGAAACATGACTCCAGAAAGTACAGGACTCCATCCTATCAGGCTTTCAACTTTCACTGAAACTTTTCCTTGTGTGCAACCTGTACTAATTCACAAAGATGGTTTAAGCTCCTTATTGGTAACAGGATCACAGACACATAGGCTATGTTAAATGAGTTAGAGGGAGCTTGTATTTAGCAGAAGCTGTGAGTTAAAGATAAATCCTATAACTCACATGTAGACAAACTTCCAAAGAGAATGTGGAGAAAATTGGAAATCCACAGCGTGGTTTGTATGGATAACAGCACAGGATACAACACTGACTCACATCCAGTAGAACAAACTTCTCCTATCAGCTCCGTTCACATTTCAGAGGCGCTGCTTTCCATCAACTCAGGTATGCTGGGCAAAAACACTTGGAGACAGGAGGGACTAGGGGCATCAATGGACCTGGACTTATGTGTAATTCTGTTCTCTTTTGCTGGGGACACAGCATCTTGTGGAGAAATCCTTGGTCAGCCCCAGAAGGACTGTGGCTCTTAGTCTCCTAGCACATGGGGGTGGCTGGTGGGACAAGGCTCATCCCAGAAGCAGCTCTTGCTTTTCAGGGGACGTCCTATTTTCTTCCTAATGCTTTCCAGCTGGGTTGACTTCACACACGGGGAGGTCAAGTGATTTACTCAAATGCCCAGTGAAATAGACCAGCTGGGACTTGAACCAGGGAACTTCGCTGGTTCGCAGCCCTTGCCCCAGTCAGTCGACACTCTGCTTCCTGGTTTTCACCTCTTCTCCGAGTTGCCCCAGGCAGCCAGCGTGCTGTGTCTGGCGCAGCCCATCCTCCCGGCTGTCCCTGCTCAGAACTGGAATAAGAGGCGTGTTACAGGTCAAGCCTGAATGTTCTGGCAGTGCAGTGGAAGGCAGATTGCTCCATGCCTGCTCAAAGCATACACTGTCTGGCGAAAGCCAGATTGAAGATAGCTACACCCACACGCCAAGATTCCAAAAGGAAAAACTTAGCTCACATTTTTCCTTTGCATGGTGATTTTTCTTCCCTTCCTTTTTTTCCCTCTCTTTATTTCTTTCTGTCTTTTTTTTTTTTAAGGGAATCCCCATGTTTACAAGTTGAAATCCAAAATGCACAAGTGGTCAGTTCACAATTCTGTGACCCATGAACATCTGTGGGCCTGGGTGTTCCCTGGGAATCTGCAGCACCGGAGCTCCGAGCCAAGCCTGCCCTAGGCAGAAAGGAATTCTCAAGTGAGTGGAGCAGTGAGTGAGTGAGGAGGCCTGCGAATGATCAGGGCCTGGTTACCCTCTAGTTCTGCTTTTCCAGGGGCATGTCTACACTCAACTTCAACTAGTTTTATGAGCTGCATTTGATTTTATTTTTTGAGATGGGTCCACCTGAAATGCCTTACAGTAAGTGGGACATGAGTCTTCATTTTGCCTTTAAGAAAACAAAACTCTATAATCTGAAATGGGCAAATGTGGTCCAAGTCTCTTTATCCAGAAACAAGAACCTCTGTGTCCTTGGAGTAGAGAGAGAAATCTAGAATGTTTATTTTGACACCAGTCTCTGAGGACTTACGTGATTGAAAACCAGTAGTGCCTCCCTCTGTGGAAGAGGAGCTGCCAGCCCCAGCCCCTGGGAGAGCCACAGAGGGCACCTCCCTGCACTGCCTCCAGCGGGCAGGTGGTACTGGGTATGGTGGAGTGTGCCTCATCATTTCCATTCCAGACTCTAGGTCAGTAAACAGACTCTGGCTCTATCATCATTTTATAGTTTTAATTTGGTAGATACTCAAAAGTTAATCAAACCCTCAGTGGAAAACGTGAGCCTGTGATGTATTCGCATCTCCCATCTGGACCTCGGTTTCCTCATCTGTAAAATGAGGGGATGGACCAGATGACTGCTGAGCCCCACTGCAGCTCTAGGGGTCTGTGCCTTTAGGCTTCCTTCGCTCCTAGTTGGAGTTTGGTTCATCTGCTCTAACTTTTCTGCTGTAATCTGGGTGTTACGGGCTGAATTATGTCCCCACGAAATTCATGTGCTGATGCCCTAACCTCAGAATGTGATTATACCTGGAGACAGGGCCTTTACAGAGGTGAGCAAATTAAACTGAGGTCTCCAGGGTGGGCCTTAATCCAATATGACTGGGGTCCTTACAAAAAGGGGAAAAGTGGGCACAGATGTGACCTTACGTGGAAGGAAGACCATGTGGAGAACACAGGGAGAAGACAGTCTTGTGCAAGCCAAGGAGAGAGGCTGCAGAAGAAACCAAGCTGCTGACACCTTGCTCGCAGACTTCTAGCCTCCAGAATTGTGAGAAAATAAATTTGCTGTTTAAGCCACTCTGTCGTGGAACTCAGTTACGACAGCTCTAGCCAACAAATGCACTGGGTTACAGCACAGTGGCTTTTCTGGGCTCTGAAAGAAGTTCTATGCGTTTTTCCTAACAGAATTTTCATATTGGTTTCAGCTTAACATAGACTTTCCTTTCGCAGGATATTCAAAATACTTTTTAAAAAGTCAAATTCTTTGTCAGCAGATGGAAGTAAATCATTTTAGTAAAATAAATCCTCTTTATTTTTACTTGAAGGGAGTTTCACAATTTTGACCCACAGAACTATCTTCCTGAATGGCTGTGAATCACCATTTTGCCTTTTAAAGAATCCTGCCATTATGTATAAAATTCATTTAAGGCCAAATAGCTCACTGGATAAGGCCGCAGGTAGCAGCACATTTATAAAGAACTTCAGACCACACAAGCAGCTCCGGAGTGGGCAGAGTCCTGGTTTTGTTTAGTACTTTTGCCTTTAAAGTTCACTCAGAGTCAAACATCCCGTGACCGGGCTACAAGCAAACAAATTAAATGATAAAGAAAGGTAATCACTTATCAATTTGCTGTTTAAGACTCTAGGATTCTTATTTGAAGTGAAACATGTTATTATCAAAATGAGTTTTTCTTTCACTTAGTACCAAGATTCGGGTTCTTTTCTTCTACAAAACAGTCACATGGAGTTGGACTGGATTTCCAGCATCTAGAAAGCATGGGGATTTCACGCCCCCAACCCCCACTCCATAAGTCCCATCTGATGCAGCAGTGAAATTTCCCAGGAAGAGCATTTCTGGATCAGAACTTGCTCCCTTGGGAGATTAGGATCATCCAACTTTGGAGGCTCTACACGTCTGAGAAAAAGATCAGAGTACATGCCAGGAGACGTGGGACGGCACAGCCTTACTTTCCCACGTTATTGCAGGCGGCCAGCGTAGATACCCACTATCGTGGTTGAGGATTCTGATGAAGCATCCTGACACCTAACCAACCAGTGCCCATAGCAACGAAGCCAGCAGCTGTTTTGTGTCATCTCATTACAAGAATAAGAGTTTCTAGACTTTTAAAAATACATCTTTTCAAAAATCACATCTTCAGGAAAAAGCTTGGCCAACTAAGAAGCTTGAGGGGGCTGTGAGGAACTGCAGGCACGTTCATTTCCAGCTATCAACAGAATGGAAAAAATTTCCACTTATTTATATACATTTATTTACTTGGGTAATGAATAAGTTAAGGAACACTTCATCTCAAACACAGATTGCTTTTATTTTAGCTAAGCTAATGTTTCAGTTCCATATATATTTTTGAATTTCCATCAATGTCAAACACCATTTTTTTCTTTCTTCTTAAAAAAAAAATGATTTACAAGCACTTTGACAGCACTCAAGAAAAGTAGGCTGAAGGTTCATAATAATAATTTTCCATTTAAAAAACATCCATCAGACCAAAATAAAATCATTTTAATTAACTCCTTCCTGAGTAACTAAAACCTTGGAATGTGCTGAAAGGTTATAATAAATAAGGCAGTCAAAGATCAACCAGCTTAAAATGTATTTTTTAAATTAAACTATGTAAAATGTACAATATATTTCATGAAGTACAAACCGTGTTGGGCTCAGGGCCAAAGAAATGTTGTCATGTGTCCTGAATAAACTGATGAAGTGCCTTGACTTTTAGGATCCAGAGGCTGTTTGTTGGGACACAATCACACTAAGGCCCTGTAAGTAAATCAGTCCACATCTTTCGTTGTGATGTTGTAATGATCACTACTGGCAATAAATGCCTTTGAACACACAGCTAGCAGGGCTCACAGAACTTGCACTAAAAGGATGCTTTTTTTTCCCCACATGACCAATTGTCCTGATGTTCTGACAACATCAGAGAACACTAAGCCAATTTTATTTTCAGATGGTGAGATTGCACAGTGTGTAAACTAACAATCACTCTTTATATGTGATTTCATAGAAGTGACTCACAATGCAGAGGGCAGCCACTCCTGCTCTTATTTTGAATATGACAGTTGTCCTCCACGTTGATTTTTAAAGTAAGTCTAGCGGTAGGGCCCTGGCCTCTCTAAACAGTACAAAAGGATACTTCCTCGTCTAAGAACGTTCCCCTTACTCACTTCCCTGCCCCAGGTCTCTGAGGCAGGAAGGAGGCTCACAAGTGGCCAGGTGCTGGACTTTGTGCCTCCACGGTCCCAGCCTTCACTGGACTCCTGCGGGGTGGAGCCTTCTCAATACCCCTCATGATAAAGTAGCTTTAGTGTGTATTCGACAGGTTCCAAATGACTTGCTTTATATCTTGGCTACTGTCCAATTTTAGTGAACAAAGGAAAAATTCTAGAGAGATTTGTTGGTTTCTGAAAAGCAGAAAATGTGTAGCTTGTGTAAAGTCAGAGTCTTATTTACTATTAAATATTCCCAGCTCACACTTTGCTAGCGCCCTCGAAGGGCTGGCTCTAGGGGAAAAAACACAAAGGAGACAAAATTTGTCACAAACATCCTGCCTGCCACCACCACCTGCACCCCTACTTCTCAGCTGGCTGTATACTGTCCACCCAGGAGTATATGTATTTTGTGGGTGATGGGGTGGGGGCAGGGCTGTCAAAGATGAAAACATTTCAGAATCCAAAGAAACAGGTTTTCTAAGGATTGACCCAAGGCATCATGGAGAGGTGGCAGGTGATGGGAGTGGGATGGGAGGAGATACTGTGGAGCCATGGAACTGCCCAGCTTCTACTCAGGTCACTTAGGGGGCAGACAGCAATTTATAAAGCTGGGCAAGCAGTCTCTTACCCAGAAGCTCTTGCTTCTCTTCCCGATGTCCCAGTCAGGGTTCTCAGGAGTGAGCTGATTCCATAGTAAATGGGACTGTGGTTTCACAGCTTCCTGCACAGAACTCAATACCCCTTTTTACCAAAAACAGGTACCTCTTAAGGGACTAAACGGTGAAAGATATCAGCCACTATGCGACCCAGCTGGCCAGCAGTGTGCCTGACAGATCATACACTGTCTGTGGTCAGGCTTAGAACTTATGCCACAGCAGTCAAATGTCAGAGTTAAACTGGTTCCTGGGTTTCCAGCTCAAGCAATGTTGGTAGGAGACATGTTTCATATTGGGTGCAAAGGGCACCGCCACTTCCCTGTGCCACATGACCTCCAGAGTTGTTGTCTCACCCATACTCTTCCTTACACAGCCAATAAATTCTTCTCCCTGCTCTGCTGCTTTGAAATCTGTCAGGATGGTGCTTGGAAATGGAATATCTCAAAAGAGCCTGCCATGCACTTTGACCTTGAAAGGTATTCAAGGCTCTGGACTGGCTAAAGATATGGCACAAGCCGACTTGCTCTTTCAGAGATGAGAAGTATGCTGCTCTTGGTGAAAGTGTCCCCTGAGATGGACCAGAGGCAGATTTCTGCCCGTGTGGGCAGAAACCACTTTTCCAGGGACATCCTCTTTTCTGATGTCCTCATCTGTCTTACCATCTCCTGTTAGATCCTTCTAGAGTAGATGCCCTGGTCTCTGAAGTGGTTTTGTGTTTCTACTGAAATACACAAGTCTGGATGTTTCCTACCACTGAGGTAATATCTTTACTAGTCATTTTACAAATGATAAGTTATTGGGCCATAGGCTGTATTTCTCCCCCTTCTCTTCTTATACTAGGGGAAGAAAACCTGTTTAAAGATGAGATGCCTTGTGGTAGAGCCATCTAGTGTACCCGGGAAGGACCCGAGGAGCCAGAAAAACACAGCACAGAATTAAAACAAATAAAACCCGCAAAACCGGGCATCCCCCAATGACCCCAACATGTGGGAATGGTTTTGTTCTTTTCAATGCAGCCGAGCATTGATTTAGTCCCTTCGGATTTTTTTTCCCCAAACAAAAAAAAACTTTCTGGAAAAGGGCGATTAAGCCACTGGAGGCAACCCAGCGCTGGCATCACCTCTTATAAATATCTTCCAGCCACTTCTCGTCGTCCTGTTCCTCGTCATCCACCGGCTCCTCGGTTTCCAGTGGAGTCGGAATAAAGAACTGGGGTCTCAGGGCGGGACGGCTGACGCGAGACTTCAGTCCGAACTTGCGCTTCAGCAGGTGGAACTGCTCCTTGACGTAGTGGTAGAACTCGTACTCGTATCTCATTCGCTGGTAGAGAATCTGCACGGCCTCGGGGGAGGGAACAGTCTTCTTCACGGTCACAGTCATGTTTCCAAGTTTCCTATGCTCTGGAAGAGAGGCGGGGTTGCCCGTGAGCCACGGTCTGTAACAGCCGCAGCTGCGAGGGGGTGATGGGGAGGTCCCGTATCACCGGCAAACACTGGCAGCCCCTAAGGAAAGAACTTGAACATCCAAGGACTGGAAGGGGAAAATGGCTTCCCAGCATCTGGGAAGATTTCACCATATTCCAGGTGTCAATACCAACACCAGCTGAGTAAACCTAATCTAGCTAACATCCCTTTCAAGGGATGTTGAACTATGTTTGGACCACAATTCAATTGCTAGCTGTAAGTTATACATTCTTTTGAACAGCAAAATCTACCTGCTTTTCATGTTTTATTTCAGAAGAAAGCACAGAAAAAAAGCTGTCTTACTCCTTTTTGGCGATCTTGGTTTTGTATTTTAAAATACTGACACCTATGATTTAAAGTTTAATTTGACACAAATGCCACTGCATTTCACTATTTCAGCAAGGTATTTGTCAAGAAAAGTAAAGGCAGGACTGTTGAATTCCCTAAATACAATTGTAACTGTTGTAAATATTAAATGATTTTTTTTATTGTGGTAAAATATACAACTAAAATTTGCTTAATTTTATATTAGTGCTTAATAATAGAAAAATGTTATATATATTATATATATTTATATGACAAAATTTTAACCATTTGGAAGTGTACATTTTGGTGGCATTAATTACATTCACAATACTGTACAGTTATCACTGCTATTTCCAAAATTCTTTCATCTCTCCAAACAGAACCTCTGTACCCATTAAACAGTAACTCCCTTATATCCCTCCTCTTCCCACCCTTTCCCAGGTAACCTCTAATTACTACTTTCTATGAATTTCCGAGGTACCTCATGTAAGTGGCATCACACTATATTTGGCCTTTTATGTCTGGCTTTTTTCACTTATATGTTTTCCAGGTTCATCTACTTCATAACATGTATCAGTACTTCATTAATTTTTATGGCTAAATAATATTTCCTTGTATGGATGTACCAAATTTGTTTATCTGCTTATCCGTTGAAGGATACTTGGATTTCTTCTACATTTTGGCTATTATAAATAGTGCTGCTATGATTGTATAAAAGTCTTTGGATCCTTGTTTTCAACTCTTTTGGGGATTCTATCTAGGAATGGAATTGCTGATTCACATAGTAATTCTATGCTTAACTTTTTAAGGAACCACCAAACTGTTCCTTAGTGGCTGAACCACTCTATATTCCTACCAGCAATGTCTGAAGGTCTCAATTTTTACAAATCCTCCTCTACAACTGTTATTTTCCATTTTCAAAAAATTATGGATATCCTAGTAAATGTGAAGTGGTATCTTGTTGTGGTTTATTTTCATTTCACTGATGGTTAATAATACAGAGCATCTTTTCATGTGTTTGTTGGCCATTTGTATATCCTTTTTTGAGAAATGTGTATGCAAGTCCATTGCCTAATTTTGAATTGGATTGTTTAATTTTTTGTTCTTGAATTGTAAGAGTTCTTTATATATTCTGGATATTATGTGTATATATCAGGTATATGGTGTGCATATATTTTCTCCCAGTCTGTAAGTTGTCTTTTTGCTCTGCTGATAGTTTTCTTTGATGCACAAAATTATTTAATTTTAATGAACACCAACTTACCTATTTTCTCTTGTGTTACCTGTACTTTTGGTGTTATGTTTTAAGAAATCACTGCCACACCCACAATCATTATGTTTTCCCATGATTCTTTTATCATGCAACTTTTAACTAAAACTTTTGTCACCAATTATGAGTAGGTACATTATTTATTTAATATAAGTCCAAATGGCTGTTTCCAAAATCAGATTCCTTCAACAGGACAAAGACTTGTCATGTTTGAGTATATTTGAAATACTTTCTGAAGCCTCCAATAGCAATTCTAAAGAAGGAATTAAAAAAAATTATCCGAGTAGTAATGGCCTCATTGAAATAAGAGTATTGTTTTCCAAACTGAGTCTCTTAAAAGGCTTAATACACTTTGGGATCAGGTCTAGAATTTTTGTTAAAGAACTTGGCATAGTGTCTTCTAAAGTGGGTTTGTGATAGAACATTTTATAATATCTGTCTTCTTTACAGGTATTAACTATGGCTAAACTGAGGCGAGACATGTTAATAGGCTTTGAGTATAAATATCCCTTTGAGGTTTTAAAAGACAGAGTTTTAAAAGCTGGTATTAAAGACAGACCAAGAACGAAGAGATTTAAACACTGAGAGGCTCGGGAAAAGAATTCATTCATTTTCAGACTCCTATGATCCCTTCCTCTTGAATCATTCCAAATTGTGTGGAGTTTTGTTATTTCATGCTAAGAAAATATTAGGATTCCTGTGATTTTAAAATAAACTCTAGTTAAATTATTTGACCCAACCCATTCCAAAAAGAATGTAAAATTATTTACAAAAATAAATAAGCTGCAATTAGCTAAATAGTTAAGGAAATGGGGCAAAGGGAGAATGAGGGTAGGAAAGAAAAAAGGAGAAAGATCAGCACTGGGGGTAATGGCTGCCCCTCCCCATGTGGAAGGATCTCCCTGGAGTCATACTCCTGCCCCTTGCCCAAACCCCTCTATCATCATGGAGGTAGACCAGGTACCAGGGCCAGAGGGTTTTCCTGATTGTGCATTAGGATAAAGGGTTGAGGTGCTCTCTCTTTTGCAGAGACTTCACATCCCCCTGTAGAAGAGGGTGAGGGCTTCCAGCCCTGCCTGTGACTTGGTGGGCAAGTCTGTCCAACTCTGGATGGAATGTTACCAGTCCATTTTTCCTCACACCCCAGCTGCGTTCTCCCATGGGCTCAAATCAGTAATAAAGCTGACATTTGGATCTCCAGCTGTCTGTCTCCAGTATCCATTTCTCAATTAGCTTAGAACCCAGGCAGGGGAAAATGGGTATTATTTATTCATCCCTCAGACTCCAATATTGAGTAACACAAAACATATGTTGTAAAGTCCTAACTACTTGTGGAGGAGGTGGGTTTAGAGTTTGGCCCTAAACTTCCTAGCAGCTAACAAAGAATTTAACATATATATTAGTCTTCATGTAAAACAATCTATTCACCTCTATTCCTTGTTATAAACCATAGAGAAATACCTTCTATGAATTTTCAAAAGAAAAAACTGTAATGGAATTAGCAACATTTTAATAATATCCTTAGAGCCAATTCAGCCACGAGTGTCCTGGGTGCCAGAGGAAAATGACACATGTCAGGTTCTCAGCTCTGGCCTGATCTGGGAATATACTTCAGTCAATCTAGAGCAGAGGTTCTTCACTCTTCTGAAAACTCAACTAAAGCTTGTGTTCAAGAAGACAGGAGGGTACATGGACTTCTGGAAGCACATACATGAATATCTTCAGTATTATGGGTCTGTTAAGAACCCCTGATTTCGAGAAATCAGTAAACTGCATTTCCTTCCACAATCTTCCATATATCTTGCTTGTTCTAGTAAATATTAGCCCCAGTGTATTGATAAATACTGGAATTAGTTATTTTATGTGCTGGTCTGGTATATAGTCATAAACATTGTAACAGCAAAGAGAAGAGGACTTGGATTTACATTTTATGAAAGGGGAGGGGCTTAAGCGTGCCTGGAACTTAAGCAGAAGGTGGCTCTACCATGTTTTGGAGGAAGACTCAGAAGAGTAAACATAGAGGAGCACTGATCTTTGTAAAGAAGTAATTTGGGATCTCCTCTATTGCAGGCCTCAGAGCTCTTTAAGGTTGAAACACTGTTTTCCTAAAAATAATGTACAGCAAGTGTAATTCGCTAACCACAAAGCCACCCCCCAGGAAAGTACTTACTGAATTTTTAACTGAGAACAAGATAACTTCTTAGCCTAGTCTTCAAGATATATTAGATGCAAAATATTAATCTATTTAATGGACTGAGTGGACTTGCTCTAATGGGTTATTCATATCAAGGCAGTAAAATTTTGTGAAGATTTTAAAAAATGATGGCATGATAGGTTTATATGTTTCCCTTTGATTATAATTAGGTAACTGGGTCCACTGCTTTAAAGCTACTCCTGGTTCATCACAACAAAACTCTCTTCCCTGCATGTTCTTCTCTGTGGTTGGGGATGGGCAAGTTGGTGGGTGGGGAGAGCAGGTAACCAGCTCTACCAAAAGTGACAGTATGCCATTCAAGCACAAGTGAAAAGAACCAGGATACGTTTACATCATTAGTTAACTGATTTGTCAAGAGATCGGGACAGTTCCAGTTGAGCCTGATCCCTTGTGGCATATTTTTATAGTAACAGCTCCATTTAGTGAGGACTGAAGTGTACTGAGCACTAAACTAAGCACTGAAACATAGAATTGTATTTAAGCCTCACATTAACCCCTCAGTGGAAGAGCCATGTAATAGATGAAGAAACTGAGGCAGAGCAAGACTCTGGCTCAAGGTCATGCCGCTGGAAAGAGGCGGAGGCAGGAGGGTCCGCAGGATAATCAGTTGCTGTGCTTTTGCTGCATTGTTTTGGGCTGAAGGCCAGAAACCTTATCATTGTTCCTCACATATTTCTCCACAAGCCATGGAGCGGACCCATGGTCAACAGCTGGGCCTAGAGCAGCCACGCCTCATGGGATGGCGGAGCCCACGTGGTAGTAGATCTTGCAGGAAGCAAACAGGCATTTTAGTGGGAATGGCTAATGTGTTTATAATCTGGAGGAAGAGAAAGGTTGATCTGAAAAAGAAATTTGAGGAGGAGAGAGGGTATAGCTCAGTGGTAGAGTGCGTGCTTAGCATGCACAAGGTCCTGGGTTTAATCCCCAGTACCTCTGTATAAATAAATAAATAAAAACCTAATTACCTACCCCAAAATAAATAAAATAAAATAAAATAAATAACATAAAAAAGGAAACTGAGCTAGGTCATCTCTGAGTCCAGTAAGAAAGGCCAACACCCAGAGTCAATGATGAAAATGAACATAATCATCAACCATTATTTGGAGAGTTTCTCAGTTCCAGGAGACTTCCTGGTGCTTTACTTAGCCTGAGCTTATAATTACATGTCTCGAGGAGGAATCATTATTCAGAAGCACAATAGGAAAATGACCCAGGATGCACAAAGTTTTGGAAGAGTCAGCCTTCCCACAATGACCAGAGTCTGAACTTCGCAGTGTTCTCCATCAGGTTAGCTCAGATCTTACTCAGCTTCCCTTTCATTGACTTCTCTTATCCAAATCTTGTAAGGTAGTGAGAGATCTCTAATAAGATGTATATTTGATAAGATCCTCATTGGCCTTTCCAACCAAATGTTAATTACACATCACCTCACTATGCTGATGGAAGTCTTTTGGCTATTTGTAGTACTAGTCAGAACAAGCACTAGGAGACTGAGTCCTGCGCTTGCTAGGAAGCTCTATAGATAGGACAGACCTGTAGGGTAAGAGTAAAGGGCAGATTTTCATTTGCGGTTACAAGACAAAGTTTTGAAAAATCTTTTTTTTTGGATAGCAACAGATCAACAGATCGCTAAGTGTTTCTCACTTACCTCAGTCCTCCCTATTCTCCTTTGCCCCCGTCTAAACATGAGGGGCAGTGACAGCTGGTCAGAGGATTCTTATGAGAGCTTGTGTGTGTGTGTGTACGTGTGTACGTGTGTGTGTGTGTGTGTACACACACACATATATATATACACACACACTAAGCTCCAGTTCTGCATTGATTTCCAATTCTCACTCCATCCATCTATGCCTTCTCTCTCCCTCACTCTTGCTCAATCTACCTTCTCTCTTCGTCATTGTCAACCTCTCCTTCCCAAATGGCTCCTTCCCCTCAAAATCAAAAGTGCTTAAGTCTCCCCCTTCTTAAAGAAAAATTTTGTCTCATGTCCTCCTCTATTTTTCATCTTCTGTCTCTCCTCTCCATCACAGCCAAACTTCTTGAAGAGTTGTCTAAATTTGTTGTCACCCAATATTCCATGTAGACACGAGACTGAACTCATTGAAGCCTGGTTTCTGTCCCCTCCTTGCTCCAGTCCACCACATTGCTCTTGCTTCCTTGCTGATAACTCAGTGGGCATTTCTCAGGCCTCTACGACTCCTTAGCATGACCTCATAGCACTGATGGTCACACACGCCATCTGGCAACCGCTCTCCTGTGGCATCTGAGACAGCATTTTCCCAGGGGTCCTGGTCTTCTGATTGCTCTGCTTCAGATCTCCACACCCAGTGCTCTCTCCCTGCCTGCCCATTAAATGTCAAGTGCTTCCAGGGTTCTGGTCCAGCTTTCCCCTTCTCCCTTCCTTCCTCTCTGGGTGGTATCATCCAACCCTCCACCCTCTAGTTTTCTTACTTTGTGGACACAAAACCAAAAGTTTGTATGAAACAATGATGGCTTCTTTGCCCTTTTGTTTTCCACAGAGCTGCCAAATTTAATAGGAAGTTTAATGATATTGCCAAAGGGTTATGTCATAGTCAGAAACAGGAGTGCTATTTTGTGGCAGCAGAAGCGGAGATTCAGATTCAACCAACACTGATGGCAAATAACTATTATGGGTTTGGATTATACCCATAGGTATGTTATTTTATCTCATATTCCCAATAACCCTGTGAGGTGTCATGGCCCCTATTCTGCAGATGGCAAAATAGAAGCTCTTGGAGACGAAATGACTTCCCCAAGGTCACCCAGCTAGTGAGTAAGCAACAGAAGCTGAAGCCCCGGTCTCCTGCTTGTGACAAGGTGCCCCTAAGTCCTGGGCCATGACCAGTGAAGCTTTTGTGAGCCTGTAGAAAATTTCACCTTCATATGGAAAGACTGGAGGGCATTTTGCCTTTTGTAGTCAGCAGAGAATTTTTAAAATCACATTTCGAAGACATATGGTTAAGTGTCTTGCTGTACAATAATCAGTGCTATGGAAAAGTCATTCCAGGGCTAAGTGTTCCACATTTTTATAAAATGCCAGACTTTCCCTCCAAACAAAACAAAGCTACATGAACTATGGCATCAGTCTCTCTCCAGATTGCCGTAATAGCAGTTCGAGAGGAAGTTGTTAGGATTTTTTCGGGGAGATTGTTATTTCAGCCCAATCATGCTTTAAAAATCTATACTTATTATCAGCATCCTTTGGGAAGTGAAGTCGCCCTCGTTAGGTGGGCATCACCATAGACATAACCATCAAAAGGTGGAGACCTAGCCCCAGGTGCATCCTTTGAAAAGCAGGATCTCAGAGATGACGTCGAGTGGCTCGTGTCTCTTGTGCCCTGTGGTGAACGTTTCAAAAGGAGGACACAGATACAGAGCAGTGTCCACGAAGGCAGGGGTGGCAGGCAGGACACCTGAGATCTGGCTGGCAGCCTATGTGTTATTTGACCTGTGGGGTATTTTTTTTTCCCTTTTTGAAATGGACTTAGTTGTAAGAGTTGGTCTACTTCACAGGGAAATCTGGATTTCTGGCTTCTCTCAAAGCCAGGCAATGTTATTCTGGAGCTGAGTATGGCTGCCCCCTCAGAGAGGCCAGTTCTCTCCGTCTTGTCACAGACCCTAAATGCTGGTACATTCTTTTATGTTACTTGCCTGGCTGCTACAGAAATTTGAGTTTTATGCTTCTGATGAAAAGCTTTTGAGATTCTGGGTTTCATAAACCTAGGAAGCAAGTGGTTTGTGTCAAAATTAAGACTTCAATTGGGCCTCACTTGGGTGTCCAAAGCCACCTTCCTTCCTTTTTTTCCACAAATGTTTATTAAGTAACTTTCCTGCAGCAGGCGTAGGAGTTACAAGCAGTGAATGCAACATCATCATTATCATCACCCGCAGGTATTTCTGAGTGCATTCTCAGTGCAAGGACTGTAAGTTATCCAGCACGCGTTTAATCTTTACAGAATCCCCAGTGAGGCAGGCGCTCATTATCACCATTTCACAGATGTGACACTGGAATTTAGCGACTTGCCCGAGGTAACACAGCTGGTAAATGGAGACGCCAGAAGTTGGGTCTGGAACAGTCTGATGACTGAGCCCGAACTCTTAACCCTTCATCTGCTTACGGTTGAAGGGGGCTCACAGCGTAAGAGGAGACGGGCCTCCTCACCTTGAGGGGCAGGCGGGGCATTTCACCCTGGTTGGTTTGATGGCATCAACATGTCCTCTCTTAGGTCAGAAATCCACCAAGCTGAACAGGCTTGTCTTAACGACTTCCTGGAGTTGGGTATTTCATAACTGCTATGACTATTCGATCATGCAGATCTGCTGTGTGCGCAAGTCTGAGAGAAGAGGGTACATTTGTGTGTGTGTGTGTTTCAACCAAAAGATGGAAAACTTTTAGGAGGACTCTGAGGCACTGTGAAACTTCTAAAAATTTTTCCCTGCTTTTTTTTTCTTCACAGGCCCACCATTTTCACCTAAGCTGTTCTCCTAATGGAGCCTGTTCTGCTGAGACTGTCAGGAGGGCCTGGTACCCCATTTATCTTGGTACTTCCACAGCTCAGCACCTGGGGAAACACAGCACACTCTGTACATGTTCGTTGAGTGAATGAGAGAAACCAACAGGAGGAAGAGGGTGTTGTCAGACCCGAAGAAGGCTTGGCTGTGCCTGGGAGGTGCAGACACAGCCAAGTGGAGACAAAGGCAACATGTGAGTGAGCTTAATAGAAAATTCTCGAGAGACCCATGAATGCCAGGGCTAGCCTCACATCTGGGATTTTTCAGCTCCCACTGGAGTCTATAAATTCCAGTGTTTAGCTTTGTGGTTCAGTTGCCTTTTTGGAATGATAGTGCTGGCCATCTCCTGTTTTTCTGCCCCGTCCTTTAATTAATAAATACATTTTGGCAAAGGGAAGCTGTGGTTTCAGGAAGCTTTTGATTTTTTTTTTCATTTGTCTTATTTACCTTGAGGGATTGGCCAAAGAATCCCATTAAATCATGATAATTAAAGAAAATTCCCTCAAAGTAGGCACTGGTTTTGAGCTGTGAAATGATGAGAAGGAAAAACAAACAAATAAACAAAAACTAGCCTCTGACCTTTCTATTTGGATAGCAAAAGAAAGATGATTTTTCCTCACAGACACGTCCAAAGTCAGCCACAGAGTCAGGACTGTGCGAAGACAGACTCTTCAAGGCTCCCAGACTCTGGACTCGCCTTGAGAAGTGGTTCCAAATGGGGATCCTTTTTATACCACTGACCCCCAATAACGTAAAAGTCTGCAGTTGGCCATCCAATGCTGGTAGAGAAAAAGAACCAAGACTGTATACTAAGGATATAATGATATAATAATAAGTAGGGAGATTGTGGAGTTGGGTCAGCTTTCTGCATGAGTAAAGCTTTACAGACAGTGTTATAAACAGCTCAACAGCCCCCTCACCCCACAACACACACTCTCCCTGCAGCCCATCAGAATCGCATCCCCTTCGTTGGCACAGAGCTTCGTGGATTAACGTGTTTTCACATAGCCCCTCGTTACCCCATGCAGTCCTCATAGCAACCCACTTTACCTACAGACACCAAGGGCCTGAGAGGTCACAGGACTGGCTCACAGTTGTACAACCAGTAAGTGACAGTCCAGAGACCAGAAAGCGGGCTTTCTGATGCCCAGTCTAGCAACTTTTTGCTTCATCACTGGCTGTTAATTTCCAAATGGAGTGGAAATCTATAACCACCCACTTCTCCTCGCCCTGTGTGTATTCTGGCATTAAGGGGATCGGTGGAAAAGAAGGGCTGGAGTGTTCTAAGTCCAGGGGAATGCTTTGGTAAGTCTGGGAGGATCTGGTGAAAAACTTGCAAGCCAGCAAAAATGTTTTCAGACTGAAGGAGACTGTGTCTTTTTCATTTTTAGCTCCCCAGTGCCCAGCTCCACGCCTGGCACATAACGACCCTCAGTAAAGGTTTGTTGATGTGAAATCTGTATGTTAAATCCATCTGTAAGACTGGATTAACCCAAAGGGCAGCTTTTGGTGTTGACTATACGTTTGTTGTTTCTGCTAAATTCTTCCCTTAGTGGAAGGTGCTGTCTGAGCAAACTTTCCATTTCTAGAAATCAAATTTCTTTAGGGTAGGCTGATACAGAGGGTTAGGACCACAGGTCACTCTGGAGAGGGAGTGGCATTTACTTTTCTGAGCCACTTCATTGGAGAACACTGTGTTATGGTGACAGATCACTTACACAAACTTAGCAAAGCTTAAGAAATACCGTGATAAGGGACATTTGTGACAAAACATAAATACGTACATAGAAACATAATATACTCTACGACCTTGTAGCTAATGAAGTCATGTCACACGTATTATTTACAGCCACTCACTAAAGAAATCCAAACACCGTTGGGGCACTAAGACATCTGTGTGACCTAATTTTGCTTTATTAATGTTGTTCAATTACTTAATTTGTCATCCGTTGGGGTTCTTTTTGATGCTCTTTCTCCATTAGTGAAAGAAAATGTTTCATTTAGAAGTAAAACATTCATTCAGATCACATGCAGTTGACCCACATGCAAAGGGCTTTGCTGTGGATATAATTTAAACGGTGGCTCTTTGGTGAGTCTTGCAGGTTCCCTGGGGGAAGAACTTCAGATCAGGCCATTGGGAGTATCCTCAGAAGGCTGGTGACTCAGGGAAAGGACTACAAAGGAGAAGCTCTACAGTGCCCTCGGAAACACGTGCCCATTCAGTAGCAGCGCACCCATCTGCACAGAGTACTTGTCAGGCTGGATTCCCCAACTCATTGCCCCTCCCAAGACACTGCCAAGCAAACACTGAGAATTTAACTTTTCAATGTGATGCTAAATATCATTTACCAGTAACCTGTCTCTGTGTAAGATTGAGCAGTGGCAAACGGTGCTCCAAATACGCCCCAGGCTGAGATCATAAATGGACTTTGCTTTACTGCCCAAGTTCTGGACATTTTTCAAAAGCAGTGGCTCTTTCTACCTCTGCTTCATTGACATTATGTTTGGACCAGTTCATAATCTTCAGAACTCTTAGAAGTCCCTTTAAACGTAAATAAAGAGGAAATCACAGACCTGTCCCATGAAGTCCCCCCCTTCCCACCTCTCTTAATCTCTCAAACATGCATAATGGAAAAACGATGTAGCCCTGGCTCTGGACCAAAATAAACAATCTGGAAATACTGTGTAAACCCAGCTGCTGCAGCGGAGGACAGAGGCCTTGCTTTCTGACCTCCAAGATGGTTAACTGTATGCAAAATAACAAAACCTCACCACAGGCTTGCAGTCTCTTCTGATGCTGGGCTGGTTTTGGCATTCTTTCCCTTGATCTAAGTAAATGCACACTCGACACCTACCGAAGCCCCCTTCCCCCAACAATCCGAGCTCGTTTGAACCTGGTCCAGCAGAGATTATGTGCCAGCAGTGAGTACAAATTGAATTAACAACCAGAAGTGAGGCCAAATTTTACCACTGAAAAAAAAAAAAAGCATTGTCAAAAGATAGGTATCAATTCTTCAGCTTCAGGGGAGCTGAGTGGTGATCTACCAACAGACCCTGCTCTTTTAAGAAGCACTCTGTGTAAAAAACGCGGGCTTGTAAATCTCAGGATAGAGCATATCCAGACACTTCCAGCGCCCCAGGGATGAAGCATACTTTCTCAGGTGACAGGTGTGATGAAAGCCGCGGTCAGGTGCAGCGGGGCTAGGGCATTGGTGAGCGTGAGGGCAGCACGGTCGGGACAGGTCCCTGGGCCACTGCTGCGGAGCCCCATACGGCTGCTCCCGAAACCGTGTGAACATGATGCTTGTCACAGATAGAGTAAACCCATTTCCTGAATCAGGGAGGCCACACAGTTCAAACACAGGCGGCGCCCCGGCCGCTGCCGGCACCGGAAACGAATGTGTGTCACTGCGGCTCGCGGCACTGTGCTGGCCTGAAAGAACCACGTTTGACTTGCCACTGGGATGATGGATGGCATGTTAAGATCAGCTTCTTGGAGGTATGGCAATTAGGGGAGAAAGGAACAAAAAGCGCTTCATGGCTAACTCTGTGCTAGGGGTTGGTAAAATAAACAGAGGGACTTTTTTCTTTTACTTTGCAACCTTCTTTTCAGATCTGGAAACATTAATAATTAAAAAATAAATTGAGCTCACTTTGAATTTTAAGAGAAACTTTGCTCTATGTAGACAAGTGAAAGTTACATAATTTACTTTTTAAAAAAAGTCTGAAAGTGCTAGGCTTCTTTGATAGAAGAGAATAAAGACTTGTCATACTGCCACTAAACTGCTTTGATTTTTGGAAGCCGGAGTAAAACAAAAGGAACCAGGAAGAAAAGTATCTGGCCTGCATGGGGTGGGTCATGAGGACCATCAAGGTCAGGACACTGGTCCCCTTTGGGACGCAGCAGGCTACCAGCCCTGCAAGGAAGCATGCGTTTCCAGAAACACTGCACAGGTGGGTCCTCACCCCATCGCATCTTGAGATGAGGGTGGCTGACCAGAGGAGCTTCCTGGTTCTCTGCCTGGGTGAACCAACTCCATCACACTTGTCCTCAGACCCTGCCTGAATTGCTGGCAGTGGGTGGTGGTGGTCATTAGATATTTTCTTGCCTGGCCTCTGTTTGCTCATTCATCAGCTCTGCACTGAGCACCTACTAAACACAAAGAGTGATTCCAGGAAATAAGAGAACTGCTAAAAGCTGAAAACATAGGCTCTTTGCTGGAGGAGGAAAAGTAAACAATAAAGAGAGAAACAAATGTGCAATCTACCCAACAACTTCCCAGGAAGGGCCCCGCAGAGTGGAGCATCAGAAGAGGGATGAGAAGGGGGCCACGACCAAGGGGTGGGTGTTGAGGGCCATCTTTGGTGTCCTTCTGTAGGACCAAGTGAACACCTGGCCTGACAAACTTGATATGCAATGGTTCACCTGGGGAGCCAGCACTGCAGAGACTGCCCTGCAGGGGGTCTGTGGCCGGGCCCTTGAGCCTACATTTTGGATTAGCACCCCTGCTGATTCTGATGTGGGAGCTGTCCAACCACTCTCAGATCCTAAAGCTTAGAATCAAACATGTCAGTAGATAAAGAATACACACACACACAGGAATACTACTCAGTCATAAAAAAGAATAAAATGATGCCATTTGCAGCAAAATGGCTGGACCTGAAGATCATTACTCTAGGTGAAGTAAGCCAGAAACAGAAAGAAACATATCATATGGTATCACTTATACATGGAATTAAAAAAAAAGACACAGATGAACTGACTTACAGAACAGAAACAGACTGACAGATATAGAAAACAAATTATGGTTACCAGGGGTAAAGGGGGTAGGAAGGGATAAATTGTGAGTAAGAGATTTGCAGATACTAACTACTACATATAAAATAGATAAACAAGTTTCTTCTGTATAGCACAGAGAACTTTATTCAGCATTTTGTAGTAAGCTATAATGAAAAGGAATATGAAAACAAATATATGTATATGTACAACTGAAGCATTATGCTGCACACCAGAAATTGACACAACACTGTAAACTGACTATACTTCAATAAAAAAATTTTTTAAAGAAATTTAAAAAAAAAGGAAAAAAAGAATTAAACGTGTCAGGGATGGAACAGACATTACAGCTCATGGGTTGAGACACACATGCTCTGAGTAATCGGGCGCGGGTCTGCCCCTGAGCCCGCCAGCTCAGTTGGCCGGTTCCCCGCTTTCCCTGCTGCTCTGGTTCACTGGGTGGACGGCCATTTGCTCCGTTTCTTTCTCCCCAGCTTTAGCTTCATGACCCAAATCATAAAAAAAGCTGTAATATTTCTTTGCAAGTATATCCCACCCAATGATACACGCGTGCTCTCCCCAACGTAGCATTTTGCCATTAAAATTCTGGCTTGAGCATGAGAATGGCAACAACAGAAGGATTTATGTTCACAGCAACCACTGAACCAAACATTTCTGTTTGAAAATACCTACTTCTAAAAAAAAAAAAGGATTGGAAGACTTACTGTGGCGTTGTTGATAAAATGTATATGTCAGAAATACATCTTTTATTTGAATTTTTTTTGAGAAATACATTTTTATTACTTTCCCTAGTTTGGTACTTTATTTGGAATCATATTCTGGAGGCCCTCGTCAATGACGGAGGAGGGCATCCTGATCAAGTGGATTTATTTGAACAGAAAAGATCAAGAGAAACACTAACCCAGGAGCTCTGTCCACATTTCTTTGGCATCTGATAATCTCACAAACCCTGCTTTTATTTTATATGCAAGATTCTTCTTCTTTCTCTTCCTCAAGCCTGTATGTTGTTAGCAGCCCTAGGCTACCTGTCTTACACGCACACTCACACACACCCCTCCTTTGACAGGGAAGAAGCCCTGTCCTGGATTCATGCTGCTTTGTCTAAGTCTAGTCCTGCTGATGTTAAAGAAAACTGCTGATGCCCACAGGCACTCTGGGCACATCACAAATGGTGACACGCCCACAGGACTGTTCTTTGTCTCATTTTTCATGTTGCTCTGTTACGTTTTTCTCCAGGATTTCATATAGATCAAGTTACTTATCTACTTATGTACAGGGTCAAAATAAAGCCGTTGGGCAGTTTATAAGCTTTTAGCTTTAAATCTTAACTTTTGGAAAAGTGACTTGCAACTTAAAAATTCATTTTTTTTCTGGTTATGATGCACACAGGATATACTTACCATATATATACACACATAAACATACATACACACATAAGCAAACATACAGATGGTGAAGTTTTTAGAAAAAGATTAAGTACATAAAATGACTTTAAATCGAGCCACACTTATTACTGTACTAATATATATCCTTCTAGTTTTTTTCTTACTTATGTGTATGAATTGTAAAATAGACCTCTGCTGTACTACTTAGTTTCATAGTGCTTTAAAACTTAACTGATGAAAAGCATTCACCTATAGCATTAATTATCAAAAGTCATATTTTGCAGTGTATTTTTATATGCTCCATTTTGTGGATGCCTTCTAGGTCATATATAGCTTGCTACTGTTAGATAATTGAGTGGTTTTTCAGTTTCTGTGACTAAATAATATAAGATAAACGTCTATGTTCATAAGTGATCATGTGCCTTTTTGCTTATCTCCCTCACATAAACGGTAACTTTAGATATTGAGTGAAATGTCTTCTGACAGCTGATAAGGCCTTCAGCACTGACATCTCTAGGACACCGCTTACTTTCGTCGGAGGTCCTGAAGTTTGTGTAATGCAATTTTCCAAAATTTTTAGACATTTTCTTTAACTTCACACAACATCAATCTGACTATAACCTGACTAAATCTTTAAAATACACAGGGCTTTTTGAAGATCTTGTATCTGTTCTCTGTGAGAACAGAAAATACTAAAGCACTGCACTTAATATGGGTATGGCTGCTTGAAAACATTCCAGTGCACAAGAAATTCTTAGGAAATGTCACCATGTGATGTCTATAATGACAGTGAGTAAACAGTTCCTCTTCCTTGGATTCTGTGAACTGGGTACTCAGAACCTAGTGTTTTCTTTTTTAATCATTCATTCTAGATACATTTTCTTTAGCAGAATATGGTCTATTTCATTAATACTGTTGTTGCTTTAGCATTGTGCTTATCTCAGTGATCAGTCTTGATGAGTGAACTAAAGGTGAGCCCCAAGAACCAGCAACCTGGAGGTTCTCTCTGGAATGTGAAACATGGTGAGATTTTGATAAACCCTTGGAGGGCTTTGAATGAAATAGCTGTTTATGGACGCCAAACATGTAGATAAGAGAGATATTTAACCTCTGGCCCAGGCATTAAGAAGTTAGGTTAATAAGAGGTGCTACTCAAAATAACCATTCCCAAGTCAGAAAAGTGTGAAATGAAGTTCCAAGGATGCTGTCAATTCCACTGGGAGAGTCTGCAATGGTACTGTAAAATTAAGTTCACTTTATCTGGGTAACTTATAGCACAATGGCAGTACCAGGTCTTAGGAAGATGTAAATTAAAGACCCTATCTCCTCCTCCTTCTCTCCCTGTTAGATATCAGACTTTCAACTGTAATTTCTATAAGACAGGGTGTACGTGTAAAACATTCAAATTGCTTTTGCTTTAAGCAAAATCCTAAAAACAATGAGATAAAATTGACAACTATCCACTTGTATGGAGGGGGGTCCGTTTGTTCACTTAGGGAAGGCCTGAAATTGACAGACTAATACTAGTAAATATCAAGACCATTTGAAGGGAAAATGCCTGGGTGTCACGACTACTTCTTTGAAAAACAGTAGTAAATGTTTGCTATGAACATTTAAATACCATAAAAATGTTACAGATATTAAAACTTAAAATATAATCTGAGAAGAAAAAAACAAACTTTTTCATAATATATTTTTGAAAGGCTTAGTTGTGATATAAACTTGTTATTTGTAACTGGAACTTGCCTGTGAAAGATGGTAGGCAACAGAAGTTGCAAGTTTCCAAGAGATGATTTTTTAAAATGATTAATTGCCTTTGGACAGAAGTTACTATTTGAAAGAGATGGTCGGAAAAGAGTATTTTTATTGACATAGAATAGAAGTTTATATTTCTTCTGATAAGACAAATTAGGTTCTTCCATTCTTCTGGCGAAGAAAGAAGAAAGGAAGAACACTGACTGTGTTGGGCAGTAGAATGACAGTGGGCCATCAATGAAGATGGTTGGGGGTGATGTCTTGAGCTGAAGTTTCATGGCCAATGCTTTCATAGCCAATGGCTGTGAGAACCTGCGATGTTCAGTGGAAAGGGGAGAGAGGACAGACTGCCAAGAAAGAGTTTTGATGTGACAGGAGCTTGAAATTGTGTAGCTGTGCACCAACTTTCCTCTTCAATAAGGTGGGTAAGGACAGAGCTAAAAGAAACAATCCACCAAAGCTGGAAAGACCACGCTGTGCATTAGAAGCAGCTAAGAAAGAGGTGCTGTTTTCCAAAAAGTGCTCCTAAGTATCATTAGGTTCTGTCAGGACTGGTTCACTTTAGAAAATACTTTCAAGACAGGTGGGGGAGGCAAAAGGCGAAAAGGATAATTTGAATGACATGCAAGACATTTATGAAAATCTGTTCAAAGGATGGAAAATCAAAGATGTTTGAAGGAGAAAAATCAACAAACGGAAAAGCTGTAACCCATTACATTTTAGTTTTATTGGGGCATGAAATGAAGTTTCATGATGTTCTAAAAACAACAACTTCACTACATAAAATTGAATAAATGAATTAGCATTAAATCCATACCATATTTTTTACCTCATTTTGATATAATAATAGAAACCAGTGAGTTATGTCATAGTCCTCTTCTTGAATCATACACAGAGAAACATTTAAAAAGAATTTCAAATTCCTCCTACATTCTAGCAAAACCAGGCATAGTCAGGCTGGTTCATTTATGACTTTCCAGTAACCTTTCCCTCTAATGGCTTTTACCAAATGATTTATTTACTTGGTCCACGCTGAGGTAACCTCCTGGCTGGACTGTTTGCAATTCTTACAGCTCAGAGTCTAAGGGACTGAGTCTCATCACTAACCCACCTCTTAAGTTTCTGTGAGGGCTGAGGGTTCTCATGCAGAGAAACTAGGAGTCCTGGGTTCAGTTTTAAAATGTCCCTCTTTCCCTGTCATTTCTCTTTGGAGAAAAGACAAAATCACAGACACTCTCTGATCCACTGAATATTGTAAAGTGGCAGCTTCTATACCTTTGCAAAAGGCTGAGTATTTCAAGTCTCTGCTGGCTCCACGGTTCTGATTCACATTTCTCTTGTCTTTACTTCCTCTTAGATTACAAGATGAATTTACTAAAAGTCACCTAAAATATTAAAGTTTTTAAAATAAGACCTGTATGGAGTCATTAGCTTTCCCATTAAATACTGGTATCGCTCCTAGCATGTAAAATGTATGCAGTATCTGAATTGCAAAAGATTGTAAAGACAATGCTCGTGCTCAATCATCAGTTCTTGGGTTTCACTTGAGACAATAAACTGAAGGCCTGACTTGTATGGTGGAAGTGAAGGTAAGGAAAAGCTCTTTGGCTCTTCTTTGGCTAGATTTCACCTCACTCTCCTTTTCTGAATGTTGCAAAACCCTCTGGAACGTAAGAACTTCTCTTTCTCGCCTTCCCTTTTTATGCCACAAAGTCCAAAGCAGCAGAGGGTGGAGAGTTCCTGGGCACGGTGGGGATGGGGTGAGAATAGGGCAGGGAACCACTCCTGCTCTCAGATTTTGCTGCTGCCCTGGGCAGGGGCGATACATTGTGACATGCAAGCCACCATTCCTTCTCTCTCAAGTCCATGGCAGAGATCATGGCCGAGTCTAGCCTGACAGCCTTCACGCCTGTGCTTCTGGTCACCATGCCTGAGTATCTAAAATGGTACTAAAACTAAGTCCCAACTCTTGCACTTCTGAATTGATAGCATGTCTTGAAGGAATAGTACACTGATGATTCCTGAAGGCTGTTAGACCATCTTGACACCTGTGTATTCCCTGAGGTATTCAGATCTGGTTCCTTGATAAATTAATGGCTGCAACTGAGCACATAATTCTTTATATCCACTTAGAATGTTTATGAGGGAATTAGTTTCCAGTTCCATATAACACAATTGGTTCATCTCCTGATCAGATAGATATATGAGTGACTGTTTTTTTCCCCAATGTATGATAAATATGTTGACATATACTGTCAAATAGCTGAAATCAGTTGGCACCCAAGCTTATGCCTTATGGCAGCAGACAGTGAATAGGTCATTTTCATAATTGTCATGGAAACTACCCCCCCCACACACATGAGCTTGGTTCTGTAAACATAAAGGCGAACACAGCAGATAGTAAAAATGCCATAATTTTAAGAGAAAAAAAAATACGATCCTGAACATTAGCATGGGATGTTTTCAAGCTTATTCATATTCATGGCTTTTAATCATATCATCTCAGTGATATTCATGACAAAGTAACAAAGGGCTTCCTGAAAATACCTGATCGCCAATAATTTTTTATAAGACTAATAAGATCAAGTTAACATTAAATTGATACCTCTATTTGGTAACCATATTTATTTCTCATAGATCTTATATTTTGATAAATAACTTAAAAAGTAAATGTTATTGAATGTCAACTCACTATAATTTTAACAGTGAATACATCATGGAGTATTTTCCTATCTAAACAACCAGAATAATGATGCTAGGATCCTAAAAAAGATCTTAAAGAAGTGCTCATTAATCACCTTTTTATCCTATATGATAAATCATGTACTCTAAGAATTTTTAAGACTCCAACATACATTTGCAGCAACTAGACTGGAAAGGATTCCCATTTTTGCTTTGCTATTTTAGAAAAATAAGCGATTTTCCTTGGATTGTTTGCTTTCTTAAATTCCATTCCCCGATTCACTAAAATCCTTCTGAAAGCCAAAGCTGTTGACATGACTGAAACGAATGACTTTACTGTTCACCAGACTGAGGCTCTGCAAGCACTTTATTAAAGCAGTCAGTTCTAGTAACTTCAACTAATAAAATATTTTTCCCAGAAAAAAATAGAACAAAGAAATATATCTAGAATATTAATGAACATCATCTCAACAGAATTTCTAAGCTTTCCAGAAACATTGGGTTCCTAAGAATTTAGCAGAAAAAAATTTCCTAGAATCACAGATTTTATTGTCTACCCCATCTCCCTCAGACCTTCATGTTTTCAATTTTGCTCTTTACGTGGAGAGGCAGCAGAGTGACCAACAGAAGGGGTATTGAAAACCCAGGCCTGCGTTTGAGTGCTGGCTCTGCCGAGGACCAGCTCATTGACCTAGGACAGTGACGAAGCCTCTCGAACTTGTCAATTTCCTCATCTGTAAAACGGAGATAAAAATAGTGTCTATCCCATAGGGATGTTATTAGGATTAAATGAAATGATATATCTAAAGGGCTTAAAAAGTGACTGGGACACAAGAAATTTCCAAATAGGTGTTGACTGTAACAACAGCTATTATTATTATTATTATTATTATTATTACTATCTTTCTCAGGATCTGTTCTCTTGGAACAACAGTATTCTGCTACTAAAACAGAAAAATGCTAATCTTCTCAATTGAAACAAAGTAATTTAAGTTTAAATTTAACTGAAACTTAGTGGATAAATTATACTTCCTGCAATTATAGACATCAAAACTGCAAGATGTTCTGCTACTTCCAAAGTTTAAGAACTAGCGGTGGGGACGGTATAGCTCAGTGGTAGAGTGTGGAGCTTAGCATACACGAGGCCCTAGGTTCAATCCTCAACACCTCCATTTAAAAAAATTTAAAAACAAACAAACAAACCTAGTTATCTACTTCCTCCCCCGCCCCAAAATTTAAGAACTGGTGGTGCAGTGAAAGTAATGGTTCATATCCTATAGAGTATTCATGCACACTTAATAGACTTCCCCCACCTACATGTTAACTAGCTTTATAAATTTCTCAATGTGCCTTTTGCTTACTAATGCCACACAATCTAGAACTGATTGCATAATGCTTTAAATATTAAAAATTTATTTTGGATGTTTCATGTCTTTTTCCCTCCCTGGAGTTCCATTTGGGTAGGACTGTCTCTTTTCTACCCATTTTCTCTTCTGTTGCATCTGCTTGGGCTGGGCAAATAACAAGTTTTCAAAAAATAATTCATGACTACAGCAACTGAAATGCTTTAAAAAAAAGAGTAAGAGAAACATTTTGTAAGAAACTCTCCCCAACCCATCGACATGACAGTCAGTTTAGGGAAATACAATAAAATGGTCAAGATACAAAGGACAAAACATGGCCCTGCTGAGGTCCGGAGCTGTGCCGTTCAACACTCGGCCCAGTTCCCTGGGTCATGCAGTTCGGCCAGAACGAATTCAGACTTGCTTTCTTACGGCATGATATGCTATTTAACTAAATAATAAAACCCAAAGAGGATGAATCTGAGATTGTGGCTTAAGAGACCCAACAATATCCATGAACTGGTGTTAGGAAAGTCAGGTCCAGTCCCATAGACTTTTGTGTTGACTTTCTCATTTTTTTCCAGAATAATAACCACTGCCTGGTTGAAGCTCTCAAGAGGTACAAATGGGCTGCCTAACTCTCCAGTCTTTTCTAGTCAGCTGCCTTCCTCAGGGCTGACCAAGTGTGGCCAGAGGTAATTTTGGAGTTTTCTGCTCTTGAATGTAGGTATTTCCCCATGAATACAGCTGTACAAGACCCGGAGCTCAGTGTGAAACTGAGGTTTCGCTGACGATGAAACAAGAAGTTTCCTGACTGCTGAGTCTCAGCTTGTGGAATCCATATTCCACCGTGGATTCTTCTGGTCTCTGTCGGGCTGTGGCCCACAACTCTTACCACCTCCCCCTCACTCTGTCACCTTCCTCTGGGCAGCCTTCCTGATCTGTCTCCGGACTGCAGCCACCCGAGGTGCCTGGGGTTTGGGTTGCCTATGCCTTCTGTCCCAGCTGCCATCCTAGCTTGGCTGAACCACCTGCCCAGCTGTTGCCCTGACTCTGGTTCCTTAACTGGTCTTGGCATGTGGGCCTTTACAAACACTCTAAACAAAGTGAAAAATAATTAGAAAAAGGCAGTCAAATAATCAGTCACCCAGCAGTCCAAGTCAAATGGGAGAAGAGGCACACGGATTCACCTTCACACTCCATTTTCTCACTTCTCCTGACTCTCACCAATTTTGTGTGCAATTAATCCTTACCTTTATAAAAACTCATAATGAATTTATCTCCACCAGACATGTGTTGATTAAGGCTAATATGTATCCAAAGAAAACTGTATGGCTTTTATTTTTGCCACTTAATTTTGATGCAGTTTTGAAAATAGACTTTATTGAAAAATATCAACAAAGTCGAAAGTTCATTCCTGAATAACACTGGTGTTTACCTCTCAGAGAGGCCCCTCACCAGTCAAGAGGAAAAGTAAACAGGCAGATGTCATTTGAACATTCCTTTAGAATTGTGCTATGGAACGCGAGGGAGGTTGACCAGAATTTGGAGTGTCTACACCTACCAAAACTAATAAATCAATGACCTCAAGATATCATAGCATGAAGACTTTATTAGGTGCCATCTGTAATCACTCAATTAAAAACAAATAAAGGATGCACATTTAAACCCCATTCCCTGACACGAACATAACTGCACAGTTCACATCTGGTTTGGCTGAACTGTGATACTGATATTTAATCTTATACTCCGAGGACTTGTGGGGAGGGAGGTGAGTCAGCTACTCCAGGGTACAGTCGATTTGTTTTCAGACTAAGGATGGTCACGCTGCAATAGAAAAGACCTATGAGCTAACCTCGGGTAATTAAACCATCTTAGTATCTGCAGGGTTGACCCAAATGGTGAAGGATTCAGGCCTGGGAAGCCAATTCCTGCCCTTATGGTGTTTACACCATAGTTCACACAGCAAGATAAACATCTTAAGACTATTAAAGAGTTAAGCACAGAGTTATAAAATTTTAGTGGGGAGGCTATAGCTCAAGTGGTAGAGTGCATGCTTAGCATGCATGAGGTCTTGGGTTCAATCCCCAGAACCTCCTCTAAAAATAAATAAATAAACCTAATTACCTCTTCTTACATCAATAAATAAATAAATAAATAAATTTTTAGTATTTCAGGGTTAGAAATCTCTACAAAATTTCACAGCTCCAAAATATACTCAGGAAGACCTACGTGTGTGTGTGTATCCAAAGTTTGAGTTTTAAAGGCCCATTGGCTGGGATATGGCTGGTAATTTAATGAAATCCAAAGGAGAGCTGCTGAGGCTGGTGAAGTGACAAAAGTTGGGCTCTGGATTCCACCTGAATGAATCTGTGCTGCCCCTTAGGAAGTGATGCCCTTTCTTTGTCTCTTCCTGGTCAGTATGGCTACGTGTGCAGAAAAGAATGTGGAAAAGAGGGGGGATAAAAGTTCTGTGTGATCCCAGTGATGCCCGGCTGATCGAGCAGGCATCACTTCTGCTTCCTTCTTTCTAAGGTACATTTTATGTGACCATTCAATTATTTTCTTAAAATTAATCATCCTTTTCCAAAATGTACATGTGTATGATACAACAGATGGGAAATAAAGAAAAATAAAAGTCACTAGTAATCCCACTACCAGAGATACGACTAACCACCATAAACACTTCGAGATATTTCAATTTAATTGTATTCCTGTGCTTATACAGTTTTTTGAATAACGCTGGTATCACGAAGTAAATCCTATTGGCTATCACGTTCTCCCGCACGTGTCCAATTATATTTTGAGAAATCACCTACGTCATTAAATATTTTTGAAAGCATGCTTTAATAGTTTAGTGTTCATATTCTTCAAATTGATGTTTAACAAAATTTATTTACCCACTCCCTTATTTTCAGATGTTCACATTCATTTTGATTTTGCAGTTGTAAACTGTACTGTAAAAGAACATCCTTAAAATAGTTTTTATGCACCTGATTATTTTTTAGAATTAGAATGGCAGTCAAAGTCTCTGGATATTTTTTCCTTACCAAGAAATCAAATAATAACTGAGATTTAATAAACAGGTCCATTTGAAGTACATAATTCTATGAGTTTTGATAGTTATGTATGTATGTGTGAAACCACGGGGACAATCAAGAGACAGGATATTTCCATCAGTCTCCCAGCTATGCTATTCTGAAGGCTCTTAATATGTATTATTAAATTACTCTTAATATTTATTATTGAATTCCTTTTCACCCTAGGCTGTACCCATGTGTCTCCCTCTAACAGTCTTCTAAAATGCCATTTCTCTGCAATATCCCCATTATCAAGGACTCTCTCATACTGCTCAGTGTTTGTTCATTTAACATACATTTTAACAGAAAATATAGTCTCATTTTAATGTGCATTTCCTAGATCATCAGGCTGGGCTTATTTTTTAATATATATATTGACCACTTGTATTTTTTCTCCATTTTTTTCTGTTGGTATTTTTCTTATGGATTTATAAAAATTATTTATATATTAATGATAAGATACTTACCATATGGGTATTGCAAAAAATATTTTTGCCAACTAGGTGTTTTAGACATACTTTAAAGTTTTAGTTAAGTATACATATTCTTTATTCTCTTTTTACGTATATATGTGTTTCATTGGTTTCATGCTCAGTAAATCCTTAGTAACACGCCACCACCACAAAAACAGCCATCTATACTTTCTTCTGTTTCTTTTGTTCTCATTAAAAAAAGAAAAAACTCTGTAGAACCCTCTGGAATTTATTAATATCCAAGGTATAACGTGAGATTCTACTTTTCCTCTGAACGTTTAGCCAACAATTTTACACCTTTGTCTACTCTTGCTTTGTTACTCTCTAATATGTACCACAGCACTCTTTACACCGGCGTCTGTTTCTGTTCCACTGTCTTGTCTGTCTGAGTTTGTGCCTTTATGTCATTATACTAAAACCAGGGACCTTCTAATATTTTAGAATCCTGTAGGGTAAATCTTCTCTCATTAAAAAAAAAAAACAAAACACTAGCTACCCAGTATGTTTACTTTTCCAGATAAGCTTGAGAACCACACTAAGTTTAAATTCTTTTCTTTAAATTATATGCTAATTTGAGGGAAAAAATGACATTTTCACAATATTCCACATTATTACACATGAACATGGATTATTTTCTGCATTTCTGTGTTGGTGGTTGTTTCCTAAGTAAAGTTGGGTGCACCTGTTTCAAGTAGAAATTCTGAGGTCTCTCAAGGGTGAGAACAAGTGATGATAAATTCTGAGCTCACTGAAAGCATACTACACAAAAATGGCCAAGGGGTGGGAGAAGCACCAAAAATTAAATTTCACAAAGACGAGGATTTTTACATTTTGAGTGCTCCATAAAGGGTTATGAAAATGTGTTTCCCTGACTAATGAGCCTTGGTGTTAAAACCCTAGTACTACTACTGATTTTGAAATTATTTAGAACTTTGCTTAAAATATTTGGTGATGCAGAAAAGATAGAAACATTCGATAAAGAAGAAAAAACATATTTTATATTCAAGTTGTCTATATTATTCTTAAAATCAATTGTCGTAATGTTTTTCAGTGTAAAATAATCAGAGACTTTCTAGATAGGACGATACCATAAGAAGGTCTGAAGTCACCAGTGTTTACGCTGACTTTCTGAGCTGTGTTCAGTTTTCCAAAGTCACAAAAATCAATATCAATTTGTGTTTTAAAGAATCCTAGTTCTAGCAGATTAAAAAAATAAGGGCTAGGATCACAGTACCACCCTGTACATATCCTTTAACTCTTCTTAAAAACTCTCTGTTAATCTGGCATTAGCAACTACCAGTGAGATACGCCTAAGCATTAGCACCATTATTTTTTCCATTAGGTTACTTACTCCCTTTCACAGATATGTGGAAGCACAGCCTGGCTTCAGTTTGCATCTGAGACGGGGTGTGTTTGTATTTTTACTCTTGGTTTATATTAAAAATAAACTAGAAGAGCAAGTGGGAATGTGCCACAGGATGTGGTCAGTCAACTTTTTGTGCCCTCAGCAGCTGCATCAGGAAACAACTCTGACTACTGACTTCAAAGGTGATTTTCAAAATAATGCAGAAGGAAAGTAATTCCTCCTTAACTCCCAACAGAGACACTCCCTTCAAGTCAAGCTGACCAGATCAGTAGGCACTAAATGGGCAGTTTCACAGCCACAGGCAGAGCCGAAGCCCGCAGAGAGCTCCGGCCACGCACCGCCACGGAGCATGCCAGGGAACGCTGAACTCCGCACCATGACAGACGCACTTGGAACCACCGTTGGTCTTTCCTTTGAAACTCAAAGACTGGACTAGCGTGAGCACTTGTTATAAACCCTGCCCTATTAGAGACTGAAAAGAGGACTCAAATGAGATGATCTGAAAAGTGCCCTGGAAAGTACATTTGTGCATGAGTACATTATCTCCACTAACCTTCCAAACAGCTTGCTGAGGTTACCATCCTCTTCTTTCAGACGAGGACTGAAGCTCAGAGAGGTTAAGAAACAGCTGCTATGAATTAGAGCTGATTCCAAACCCAAGTCTATTGGATCCAAAGTCCATGACTGTGACCTGTGTCTACACTGCTTTTGCACTTCAGGAAATGAGAAAACCTTGCTAACAGAAGAAGCCTTTTATGAAAGAGCAGCTGTTAGCTTCCTAACAGAACTTGGAGGACAAGATGAAGTGAACTGGGCTCCCAGAGGCTCCCCGAACCCCTCAGGCTGCTGAAGGGCAGTGGTGGCCCCAGCCCTGGTCAGTAGACTGGCTGAGGGTCCCACCTGTAACATTTGCCATGTGTGGCCTGCACCGTTCCAACCCAAAGCCCTGAGCCTCCTTTTGTTCAATTTCCAGGGTAGGGCTGAAGCCACTGCTGCTGACCCAGAGATTCTGTCCATCAAGTGAAATTCCAGGCTCCATAAATAGGGTTGTGATGATGCACTCCCGGCACATGGGAGTGTGTTATAGCACTGTATGGATTGAAGAGGAAAATCTCTTTCCAACTCTATATTGAAAACTTCTTGACTGTGGCCTGCAGGAAACAACAGTCATTGCGAGACATATGTCTGGCACCCAGTAATCTGGCATCTGTTCCTTCCATGGTGAGCTGGGGAAATTTCCATATTGGTCCCAAGCAGATTTTCTGGGGGATGGTTCTGTTTAGTTATAATTAAAAGGACTTCAAGCTTCCAAACTTGGGTGACTGGCAAAGTGGTGGCGCTGTAGGGTAATCTCTCTCCCTTTAAATAAATAAAATCTGGAATCCCACAAAGGGGATGAAAGCCAGCTGAGAACTAGAAGGGGTTGGCTTGCTTCTGCAGACCATGGTGCTTTCTCTCAGAGACTCTGGTGGACTCTGAGCTCAATCCTTCAACCCCAGGAGAGAGCTGCTCAGAGTATGAGGTGGAATCATTTGGGGCTTCCCAGGCTGGCACCTTCTGGCACCTGTCCCTTGGTAGACAAGAGAGTCAGCATGTCCATCACGGGGAGGAGTCCCCTAGGGACCCTCACATGTACCAAGTCACTTCCCTATGGGTTCTTCCCACGCCCAGCAAGGTCAGGCACATAGCAGGTGCTCGAAGACATGGTTGTTACACTGAATTGAGTTTATAAACCAAATAAATCCCTTTCTTTTATTCCTCTAGAAGATTGAATCTTGAGTAAAAAAAAATTACTAAAAAATGAAGTGAAACTTATGACAAATAAGGAACACAAAAGTGCCCCACAAAAGAGATCAGCTTCGTAAAAAAGGTGAACTTCAAATACACAGCTTTCTGAGCCCCTAAATAGCTAATGATACCTCTTAACAATCAGAAAATGTCCACACAGCCACACTTTATCTTAAGACTTAGCTCTGGGACTCAACCTCAGAGCTCTTAAATCTCTCTGAATCTGAAAACAGTACCAGATGAGTTACACCCCTCAAAAAGAATGGTACTTAGCAACTTGCAGAATTTGGCATGCTGTTGATGAGACATTGATTATTTCAGCAATGTGTGCTCGCTACAGGGTAAGATACTTTTCCATTTTATAAAGCAAAACAAAACGCTAAGCCTTTGATGCTGGCATATTGGCCTTCTTCTTCTGGGTGGATTCCTTTTTGCAAGTGTTTCCTGCCCCACATTAATCTGATATCCAAAGCACATGTTATTGGAAGAAGTCTGGGCTATTTGTGTCCAAAACATTAGACTACTGAGCACGTTATTAGGCAAATTTGAAAACGACTTCGATCTTTCTTAGTTGCTCTCCAGATGTGTTACTGCTTTTCGGTGGGACCCAGCATTCTTGCTGCTGGAGGTCTTAAGCTGGAGCCACAGGCATGTAGCAGATGCTATGTCACCACTAAACCCCAGAGTTGAATGAGACATAGTAGTCACCAGTCCTATTGGTGACTTAATATTAAATTCAACCTATAGCTGTGTAATTCTGAATAACCATCCCACCCACCCTCATCACCTTCTGAAAGCAAAATGCAGAAATCCTGTATTTCTATGTCAGAAAACTACAGATGTAGATCATTATCTAGACTCCAAATAATGGTCACTGATGCTAAGGAAAAAGGGAGTGAGAGAAAAGGAGAAACTATAACCACAATACCATGATTGACGCCAGAAATAAGCTACTGTATGTCAAAAGAAGTCAGATCCTGACAACAGAATTTTTAAAATGGAAAAAATCAGCATTTTAAAAAAATATGCTAATACTTCTTAAGGACTGGGGACTAGCAGAAATCTTGGGCTGAACAGAGGGAACTGTGTAGCAGCACCCTCGTGACATTGATTTAAGTTTTACGAGGAATTAAGTTACAGTTTTTGCCTCTAGACCATTAAAACCAACCATTCAGCCAAAAATGTATTTGGGATTTAACATTTGCTTTTGGAAAAACATCGTAAAAGTGACGTACCCTCATCACTTAAAGGCTGTGAAACTCGATTTTAACAATATGATGGGGTCCCCTTTTAACCAAAGCAAAGTTAATAATAATATGGTCTAAGATCAAGACTAATAACATATACGGTTTGGTATCTGCTTATAGATACTCTGGGAGTTGTGTGATCTTTCTTGATAGCCATGGGGACTGATTCTGGGTTGGTGAAAGTAAGCTAATCTTCCACAGTCGATGCCAGGAACCAACTCACATGCCCTATTATACTTAGGCAAACAATATCCTATGCTCTAATGTGGAAGACTAGAAGTGTGGCAGAGCCAAAAATCACCCTGAACAAACACAAGACTTCATCACCATTTGGAGCGTCAGCTTGATATTCTGGCTCCAAAGAAAGATGGCCAACCTCAGTCCATCAGGCCAGTTCAACCGTCTTCCTGGCTGTTCTCTATCAGATCAGGCCTGTCTGTGTTGAGGCTCACCCCCATGGGGCTCACTCTTCTGTGTAGGGCTCCCAGTCCAGCTGGATGCACATGTGGTCAATAGGCAGGCTCTGCCAGGGACCAGCCATTGGACGGGGGAGGGTGTGGAACAGCAAGTGTGAGAGGCCTGTGGAGCTGCCTTTACACACAGACTGTGACTCTTACTGTTCTGGGGGTTGGGAACATCTGTGCAAATCTGAAAATACTTTGCTTCCCAGGAAAAAGCAGACACGCAAAATGTTTTCATATGAAATGGATGGGGATGGGGCAGTTTAAGGATTCCCTGAAAACTATGCGATGAAGCTTCAAGATAAGAACATTTGCTGCGGGCAGAACAGACAGTCCTATAAAAGGTACAGGTTTCTGGTGCTAATGAAAAGACACTCTTCTGCAAAAAGCACTTGTTTTCAGCAGCACGGCCCACGCCTGGATCTCCCCCATTAACAATTTCTCCCCTTGAAGTGGATTAACAACCTCAGGAGGAACCCATTAAACCACAGGTGGCAGGATGTGCAGTGGTTACGTCCAAATCCTGGTGCTCTGTGACCCAGGGCAGGCTATGCGGGTAAAGAGTTGACTACCATACCCCAAGGTGACCAAGATTCCACCCTCTGTCCTAGTTGCTGATGTGATGAATGGAAGGAAGTGTCAATGATATAAAGCAATGAACTGGCTTAATGGCCAACTAAAGTTCACATCACCTCCCTCTAATTCTAGTGCACTAAATTTAGATGAATAAAGCAACATATTTTCTCCTAAAAAGCTCTTTAAAATCATTTTTAGTTCACGTATAATAAAAAGTATCTAAAATGTTTTTTTCCCTAAGGAATCTCCTAGTAAAATAGTGATGTCATCTAGATCTCTTTGAAACTCAATTTACTCATCTGTAAAATGGGAATAATGAAAGTACATATGTTATTAGGTTGTTCTGAGGATTATATCAGAAAGTCCACATAAAAAGCCTTCAGTGTCAGTTCAATAACTTTTTATTGAATACTCATAATGCACAAAGCACTGTTCTAAGGGTTACTATCATTAGTACTAGAAATTTCCCTGGGCATCACAAATTGTGTTACTGTCAGATGCTAATAACATCACACTTCCAGAATGACTTATCAGGGCTCTGAGAGAGTGGGCCACAAGACAGCTAAATTGTGAGAGACGATGGGTCAGGTGCCTAGGGCAATTAGCATGGAGAGGGTGGTTTAGGGTGCGAGAATGGTATACAGGGATATTGGAAGGCTGGAGGCAGGCACAAGGGTTAAGAATTCTCTCTAGAAAGATGGAATAGGAGGATGCAAAAAAGAAACTTCATTCACTCACTCTGAGGAGGGTCCATTCTGGTCATGGTGAAGCATGAGAGAGAGAGGGACCTGGGTCTCCAGTTATGGGAGAGAATGAACACTAACGAGGCATGCAGACGGTGGCGTGTGCATTTCACAATGACCAGAGATGGTTGTCAACACTCTCCATCATCGTGGAAAGTCTACATGACTAAACTGAAGACTGGTGAAGTGGGGCTCCCCAGGAAGAGGGGGACGCCCTCCAGAAGAGCAAGGAACAAAGACTAGGGGACACAAGGCAGCAATACCCGAGTCTGGGTCTCTTCTTTGGGTATGAATCTCAGGATGCCAGTTAGAGCTTGTAAGCTAAATTATCCAGGTTTATACACCCATCTCTGCGTCTTTCTCTCCACTCTCCTGCAGGACATTCCAGATCTACCTCTCTGGGCTGGAGGCTAAGTGGAAGCTTTCTTTGCATGCTCTTGACCCAGCTGGGTACAGACACTCCTGAGGTGAGGAGTGAGGCAGGGGGCCAGCAGTGCAATGAAGAACTCAGCCACAGAGACCAGTCTCATGACTATTAAATGGTTAATATCTATAAAATGTTCACATGCTGGCAGGCCCACAGTAAGTGTGAAATCATTGTTTGTTAAATAGGTGACCCAGTTGCCTCTCCCGCAGGAAATTTCCTTCCTGGGAATGATGGGCTGCACTTAGGTCTTACCAAGGAAGGTGACATTTCTGTATAATTGATACCCACCCAGGCTCTCAAGGGAATGCCACATACTGCATCTCAAAGCAAGGAGAAGCACTGTGCACAATTCATCAATTGGGCTGAAGAATGTCTTTGAAGAATGGCATCATGGAAACAGAACCCAGTAAGAAGGAGCTTTGGGAGTCTTTGCCAGGATGCTTCTGAGCCCTAAAAAGCTGTGCCATGGAGTTGAGTTGTCGGTACCCAGGGAAACGGCATACCTTTTAGCAGGGACGCATGCAGAGGACAGACTGAATCAAAGGCCTTTCATTGACTGACCTACATCAAAAATAAGATTTTATTTTTACAATGCTTATCTGCTGGTGTCTGGAGATACATTTCAGGAAAATATTAATAATACATATGAAAATCAGGTCAAAATAAGGGAAACAAAGAATCAGACAAATGAAAATTAAAATTCTACGATGAAACTATTTGATGTACTAATGGAATAAAACTTGTTTCAATACTCTATTAAAAAAGCAACTTAAGTTTTTTATAGCTGAGGTTTGAATTATTTGAACTGGAAAGGTTCAGAGCTGCATGAAAAAGAGAGCAGTGGCAAAAATATTTTCATCCTCTAATTGGCTTTCAGGTTAAGGGATTGGAGGTATGGGACATCTGGTCACGCAGATACTTCCAGGTATTTGTCCCAGAAACGCTCAGTAATTAGCTGTGCTTTAGGTGGTCTTCCCAAAACTCTGCCAGGCTGGGGCTTCAGAAAAGAGGGAAGGATGGGAGGAGAGCTAGGCACCGCATGTAATGAACAGTGTTCTACGGTGGGTGCCGTGGGGCATCAGAAAGGAAGCAACTATGGTCCCTCTTTTCAAGAAGTCTCTACAGAGTTAAACACCAAAAGGATAACTCCTCTATTTCATGCAAATGGCCAAGCATGAGCAAGCCCTGCCTGAAGGGGCCATCCTGACAGTTTCCTCTTGTTTCACCACTGCTCAGTTGTCCCCCTTCCTACTGTCTTCTTTTTTCTGATCATGAACGTGGAGAAGGTCCCAAAGCATGGTGGAAACACACAGGGTTTGGACCCAGACAGGCTCTGCCTCTCACCAGCTGTGAGACTTCGGATAGAGTCTTTAAACTGTCTGGGTGTGTTTTCTCTTGTGTAGGATTTGGATAACACTATCTCCTTTGAGGCACCAGTGTGACGATTAGGAAGACACATGGAGAGCACAGAGCATGGTGCCGGGACGTACTGCACTGTGACATCTGCGATGCATGAGAACTATAGTAAAGGTAGACAATACAGCAAAGTCCAAAGGAATCAGTGAAAACTACCCAGAACCCACAAGCACAATGAACCACTGCTATTCTTTTGTCAAGAAGGCAAAGCCAAATGGAAGAATCACGGAGCCTCATAAGCCCCAAATGCCTTACCCCAAATGGTCGTGTCAATTGGATGGCCTTCCAACTCACTGACCTGGGAAGCCCAAGCCAGTGGGAGAATCTATAACAGTGTTTCTCAAATAATCTCTGATTTTTTTCTCCCATAATCTATCTCAGATTGATACTTTCGTAAACTACAATAAGAATGAATTATTTTTTTAAAAAAAATCAGAGCCATGCCAAATTACCATCAAAGCTTCTAAAGGCTTACTCTCAATTTCTGCCTTATCTCATCGTGGGCTAGCAGCAAGCAGTTTATGGGCTGGCACCGGTCCTCGGACCACACTTTGAGAAGCGGTGCTCACTGGGGGCCAGGGCCAGTGCAGACCCAGGGGCCCAATGGAGCACAGTCCCACTCCCAGGCCTCGGAGAACGGGCACTAAGAGATTTCCAGCCTCCAGCCTCATTCCGGGCGGCACGCCTGGCTGGGGAAAACAAACACATTTCCCACACCTGAGTCTCAGTGTTTTCTTTGAGTTTGTTTTCCCACTGACTTACTTTCCTTTCAGTCTGGGCTTTAAAAACAGCCTTCTGAGCGAATGCAGGAGATCCCAGCAGTCCTAACACCACGGCTCATATGGAATGCATTTAGACAGGGGAAAAAACTCGAACGGAGTGGTTATATGATTTTGAACTGGCTTGGATATGGTGTGGCTGGAATTTCAGAGCTGGCTTTTGTTTGCATTCGTCATGAAACATTTGTTATATGAGCTGCTGCTACTGCTACTAAGGCAGCTGCTGCCGAGAAGCCCTCCCAATGGCCACTTTTTCTCCTGGACGTGGGCTGACTGACAGCGTCCAGGAACCGAGGCCCTGGGCTCTCCAGGCTTGGGATCCCTCTGCCGCTCTCCCTGCATTAGGTTAGGGAAACGGCACACGACAGCGCGTGAAACAGTGGCGCGTGTTTCTGCCAAGTCACGTTGGAATGGTATCGCTGAACGGTCGGGCACTGCCTCTGATCATGAGAGTGTCTTTTTATCAGTTCTTATAATTTACATTCTCTCCCATCAAATATATCTCCAACATGGCCCTGATCTTTCTTCCAGGTAATTAAAAAAAAATAGTTGGGAGCCTCATCATAGCAACATCATTTAGTAAAAACCCACTGGGGTTTAACTAATAAGTTACCATCAAGGCATCTTGTTTTTTTGCTTGTTTTGTTTTGGAAATTTCATCGGTGCTATAATCCCAAGATACAGACTGAAGGCTGAGCTACGGTAGCCTGATTCACATCATGGCTATGCAGACATCACGTGAAAGGAACTCATATAACAGACCAAGCTGGAAGCAATAAACACAAGGCTGGTAATAGAATCTTAAAGCTCAAGTAGGACATTTCCAGCTACAGGCATTAGGCTGACTACATGCCTTCAACTCCTCTCCTCTGAAAAATGTCACTGAAATGACAGTAAAGGATAATTTTATAAAAGATTGCAAGCTCACAAGGATAAAGAACTGGAGAAGGGGATCAATGGAATACAGACCTCAGCCAAGTTCTGGAAGAGGAATAGTGGTTGGAGGAGTACGTGGGATGTGGCAGAGCGGAGGACGTGCCCTGCAGTGTTGGCAGAGGGGGGACATACACCAGGAGCGGCAGCTCACCCTGCAGAACCCCTGGGAGATGGAGCTTCCACACCTGCATGCAGCCACGTATCTTGATACATTCTCCATTGCCTGTTAGGCTTAGCCTCCAAAGAATTTGGGCAGAGGCTCCAGGCTGATTTGCTAACCCAGAGGAGAGAAAGGAGAGGCATGAGCTAAAATAAGAACAATTAAGTGACTGGCAGTAAATGTAGACCTTCAGCTCCTGTTCCCAGGCCAGCAATCAGATATGTGTCCTGCTCCCCGACTCCCACCTCATCTCCCAGCCCCCAAGAGGATGTTTGGGGAATTCTTCAGTGGGAGAAACTGAATAAACTCCAGAGAAAAAAGACCTAAAATCACTAGCAAATGTTTTCCCAGCAAAATTTCTATTGTTGCTTGATCATCCCAAGTGGAGTCCCTTAGTAGGTAAGCCTCCTTTATTGCATAGAACTTTTCCATGAGCTCTTTCATGTCTCACCCTCAAATATTCTGAATTCTGACATAGATCACCATAGGAAAGATGTCAGACTGAAAAAGAGAGGCCCAAACTAAGCAAAACAGTGAAAAGGAGCCAGAGTAAACATAGATGATATAAGAAATAGACAAAACCACTTGTTAAAGTCTCTGTAATTTTCAGAGATTTATGGTGGTATTGTACCGTATAAACAAGAACAGATATTATGCAAGAAAAAAAGAAGATTAAAAAAGAGTTCTTAGAAGAGAGACAATTCAATAGAATGATTGGAACACAAACTGAGGAACTCATCCAGAGAGAAAAAGTTGAAGAGAAGGAAATTAAGAGAGGAAAAAATAATAAAGCAAATAGAGAGGCTGCATCTAGGGGTCCAAATATCTGACCAACAGTATTCCAGAAATGAAACAGAGCAAATGATGATGGTAAAATCAGGAAAGAAGTAAAACAAGAAAAACTCCCAGAAATGAAAAACATGAGTTTTAAGCTTAAAAGTTAACTACTGAATACTCAGAACACTGAGGCACTTTGTAAATTTTCATAATAGGAATAAAGGGAAGGCTCCAGGAGAGAGAAAATGAGAAAGTCAGAGAAAAAGATGTGGGAAATGGAGTGCATGTACAAAGAAATCCACACCCAGCCAAACTGGCAATCAAATGAGGTAGTAGAACACTGAGCTGTTCAGACTTGCAATGACTTGAGGAATTTACTGCCTCCCATGCACCTTTTATCAGAAAGCAACTTGGGAATATCTTGGAATAAAATGAGTTATTAAATCAAGAAACAGAATTCATGGGATTCAGGAGAACAAGGAGACAATATATTCTGTAAAATGGTAAAAGGAAGTTCTCCAGGGAGCTTCTGAGTAATCAGCCCAGATTGAAACAAGAAGTTAGAGCTCTGGGTAGGAAGGAGGGGAGTGGTCCTGGGATGGAGCAGTTGGTGGTGTGGAAATGGCATGGACATACTTATCTGGTAATAATATTGAAAAAATATCAAAAGTCATATCGACACAATAGATCTAATGGTGCATATGAAAAATTTTGACAGGTATAAATAAATCTAAACAAATAAAAAAACCCCAAGGCAATAATCAATTCTAGGGAAAACAATAAGTTATGTAAAAAATTAAACAAGAAGATGGTGTGCTACTTGGATCAACACTGAACAAATGTATACAGTTATAGTAATGTATACAGGGACGATGCATGTAAAATATGGATACAGCCATATTAGGAAGATTTGGAGGGGAGGAAGTAGAGGTAAAGATGGCGAAATAAAAGAACTAAATAACGTCTCAAATAAATAAGTCAAGACAATAAAACAATAGAAATAAAACAAGCCTGTGCACACTAGTTATAAATAATCTGGTGATTATCAGAAGAAACAGCTAACTGTGCAAAAATGTTTGCCTCTGCAAAACCAGACTTTGTGATGGAGAGGACTGAAATAGGAAACGGCTGCTTTTCATTACATGACTTTTAGGACTGTTTGAGTTTTAATTATATACATGCTTTACTTTAATATATAAAATATATTTAAAAACTCGGAAATTCTCAGTAAAATTCTCGGAAAGCATGTTTTGAAAAATAGCTCCAGTGGTATCTGGCCATGACAAGGCAACAGAGGCACCTAGAAGCATATTGTAAAAACCAGGGAGGTGAGACTTTCCAGTCAGAGTTCTCAAACTCCCACTCACCAAGCAGAACTTTCCTACTCTCATCAGTGGGGAATTAAACTGGATTTCTCTACGGGTTTGTGGACAATGAAATTAATGTGCTTACTATAGCTCATGAGAAACCACTAAAAACAGCAATGTTCTGTCCACAGGTATATTTGCAGTTTTTCACTGCATTCTTTCACAGTCCAGTGCCATTTGCAAGATGTGAAAAGCTAGGATATTATATGTTGATAAAAATGTCTGAGATATTTTTAAAAAATACAGACCAGGAAATGATATTTTTATTTGAACAAGATTTAGCTGAACAAAAATAGAAGCTTCCATTGTAAAATGTTGAGTCATGCAAAATGGGTAAGGACTGTACTTCGTCCCAGCTGGGGGTACATTTTATAAGCAAAGAATGTCAGCGAGGCAAGGCCATGAGCCAAGGGCACACACTTCTGAACTTCTCTCTCTAGGGCTCTTTCCACATCACCACATTAAGTCCCTGGGATGGGCAGGAACCTAGGCAGTCTGGGCACAAAAGAGCAGGAAGATCACAGGAAGATCTTTTACTAAAAGATCAACTGTCACCCTCTGGGGTCTGATCTCTAATCTCTTTTGCCCAGGTTTTTGGAAGCATTTCAGTTTTGCAGAGTTATCAAGAAAGTCCAAAAATTGAAATTTGTGGTGACTAATTCCACCCTCTTACTCAACGCAGCAATATTACTGTCAAAGTCAACTAAAAACTGCTCAAAGTAGAAGTGATTAAATTCTCAAGTAGGAGAAATTCACCTCTAAACATCAAAGAATGCTGGGACCTCCACCACACACTCAGATATTACTAGCCAGCTATTCTTTTGGGGAGATGAATCATAACAGAGAAAACAGTACACCTCATCTCATGCCTGGTTACACTGCGGGGGCCATCCGGGGTTCTCCAGAGGATGCGGCTGGGGCCTGGGAGAGATCATCTCCCAGGGTGCATGGGGTGGGAGCTGGGGACTAGGGGCAACTTCTGGAGGGACGATCCCAAGGGCTCTCAGCAAGGGAGGCCAGGAAGACCAGAGGCGGTGTCGGGGGCCACAGCCAGCTCATCCCTGAGTCAGGGAGTGACCGGCAACAGAGGGGGAGTCCGTGCGGGTGGGCAGAGAGGGGGACCTAGGCGGTCAGGCAGGCCGGACAGTAGATGATGTCTGGAGAGGTGTGGTGGGGGCCCCCCAGAGGGACCGGGCGGGGCCGACTGGAGCTGATGGGCGCCCCGGCCTAGAGGGAGGCTGAGCTTTAGGTGCAGAAACCGAAAGAAAGCAGGGGGGAAGCACCCCAGCCCCTGGGGCCTGGGGCCCGGCAGTAGCCCTGACACTGTTGGGAAGTGAGGGACCCTTGGGTGGTGGTCGGGCTTGGCAGAGGGCAGGGCAACTGGGAGGTGGTGGGGGACGACACATGGCCCTCTGGCAGCTGTGGCTTGGCCACCACTCCTGGGATTGGTATGAGTGACTCAGCTCCAGGTTGCACCATGTAGGGATCTGAGGCTGCGGATACTTTTCCTGCCTTGGGCAGGACTGTCTTTGCAGCAGGGTGCCTGAGCTGTGAGGCACTGGGGCACTCAGCTCCAAGAGACAGGGTCAGCAGGCCAGGGCCGAGGTGGGCTGGGCCGCCTCTCATGCCTCCCACACTTCGGCACGTTTGTGCCCGCACACCCCCGGGCACTCGTGTTGTTTTTTCCTGCCTAACGTGCCTCCTTCCACGTCCAGCTGGTGAGCAGCTCTGCACCCTTCAAGGCCTGGCAGAACTATTTCCAATAGGAAGTTCTCCTCTGGCCCTGTCTGTGATGGCATTCAGGCTAGATGTGGTTTCCCTTATCTTTATACGGCCGTTCCTCAGGACTGGAGTGTATCGCAGACACTTAAACGTTTGCTGAAAGCGTTTGTTGAATTTTTCTGGTATTTTCAGATTATGCCTGCTATTTAAATATTAGTCTTCACAGAAGAGAAATATTTTTGGAAAGTTATTACTATAAAATCAGACCATATGTTGAATGGAGATAATCTACAGATTTTATTTTTAAGCTTTTATTTTCAACTGCAGACCTCTGCATTAGTGATTAGACATGAAGAAAATGTGGTGGGTCACAGGTTCATGGAGTTTGTGGTGGTTCTGGGGACAGAAGCTTGAATGACTGTGGTTACTGGGACTTGATAACTGTGAGTAAGTAATACTACCCTTTGATTCTCTGTTTCTTTGTTTAGAAAACGAGACAAAGACTCTTTGTCCTCCTCAGCTTCAGAGGGTTCGTGTAGGAAGCAAATGAGCTCATCTATAGGAAAGTGCAAACTGCTATGCAAATTATTATTATTTAGGAACTGTTGCTGACTTTTTGATGCAAGGCTATTCACTTAGATAACCGTGTTGCATAACAAGGACTTTAGCTGTCTGAACATGAATGGATGCACACGCACACACACATACTACACACACACACACACACACACATACAACGAAGTATCAACATGATTAGAATCTGAGCCTAGAAAAAAACCAAAAAGGAAACAAAAAACCCCAATAGGCACATGAAAAAATGTTCAATATCGCTAATTATCAGAGAAATGCAAATCAAAACTATAACAAGATATCACCTCACACCAGTCAGAATGGCCATCATTCAAAAGTCCACAAATGATAAATGCTGGAGAGGGTGTGACAGAAGGGAACCCTCCTACACTGCTGGTGGGAAGGCAGTTTGGTGCAGCCACTGTGGAAAACAGTATGGAGATTCCTCAAAAGACTTAAAATAGAATTACCATATGACCCAGTAATCCCACTCCTGGGCATATATCCAGAGGGATCCTTAATTCAAAAAGATACATGCACCCCAATGTTCATAACAGCACTATTTACAATAGCCAAGACATGGAAACAACCTAATGTTCACTAACAGATGACTGAATAAGGAAGCTGTGGTATATTTATACAATGGAATACTACTCAGCCATAAAAATAATAAAAAATGCCACTTGCAGCAATACAGATGGACCTGGAGATTGTCATTCTAAGTGAAGTAAGCCAGAAAGAGAAAGAAAAATACCATATGATACCACTTATATGTGGAATCTAAAAAAAAAAAAACAAAAAAACCAACTTATTCACGAAACAGAAACAGACTCACAGACACAGAAAACAAACCTATGGCTACCGGGCGGGAGGGAAGGGGATGGGAAGGGATAAATTAGGAGTTCAAGATTTGCAGATACTAACTAATATATATATAATAGATAAACAACAAGTTCATACTGTATAGCACAGGGAACTATATTCAGTATCTTGTAGTAACTTATGGTGAAAAAGAATATGAAAATGAATATATGTATGTTCACGTATGACTGAAGCATTATGCTGTACACCAGAAACTAACACAACATTGTAAACTGACTATATTTTAATTATATATATATATACACACACACACACCCCACACACAGACACACCCAAAAAAGAACCTGAGCCTAGGACATGACTGGTGAAAAACAAATCTTTTTGGAGAATATTGATGGCACATGGACTAATAACAGAGTGGGGGGTCCTATTTTTATAAATGATAATTGAGTTTTTTAACAATTTCATTGGTGTCTGTAGATGGTCTGAATTTCTCCTGACCATCAGTTGTATCTCTGTGAGGTTCTACAATGTTTTGGGTTTTGTTATAGCACAAAAATAGTAAGACGTGGGAAGCAAAAATGTAAGTGAAAAGTGAAAAACAGCATGTTTAATCCAATCGTGGAATGATGGATGATTTTTATAAAATCAGAGTTGCTGGTATATAAACTTTTTAACCCACACAAACTTATTTGACTGTAAACCATCCCCCCTTCCCTGACTCCCTTGGTTCTCATATAATGCACTTTGGACTACTGCAATCAATTGTTCTTGGAACCCTTTTGATATGATCCCATTTTTAGGCCCCAAATTGGTCATAATTGTACATCTGTGTTCAAGCACTCTGTAAACTCCTGCCTGCAGATGCAAACTGTTAGGAAACACATGCACTTCCCTGAGAAAATGGAGAGACACTGCCACCTGCTGGACAAAGTTTAATACATTAACTCAGTTCTGAAGTAAGTAATTCTGCATAAAGAAAATAAACTAAAGGTTTTTCAAGAACTGAATCTTAGGGTCTTAGTTAAAATAAAAATGCCATTAAATCACTGTACACCCATCCTATAGCTACTAAATAACTTATATATAATAGTCTGAAAGATTCAACATTCACCCCAAGTTAATGGTATTGGTCCCAATCACATCTCAACAGTGGGTTTCATTTAAAGTTGAAATTTAAGTCCCTGATATCTCTGGTAAGAGTTCAAGCATAGAAAAAAAGATGATTTAAAAAAAAAACCTCAGTAATTTGGATGGTGTGTGATTTTCAGCCCTTGAACATGTCACTGCAGTAATATTTCCATTAAGCTTATTCCCTATGGTTGTTTCAGGAATAAGGGATTGGCCAGAATACAACCGTTCCCCTCCTCCCAAGTCAGAAATACTATTTCCTAAAGGCGTTCGATTTGCTAGTCATAGTTCAGCTATCACTGATGAAATAAGTGAAGGGTCATCATTTTCTTTTTTCTGTCCTTCCTTCTTGCCTCCCTCCCTGCCCCCGATCCTTCTTTCCTGTAGAAGTTACACAGAGAGCTTAAGTCCTAGCTTCTCACAGACACAGGCCCCGTCTCTCTCCTGTAATGCTGTTGGCAGTCTAATAGCTAATTATTGAACACATCATACCTTAAGCTCTGGGCCAATGACTTTACATGGATCCGATCAGGTACGTCTCACAACAACCCAGTATTGTTTATGCGTCTTATACATTTGGGGAAACTGAGGGGTAGAGGGGTCACCCCTTCCCTCTGGCTATCGGCTAAGTGGAGGAGGGGCTTTAACGCCCAGGCTGTCTACTCCAGAGCCTGTGCTCCCATCACTGTGATATCCCGTCTCCTCCACAGAGACGCACACAGTGAGAACAGAGAGGGCGGGGTGTCGTGACCAGAGAGTGAGCTGGGGTCCCTGCCTCGATCACTTCAAGGTCACCAGCTTTAGGGAAGAATGGATTCTGCACAAATGCCCCTCCATCCAGGATCCTTCGTGTCCTCTAGGTGGCGAGAGCCTCTGTAACTAAACCTGGGAATTATGAAAGCAATGGGGACTGTCTAGAACTTTTTGGGGGTGGGAGAAAAGCACCCTATAATTGCGCTAACCAACAAGAGGTAGGAAAAGGAGCCTTACAACGTTCTACATGATACCTCAGCATCATAGTAATACAGATCTCAGTGCTCAGCCTCCCAAAGCTGCATTTGCTCTGAGTCCTATGGGCAGAACTACTGCAGAAAAAAGTCTAGTCTAACTCCCAACTCAGTGTTCTTTCTTTAAAGAACTGTTCTTCATGAATAACAGGCCAGTTTCAACTTTCTATGTAAATATCGTCAGATTTAATACTGCGATGCAAATGAACTCTGAGAGCACAGTACTATACTCTTAATGGGAGGTCTATTTTTTTTGTTACTCATGCCTAATAAAGATAATAATATTTAAGTTTGTACTGTATTTATCATCATTGCTTATAAAATATTTAAGTAAAAACTTTTTTTTTTGAAAAAACAAAGCAGTTAATTTATGAATGAACTTACATCCTCAAAGTTAGTATGGCGGTCATTTGGAATTACACGTTTTTCCTTTTGTAGTAGTTGGCGATCAGGACAGCCCACAAAAGTCTAGTAAATTCCCTCCTGTGGCTCCAGTGTTTACATTTGTAATGGAAATAAGTTGAAAATGAATACTAATACAATGTTGGTAACAGAAAGCATTTAAAATACAAGGGAAAGGGATTGGACACCTGAGCTTTCAAGTCCCCAGGCAGAAGGAAGGTGATGGGTTAACATCAGGTATACAGTTCCATGTCCCGATGCTAGGTGGCGCTACTGAACTGGAACAGCTCGGTTATTTGTCCAAATCAAGGGTGTGTTTATGAGGGACATTGATATAAACACTTCTCCAATCACAGATATCCACTTATTCTCTCTTTAATTAACTTGCTTATTTACTTTGGCCTTTAACACCACTATGATGTTAGTTCCTAAAGAAATCATGACTAAGAAAAATATCGACAGCTCACTACTCCTACCCGGCAGAACAGGCCTCTCATTTCAGGACAACAGAACAAAACCATCAACAGACGTGACCAGGTGGTGGTGGTGCTGCCGTAGATGAAGGAGAACAGGAAAGAAACAGTGTTTTTGTCTTTCTCTCAGGACACAACGACAATGAGAAAAAGCAACAATGGATTTCTGAAAGCTACCCTATCTGCAGGGACACTGCTTGTAAGTGCTTTGCTGCATTCTCCTTCTTGCTTCCATCTGGAAACCACTCCATTTGTTGAAGTAAAATCATAATTGTATTTTCAATGGGCTGCTTTCTCTATTCTCTGTGCCAGGACTTGCTTCTGTCAAGTGGAAGTGGGACCAGAGATACCTCCTCACACAGTGGCTCCCTCCTACTCCCACACGTTCCCATCGACGGACTCGGACACGCACCTGCCTGTTCGCTGGGTCACCCCAGCAACACGCTCAGGACAAGGCCAATGGGGATGTTGCCAGTTTCATTCTCCAAAGGGAGGAATGGAACCATTTAAAACATTTAAAGGAGGAAGGCCTTTAAAACATGGTGAGTTTGTGTTTGGCCTGAAACTCCAGGTTTTGGCATCTATATCTCGTGGTTCTAACTTTGCTTTGAAGCCAGGGGAACTTCCCTTCACTAACAGAAGAGATGATTTCATTCCTTTATTTCCCGAATCCTTTTCTAGATGAGAAACCCCCGGAATGGAGAAGCGCTCGCTCACAAACGGACTTACCTGGGTCTTTGTAGATACTGAGCACACCTTTGAAGTAATGAGGTAAAAATCTTTCCAGTAAAAGCAGCACATCTTCCAACTCTTCGAGGATCCCCACAAGCAGGAAGTTTTCATTCACGTTCAGTTTTGCTCTTTCCAGGGCCCACTCACCAGGCTCCCTTTATGGATATAAAAAGGATTTGGGAGTCAAAGATTGGTTTTTGAAATGCAGCCAACAACATGCTGATGGTCTCTCCCCTCAACCCTCCATCCCTTCGCAAAAGCCCAAATCCCACTTCCTTCAAGGACCAGCCCAGGAGCAGTGCCTCCAGCAGCCTTCCAGCTGCCCCTGCCCCCGTTCCCGTCCTGGTCTCACCTCTGTCACCCTCACCTGTGTGTGGTGCCAGGGCCTCGGACTTAGCCTGCCCCACCTAAATGTTTGTTAGAAGAAGAACACAGGCCTGGGTAGTTCGGTCTCCATAAACACTGACTAGAACGTCTTTTTAGTAAAAGGACCAAACCGAATCCATAAAATTAGAAGTTTGGAAATGTGAAACTGACTGATTTCTTCTGTAGAAATCAAAACAGGTGTCAGATCATGTTTGTTAATCTTCTCATTCTTTTGAAGAGTTTAAAGACAAATCTGGCGTGTTTTTTTTTTTAAATTACAGAAGGAAAACAGCCTGATCTTGTTAGTAAGGCCAGTCTCTGAGCTAACACTGACATGAGCCCAAATAATTGTTGTCAAGGTGGAACAAGGTGCCATCTTGAAAGCGTTTTGAAAATCATCCTGTGTGCACCTAGATGAGGCATCAGAAGGACTTGCCCCAATTTTAGGAAATAAAAACTTTAAAAGTATTTTAGGGAGTTAGAATCATGTTTTTTTGGAATGAATATCTTCATTGTGACAGAAAAGGAGTCATCTGGCCTCAAATCTTCCCAGGCTCTGAAGCACTGACCGTGAACCAGGAGGCATTTATTACAGGGGAGAGGGTGGGTGAAGGGGGCCTCCTGAACTCAAGCGTTATGATAAAGCAGAAAACTGACACTTCTAGTCCCAGAATTCTGACCATAAACAAAGCAGTGAATCCAGCAAAACATCCATAACGACAATACACATAATAACTAAGCAGTAATCATGGTGAAGGCAAAATGTACCATGAATGAGTAGCAATTTGGAAATAGCTGTGTCTCCCCCTCCCCTCCACAACCCCTGGTCTCTTCAAGAACACAGTGACCTTCTAATCAATGTCTCCTTTGGGGGAAAATGTCACTTCTGGCAGCATGGTTTATTTTCCACTGAGCAAAGATAATATTCATCCTCACTACCATTTCTTCTGGAAGCTACATATTTGCCTAGTACGATGAGTTTCAACTGCAGCTGGACCAGTCACCTGGGAGGTGGTCACAAACCTGGGCCCCACCTCAGAGACTGTGATTAGGATGCGGATGCAGGAGGTGGGTGGACCCCACTCGGAGAGCCCTTACTGTCTAAGTCACTTTCTAAAGAACGCCAAGCATCCAAGTAAGGCTGAGGCGTGATCACTAGAAAGTACTTTCTTTTCTTTCTACTGAGTATGTCTCAGGAGAGAGGCCCTCTAGAATTCGGGGTGTGAGCATCCAGTGATTCAGACTCAGTGAGACACACCACACAGGCAAGGACAGTTCCTGATGGAGCACAGTCAGTGCTCCCCCCTGCTCTTTACTATCTCGTGGGCTGGGTAGCGACAGCTGTGCGTTAAGTAAAAAGAAGAGTTTGGTGGGCATTTCAGCTACACAGCTTTATGGGTGGTTGCCAAGGCCTCTGTCAGACCCTGATTTGTTAATTTCTTTATTTATTGGACATTCAGAGTCTCAAGTGTGATCTTTAAAGATTAACAGTAAATATAAACAGAATTCCAGAAGGCCAAAAGACAGAGGATGTGAAAGATGCCCGTGCCATCCAGTTGGTGGATTTCCTGCCGCTGTTGTCCACATTTGCATGCCATCAGCCTGTTTCAGTCTTTACCTGCATCTGGGATGCTGTCCACAAAAGTATGGAATGATGTAAAATAACCTGGGGTTGGAACACTCGGGATAGTTTTCAAGAATACACTCATTGATATCCTAGAAGAGAAAACACAGCAGTGAGATGTCTCGTGGTCTCTGCAGTGCTCTGTCAAATGTCACACAGTGTAAGAAAATTGATTTTTAAATGACACGGGCAAGCCTTGAGAAGATGCAGAGAACTGATGGATTTCATGAGAAGACTTTTTTCCTTCCTTGCAGAATCCTTCTCCACTGGCCAGGTGCACATTACAGTCAGAGCATTTCCGACAGTGCTTGTACTGTTAACTGAATTTCTGTGTTTCCAGTGGCCTGAAGTCTTTAGCTAGATCACAAGTATCTTGGAGCAGTTCTGCTGACTGTGGCTTGTGGTGGTCCTAGCAGTTACGAGAAACTGGGAAGTATCCAGTGGGCACTTAAATATTTGTTGAATGAATTCAGTATGACTTAGTTCTTAAATCATTCAGACTTAATGAGACTCAATCCCTGTATGGCCAACCTGTAGAAATGTGTTTCCTTGTGTATCCATAGGTCCAACAAACAATTAAGTACCTACAATAATCACATAAAGGGTTTGTAAATTTTGGAGGGGCTGTAAAACCATTTCTAATGTTATATTTGGTTAGAAAGTGACCAGATGTTTGCATACAGACATTCTCTCACTTTTAAAGGCAACAGTTGTGATTTCCAGATAGAAAATCTGGAATTCTCAGACAGAAATTTCTCCTCTACAAGGATGAGTGTGGTGTCTTTGTCAGGATTACTAGAGCTTACAATGGCTTGGCCTGAGGATGAAAACAAGGGTTAAAAATCCACTTTCATCAGGCCAGCTTACAATGGATACACTAGAGAAGACATGTCTGGTTCTTAGGCATTTCTAAGGAGAAAAGATAACCCAATTTATAAACAAACCTAACAGCTATGTGATGTTTTTCCAGAGACAACACTGGCAAGGCAGATTAAGAGTGGATGTAACTCAGTAAGAATGGCCACGTGGTTGACGGAGTTTATGAGTTAGTTGAAGCCACTGTATCTGATATGATTGAGGTAGGTCGTTAGTTATTAAAAAAATTTTTTTAGTTCAAGTTGAGAATCAGAAAAACACAACAAACTTTTTTTTACAACAACTTTCTCTTTTCCCTCTCATACTTTTTTTGGTTTATGTACCAATTAAATAAATTACACAATTACAATAATAAATTCAACTGGAATAAAGAGATTCAGCAAAAAACACACTCTAGCTAGGTACCTGCACCTACCATGGGAAACAGAGGTGCACAGTTCCCAAGGAGGAACACACTAGAAGCAAACAGAATGGTGTACGTCAGCCCATCCAGCCACACGTGAAGTAAAGGGTAGTTAAGAGCACCTCACTGTGTATGAAAACCCATTAAAAATGCATCATATTGGACCCCAAATATCTTTCTAAGAAGAACCTAACACACAGAAAGGTATGTGTAAGACTATTCATCGCTACAAAATTTATTACAGCAACATATGACAGAACACATACGTTCATTAACGGGGAATTGAGTCACAGAGAAGTTATGGTGCATTCATACAATAAAAGACTGGGCACCCAGAAAGGATAAGGAGCGTCTACATGCACTGTCCTGAAAAGTGTACGTGATGAGTTTTTAGATGAAATAAAATCGATTACAGGACAATATGAAAGACAACATAAAAATAAACGTCTGTGTTTACACAAAGACAAAAGTATCTGGAAGTATAAATACCCAGCTGTTAAAAGGAGTTGTTTATGCTGGAAGATGTAATGGACAATGGGAACACATTGAAACTTTATTTATTTTTGAAACATTAGCTTTTATTATAATGCATGTATTTTAGTTTTGCCATCAGAAACGTTTAAGGAGAGTTACACTTTGTAAGACAAAGTAAAGCTTGGGTGGAAGGGTGACTGGGCTGTGCCATGAGGACGCTCTGACTTCCCTGTCTTCCTTCACCCCCCCAGGTATCCCCTGGCAGTTGGCTTCGCCCAGGAATATAAGACTTAGGTCAGAGTGACCCAATAACCCGGGCTGGGGTCAGAGGGAGGGGGCCAGGAGCTGGGTGAGAAGCAAAGCGCGGAATTCCAGCCAGGGCCAGTGTGGCCAGAGCCAGAGGGTTTGTCTTCTGAGGTCGAGATTTTACAGCAAGTGGCAGAGTAAAATGACGGTGATTTAGGGGGTGTCCAGAGACCTGTCCCATACACAGTCAGCCCCACAGAGACCTGCATTAACACGAGAGGCAGGGCAACAGAGCCCACCGAAGGCTCCCACAGAAACTCTCACAGCACCTGCGCTTCTCCAGAGTTCACTTTACAGTTGCCTTTTAATAAGGACTTGTGTAATTATTTGTTTAGGCGGTGAGTCCAGGAGAGCACAGATGTCTGTTCACTGCGTCTCCAGCGCTTAGCACCCTGCCTGGAAACAGCAGGAGCGCAATAAATATTCAATGAATGAATGAACAAATAGCAGAAGGAACAAGCCAAGACACACAACCGGGATTCTGTCCCCAGAGATCCTGGCCTGGAGCTCGCAAGAGCGGGCAGAGGACATCAGCTGGTGGGGCTGGGAGCAGGGAGGGCGGAGGAGTGCAGGGACCTAGGAAGGACATTTCTCTTTCGGAATCCACAAATCACTTCCCGAGGTCAATTTATGGGAAGACATAAATTCCTAGTTTAAGAATTGCTGTTAACAGCTCTTCCTTTCTTAGATCAAAGCATGTCCCGGGAGATTTCAAAGAGTTCCATTTGAGCCTGTTAGGTTGATGAATGGTGTTGGCCACAACCGTCTTATGGAAATGCTATAGGACGACATAAATAAAGGATGACTCAGGTGTAAGACCAAGCGGAAGCAGGAAACGAGCTGTGAAGACCCACGCACTTAGCTGCCGACGGCTTAGCCGCAGGGCACAGTGATGCTGCTGGCTTCCCAGCAGCTCCGGGACGGGGCCTCAGGAAGCTGCTCCCGGCCACTCACAGTCCACTCTCATTGGAACAGAGACCCTCAGCAAGTGATCTTTCAGTGTCCTGGGCAACTGAATGGGACGAGTGTCAACACAGCTGTTCGTCCAGTGTCCTCTGACAGGCACCGCCCAGTCCCCCGGGACCATTTGGTTTCCACCAGAGTTAATGATTTTATCTTTGCTGTTAGGTTTCTTTATCCTGTGTCTACAATCACCTTTTTTTTTTATCAGTCACCTTTTTATACTTAAGTTCCCTTCGTATTTACATATTTTAAAACGATTATGCAACTTTATTGTTTCTTCCCATGCAGTGCTTCTAGGATAAGGTTGCTTCAAATGAAAACCTTAATATTTGTTTGAGATTTGCTCTAAGATCGTCATCATGATGATGACTTCAGCCAAACTGACCCTCTCACCCTTGTTTGATCTACGATTTGCTTATCTGGTCCTTGGATCTTGGCGTCTACCGTGGCACCCCACAAAGCTCTCCCCTGCCCAAGTCTAGCCCTAGTTTTAAGATTGAGTCTAAACATAAGACCCCACTCTGCCCGTATTCTCAATTGACTAGGGGACTGAGATATTCTTTATAAGTGAACATTCCAGATGACTAAGAGAGTCCTGTTAATCACCAAAACTACAATAAAAGACCAATTTTGGTTGAAATTTATTCTAGACTATTTTTTAAAGTGTACATTTCCACCCTCTAGGTTTTCTTCGTGGGTTCATCTTCTTCCACTTTGATCTTACAGCAAAATCATCTTTTTATTGAGTTGCTCCTGTTAACATTTTCATCGGATGTGCTGTGCTGAATAATACTCACCTGTTAAATGCAAAAGGGCCCATGGAGCCCAAAGGAATCCCCAGTCACTACGGCCAGATCCCCGGGAGTCATTCCCGATGCCTCTCACCCTCATGCTCCACGTTCGTTCACTCAGTGACCTGGCTCTACAACTTCACCCCCAAACTGTTTCCTAAGCTGTATTTCCCCACCCACCCCACACTGCTCGGCTCCCCTCCAGCTAGTTAGTATCTCTTCCTTTCCTCTCTTCTCCCCAAATGCATTCTGCACAAAGTTGCTGCAGTAGTTTAACTGATAGGTAAATTCATCCACGGCACTCCCCTGCTCAAAAACTCTGAAGGCCTCTTACTGACAATGCAGTGGGAATAACAGTCAGTTAGGGCACCTGTTAAAAAAATGCTAATTCCCAGACCCTGCTTCCAGAGTGTCTGATATAACAGGTTCTTCTAGGGACAAGGCTAGAAATCTGCATTTTAAAGAAGAACTTCTGGTGATTTTGAGAAGCTGGTCTCTCTTCCTGAGCATTAGCGCTGTGCCCGCAGGGAATTTCATGCCCTGCTCCTATGTCTCCCTTGCCTGGAACTTCCTTCTGCTACTTCTTCTGGTTCCAGCAGCAGGACCAGGAACGGGTGCCATTCCTGGCAGGACTGGTGTTAGCCCACTCTAGCCCCCCCGCAGAAGGCCCCCGAAGCTGGGGGAGAATTCAGGAGCTGACAGGGAGTTCAGGGTAACTCCTGGGGGCTTTCTGAGTAGACGAGGCACATACAACCTACATAGTGTGGTTTGCAGCGTTTTCCTCCTCCACAGTCCTCATTTTAAACAAATCTCCTCACCTCTTACCAAGTCCTGGAACTTCGTTCATTTAATAAGACAAAACAGGTAAAGTGTGTAGCACATTTCTCATTCATTCCCCAGTCTTCTGTCATTCAATCCTCTCCATTCCCGGGCCCAGAAAGGAGGGAGTTAAGGAGTTCCAGGAAAAGGAGAGGCCGGGTACACACGCTCCCTGGTGGGAGAGGGTGTGTCAGACGGGCCAGGCTCCAGGACCCCCAGCCCTATCGAAACCAGAAGAACTGTGCTTTACTTGGGTTTGTATAAGATTTCGTTTGAAAAAAGGTTTTAAACCTAAGAATCGTTGCTTCAGGCCAGCGCACAGAGGCTCAATATTGGACAGGCTAGCCCAGCACGCCATCCCGTGGCTCCTCCGCCTGCTCTGTACAAGCAGGTGATGCTGAGTACAGGGCCCAGGAAGTCGGATCTTACCGGCTGGGGCATGATTGTTTGGATCCTATGATTAAAGAGCACCTTATGGAGAAAAACAAAAAATGAGAAACCATTTCTCCTCTTCCTCTCCTTCCCAGGGTCCAGGCTGCTCAGAGTTCTAGTCTCCCCGCGACTTTACCCTTTAAGGAAAGAAGGGCTGCCAAACCCATGTGAGCAAGGGGAAGGGCAGGGTCCTTATACGTGCAACAGTGTCCAGTGCTGGAGGGCATCTATATTCTAAATGTCAAAAATATCTTTAAAAATACATGACATCTTCTATTGAAAAGAAATTTATTATAATTTTGACATATAGTGTCAATTCCTTGAGGATTTCAGTTTTCATTATCAGTCGTGAATGAGTAGAGGTCCTGCCAAGTATGCAGAATTCTGCCAGATTGTGCGGTTATTTTATTAGGCAAATAAATGTCTACTGAGATGCTAATGTAAAAACACTGGGCCCAGCCCAGTTTCGTACAAACATTTTCAGAAGTAAAAGTGGAACACATTATCAGTCACTCATTTTCATAATTATAGTTTTTTTGGCTAACAATCATTTCCCTTCCTTCTACATATAATGCCTGGAATATCTGCACAAAGAAAATCTTTAAGGAGAGGTCAGCCCCAGTGGGAGTTACTTAAGAAACCACTAGATACTCTAAATTTTATACAAGTGGGACATTTTATGAAAGTCTGTCTGGACAAAAAATTTCCAGCATAAATTTTATGGAAACATAAATTATGAGACCTGAATTCAGGGACTAGTTGAAGGAAGACTCCTGAGGCAGAGGAAGGCTATCATTTCTTTAATGCTCTTGATTGGAAATGCAACCCAAGATACACTTCACCTGGGATTCTGATTTTAAATTTTCAACTAGAATTTTCTTATGTGACTTACATCTATGATGCCACAATATGGTCTAATGCAATTCGACTTCAGAGATTCTTAATTTGGGGTAGCTCAGAATCAGTTGTGTTTAAACAATTCAAGCTCAACTTTTCAAGAAATGCATGCCAAGATTCTTTAATTATATCATGAATTAAGGCATCTACTGTACTTAAGATATCATGGTAAACACCCTGGCCCCAAGTAGCTGACCAATTGTGCCTGTCTCCCCTTACTTAGTTTATAAAATGTCATATCACTAACATTTATGTAGAAAATCTTCTTGGCAGTTGGTTCCTTTTGTTATTAATGCTTTTGCCTTATATTAAAACTTGTCTTATATTATAAACTTTCTTTTAGTATTCAAATGGTGACCTTTTCCCATCCCTTTATTTTCAGCCTATTTTCAACAGACAACCCCTCTCTCTGTGTTTAATAGATGAATTTAATCATTTACTTCTACTGTGATTGTTGATATATTTGGATTTATTTTTGCATCTTTGTCATCTTTGTGTTTTGTTTGCTATTCTTTTTTTTTTGCTTCTTTCTTTTCATGTCTTCTGTTGGTTTTTAAAGTTTTTAGTAAGACCTCTGCCTTTCTTCTTCTGTTTCAGCATCTAAAGATCATATTGCTATTATTTACATGATTACCTTTACATTTTTAATTTTCTAAGATTCCCCCTCCCCCTAGTTATGGTCCTGACAGCTTAAAAATACAAATAATAACAATAACTGCAACTTAAAATACTCTCAGTGCTTGAGAAGTCCTGAGGAGGGGTGCAGAATTTTAAGAAATTATTCACAAATGAATAGTCAGAAAGATGGGCTGATGGAAGAGTCATTTAAAAATGCTGAACATTCAAACTTGACTAAATTTTTTTCTAATAAAATCTGAAGTTATTTGGTTTTTCAATATTCCTCCCGAATCTAGAAGGATCTTAGCACTTTTAATTACTCATTAAACCCCACCAACTTCATCTCATCAATGTCTAGTTTTAATCCTTTGTTAACACACAAAAAAACTCAGCACTCAATATTTACCTCATTTCAACAACATATTTTAATCAATGGCTATATTCACTGTGGTGTCTTGTGTCCTATACCTTCCTTCCTTCTCCTTGTAATCTTTCAATGATCCTTTCAGAGAAGTCAGGAAGTGGTCAGCTCTATCTTTCTATATCTGAAAAAGTCTATAGAGTGATTGTCTAGCTGGATAGAAAACCCTAGGTTGACAATTATTTTCCCTCAGCACTTTGAAGATACTATTCTCCCATGATCTACTGTTGCAGGTGGGGAACCTGCTATTAGCCTGACTATGCTTCCTTTATTAGTCAGCTGATTTCTCTCTTTTTCCTTGATACCCTGCATTTCACTCTGCAGTATCTGGGGGTAAACTGAACTTTGTGTACTCTGTTCAGTACTCATGGTGCACTTTTAGTCTGAAGAATCACACCTTTAACTTCAGAATACGCTATTTTTCAATAGCTTCAAATACTGCTTCCCTATCATTTCACCATTCTCTTTTTCTGGAACTCCTACTGAATGACCATTGGAACTTTATTATCTTTTCAACATCTTTTAACTGCTCCTTCTATCTATCTATCTATCTATCTATCTATCTATCTATCTATCTATCTATCTATCTATGTTTAGGAATTGAATTTTTGGTCAGTTCCTCATGCCTACTTCCTAATTCAGAAAGTTTCTCTTTCACTTCACTCACTTCAGAGTTTATTTTATTTCTTAAACTCTATGCCAATGACTCTATTTTTCATTTTTAAAATTTATAATTAACTCTTTATTAATATCCTCATGTTCTTGTTTCATGTTTTTATCTTATAATTTCCTGCTCTTTTTTAATGGAAGTTATTCATACTTTTATCTTTTCAACATTCTAGGCACACTTATTTTAAAGCATCTTCCTTAAGGACATCTAGAATGATTCCTGCCCCGGTGGCAGATTTTGCTGCCTGTCTTTCTTGTATTAGATTTTTTCCCCATGTGTTTAGACTACTGGGCCTGTAGGCTCATTTTGAGTGGGAGATACCTTCTCATTCTCACTTTCTCTTTCTTTCCTCTTCCTTCCCTCTCTCCCTTCCTCCCCCACCCCCACCGCTGTAATTCCCTAGTGGTTTTGCAGTTTCTACGATCTGGACTTCTGGCACTTAGACCAGAACCAGGTCTTACTTGCAGTTCCCATCCCATGGGAATATTACAGATATTACAAACCTGGTTATCAAGTGGCAAAAATTTGGTTCACTTCTTACTTAATAGGCTGTGACTTTGTTTCACCACCTCTCTAGGTCTACCCTTAGAGGCAAAGCCATAGTTCCAGTGACAGGTCAGCAGTCATTTTGTTTGGTTTTCTTCACTTGAGAGTGAGGGAAATGTGGCTCCCCACCTCAGGCCCTTAAAGCACTGAGCCTGATTCTGGCTCTGTCTTGACAAGGAGTCCAATGCCTGGGCTGCCACCCCCTGATTCTGGACCAGAGCTCAGCTGCCTGCAGTTTCACCACTGTTCATTACTCTGGTGTTGTTCCAGGCATGGGGACACTCTCTGGATTTCCTTTGTAAATATTCTGCCTATCATTGCCATGTGCTGGGGCCAAGGGAGTGTGAAAGCACCACACCATCTTGCTTGGGGGTCCTGTGTGGGCTATTTGTGCTTTTTCTTTTTCCTACAGGGAGTTCTATCAGAAGGCATACTGAGTGCAGAGATGTGGGTGACAGGTATGAGGAGCGCACCTTGCTGAGTCAGAGGAAAGAAGCTTGGTAAAATGTCAAGTCCATGCCAAAGCAAGGTCACATGTCTATTGAAATGCGATCATTTGTGCTTCATGAGGATGTCAGAGACATAGGGCCAATGCACAGTTTAAGCCAGACCTAAAACAGTGTGATTCCTGAGGATTCTTCTTACAGACCCTACAATAAGTAAATATAGCATGACAGTGACTTTGTTACAATGGCATTGCTTTGAATCTTTTAATTGCTACAAGTGTGTTGCCAAAGGTTCCAATATTTGAAGTATACCACAAATATAGAAATGGTGTAATTTCTGCTCTGCATTTTCTTTATTAGTATTATACAGACTCTCAGCTTCTGGAAGAAAAGCTTCATGTTTCCTCTCCGTATGATGGTATCCACCCTGGGCCAGGCAGGTGCTCTTTTATAGCTCATAAAAGTGGCCTTTGAAGGTGATGAAATTTTAATTTGAATTGTGCTATGCCTAGCAAATCACATGGGAATCTGGTAAAAGCTTTCAGAAGATGGTACCGTTTTTCAATAAACAGCATCATAAAAAATTTAGCAGCAGAGTGAAATCCAGATTGCAAGTACTGATGCATTTTAATCAAAAAGTACTTAAACAATATTGTGGATAAAGATATACAAGTATGGAATTTTTTTTTTAGTAGACATCTGGAGGACTGAAATGTCACTAAATGACCTCTAACCTACTCCCTGCTAGAAAAGGTATATTCCGCTTGGAGGAATAATGACTTTGGGGTTTTGTGACTCTGGGTCCCCAAGGCCCAGAAAGAGCCATGTGGCTGGGCCTCTGCCGCCAGCAGCTCTGCTGTGATCTCTGAAAGTACTGTCTTGGTTACCTAGTCCCCTGAGCCCAGGGTGATTCTGCCCCGTGCACTCGGCCCAGCACCTGGACGGTAGCAGTCTCTGCAGAAGGGGGCCACGCTGATTATATTTGGAAGCACACAGTCAGTGAAACTATCTGACCTTCTAATATGACTAATGTTGAGATGCTGATCAAACCTTTAAAATAAGCAGGAGGCCGGGTTTATAGAGAGGTCCCACCCCCTTTCTCCTACCTGGTCACATAATAGACAGGTCAACACTCTGTGGGCTTTCTGTAGGCTGGCAGTGTGATATCGCTTGATTGCCAGTAGATCTTGTGGGGCCTACAGTTTTACCACTCTGGATCTTAATAGAGCCAAGGGGATGCAGGTTAACTCCTCACTGCTCTCCATGGAACACCAGGAGGAAAAGATGCTGGTAAAACTTAGGCCAGAGATCAGAAGGACCACTGCAGATTTTACTTCAAAGTTGAATTATGAAGTGGAAAGAAATGCATCATTCACCTCAGATCTGCTCACTTCACCTGTTAAAAGAAGCCCTAGGGGGAGGCTAAGTCCCAACACAGTTCAGTGTTTCCTGGAGGCAATAATGAGCAGACAAACCAGGCTCCAACAGAGCTTCTCCACCGATGTGAGACTTGGTATAAGAATGGCAGGAATTCCTGGGAAACCAAGTATGCTCTTCAAGGGTTTTATACCATCAAAATTATTTATGACTCCTTTGGGCCACACAAGTTAGTAAAAGCCACAGAAAATGTCTTAACCTCACAGAATTTTGATGATTTTGCCTTCCCAGCTGAAGAGGTTCAGAATTCCCTTTTCTTTCTTTCACATCCAATAGTCTAATAGTTTTGGCCCAAAGGGCCAAGACAAACCACAGAAGTCACACTTTCAACTTCTGGTTATTCAGGGCATAAACAACATGTTTGTGGATTTTTTCAGGCTCACAGCTTCTCCTTTCTATGACCCCACAGTCCCAACTCAGAGGGTCATAAAGAATACACAATAGGTTTAAAAAAGAGAAATTGAAACTAACTAGTCAGAATGATTATTTTAGATGAACTTTGAATTTCTGTTTCTTAAGACCCTGTTATCATGAGTGGCTAAGAATTGACTGGGTGATGGAGGTTCACTGGGCAATTTTCTTTCATATGAATATTTGAAAATTCCCATAATGTATAGTAAAAAGTAAACAAAAAAATCAGAAAAAGTACTGTGAGAATAGTTTTGTCCTCAGCCACATGCCTCATCTTTTTCCCCTTGCCTTCTTTTGCCCTGGGCCTCTTTTTTTTTTTTTTTTTTTTTGGAGTTCATTTGTCCATTCATTCATTTATTTGTTCATTCATTCACATTCTGTCTTTCTGTCACTACTTTAAGGCTTCTTGGACTGTTTCCTGTAAGAGGCCTTTATGAATCCTGAGTTTCACCTTCATAATTTTCCATCCTAAGTTTATCTAGAGACCTCATTTCTGACCCTGTCACTGGCCCTGCTCCCTGGATTCTTTCTGCTCAAGAATGAAATACAACTACATAGAAGTCAAGAAAAAAGAAAACTACCGAGTCAGGCCCCCTTTTTACACTGGTTATTGGGTTTCTCTCAAAGCTCCCTTAGAGTACGTTCACTCACATCCTTATTACGTGCAGCTGGGTTTAAGAGTACGCCACTTGTAAACCCAAATTCTCATCTTTTAAGGACTGTGTTGTAAAAGTTTCTCTTTTATTACCTTTTTCTTTTAATTATTGACATTCTCTCTCCTTTTAAATTTATTATCTGCCCATGGATAGACTCTGCCAAGGCTCTACAAATAATGAAAACATTCAAATCACTATAATAATTTCTACCTACATAAGCAAACATTTATTAAAATCAAGAACTATTAACATAGAGTTCCCCAGATATTTTTCCCTCTAAATCTCTCAAATTGAGAATCAAAGGTAAAGGAAAGCAAATATTTTATAAACTCAATCTAAAACATAGAGAGAGTTGCACCAAAGATGAAGAGGGTGATTCCACAGTGTATAAATATGTTTATCATTTAGACACACATGTGGAAGAATTTGTAGGAGGAAAAGCAGAGTCTGCCTGGTGAAAAATTGACTAAACATATTTGGGAGGGACATCAACAATTGATAAGCCCTAATCAACTATAATAAGTTAGGTGGTTAGAAGCAATAAACACTTTCAACTCTCAAGGCGCAATGTTTAATTACTGTTACAAGATCCATAGCCCTCATTCAACCCTGTCCTTACCAGGCTTCCAACATATGTCGGGCACTGTGTTAGGCACAGTCCATTCCTGCTCCCCAGGAAGTCACGTTCTAGAGCAGGGGTAGCAAACACTAATGCTCACTGGTACCTGTCAGGTAACAGGGATGCCTGACTGAGGTCCTGTGTCTGCACACGCTGTCAAGTGGGGAAGCCTGGCACAAACTGGGAAAACACGTCTCCTGTCTCCTGTGGGCTGGTACTACTCAGCTCAAGCCCGTCACTGCCACGTGGATTTTGTGCCAGAGTTGCTCAAAATTCTGACTTTTCAAGAAAAGCAAGAAATTTGAATTTTTGTGTAAAGTCTCCTAATACTTAAATGTTAGGACCAAAACAAAACAAAAATTGTGAGTGAAACAAACATGTCTGCAGGTCAAATATGACGCACAGTTGACCAGTTTATGTTCCATTGGCTTAGCCATAGTCATTTCAGATCTGAGTACCCCCTGAAAAAACACAAGATCTTATAGTTTGCTACACTGTGTTTCTGATAAGAATAACATAGGTAGATAAAGGACAAGTTGGATTTTTAATGGTACTAGACCACACACGAGCTAGCTGTGGGACAAAGGAAACACTAGATTTATCATCAGATGGTCTAGGTTTGAGTCTTGGTCTCTTATTCACTGGCTAGATTAGAATGAGCAAGATACTTCATCTCTGTAAGCATCAGTTTCCTTATCTATACAATCAGGAGAGTGACACCTCTCATAAGATGGCTGCAGAGACTAAAGAAAATGTATTTGAAAATTCTCTGCAAGCTACAGATAGAACTGCAGGAGTGAACAGGTGGTTTGATTTTTTAAATGCATTGATAAAGGGCTATCAAGGATTCAGCAACGTTGGATTAAAGCGGTCGTGGAAATACGAGGGCTTCATGATTCATTTTACCCCTAGAAGGGAAACTATGCAGTGAGAAACACAAGGAAAGCAGGGTAAAAACTCAAAGAGCCCAGTGGTGGGACAGGAAGGAGAGCTGCGGTTTACAGGGAGCATGATTTCCTTCATGAAAAAAACTTACTAGGACCACAATGAAACCCTTGACTAATGAAGTGGTGAATATCCACCTGGTGGATTATTTGTGGCAAATTTAAAATCATAGGCTGGCTTCCTTCTCTTGGGATATTTTCAAACCACCAACTTACCTCCCCACCCTTAAGTCAAAGAATAAGAATTCATTTCAATATTAGCCCAAGAAAAATATAATCAGAGAAGATCATACTGCTGGAATACTATTAATCCCAAGACTAAATATAGTTGATTTTTGGATTATCAGCTGTTTTCAATTATCAGCACCAACCTTCTCTTCTGTGAAAGTGGATAAATAAAGTTGTTTTCAATAATTCAAAAACCTTTCACCAGGAGAATGAAAATTTCACCATGGGGTTATTATTGATTGCACTCTTTAGGTAACCACACAATTGTAAATTCTCCGCTTCTTAGCTTTTAGCACTAAGGGCTAGATAGTTTTCCAAAGTACATTAAGTCTAAGGATGGTGGCTTCATTTAAGAAGCAGAGAAAAAGAAAGGAGTGAAACAATTCTTTTTTTCAAAAGGAGTACCCCAAATTTTACAAAGTCCCAGCAGAGAATTCTCGATAGTCCTAGATTATTCGGGAGGCAGTGTCCCAGATCTTCCTACCTGCAGTCCAGGACCATTCTCCTTTAGAAAGAGTCTGTATTTAGCAGGAGACATGTGAGACTCAGTCTTACAGAAGGTGGAGAAGAAACTCATTCTTCTTACTCCATACTCTTGCACTGGACTCATTAGGTCTAAATCTGTCTTAGTTATAGTCAGAATTTGGGACTTAAGATGTTAACTGACACAGAAACAAGTGCATTAAAAAACGAACTTCATCCCTAGCTGTTTCTCCTTGCTAGTAAAGACTGAGGGAAGTAGGTGGTTATTAACCTAGAGTACAGAGCCCTCCCACTCCACCCTTGCAAAGGGGCCTGGAGCTATTACTGTATTTCAATATGATTTGTTTTCTTTGTAATCCAAAGTATTTTATGCATTTAGAAACATTATTTTGAGAAGAGATCTGTAGGCTTCACTGGACTGCTAAAGGGACTCATGACATGAAGAAGGTGAAGACCCCCTCTGAACTGTGTATTTTTTAAGTGGGAGCCATCTGTCTCTGCTGTAAGATATATTTGCTGACATTTTACAGTGTTGGCCCATCAAAAATTGTCAACAGAAAATGATTTTTGACTGAGATTTTTAAAACTCTCCCTTGAAAGCTTGGGTAAATCTTCCATTTCAAAGAGCTGGATAGCAAACTACAACCACCACCAACAAAATTTTTATGCAGATAGAGTCCCCTGGGTGGTTCAAATGTTTAAAAGAATTTCTATACTTGCCACTTAATCTAGCACAGAGGTTCTTAAAGTGTGGTCCACAGATTGCTGGCGGGACTTGAGAACCTTTTAGGGGTCCACAAGATCAAAACTATTTTCATAATCATACTAAGGTCTTTCTGATGGTGTCAATATTTGTGCTGATGGTGCAAAACTGTGGCGGTAAGTGGTTGGCTCATTAATATGAGTCAAGGCAGTGGACCAGACTTGACTGGACACCATGGTACACTTCACCATGGCATATACTTCAAAACAATTTTTTTTTTAAAGAATGTCTTTGAAGGAACAGCAAAAACTGTTAGTTGTATTAAATGTCAGCCCTTTAAAACCTGGGAAGAGATATGGAAAGTTTGCATAAAAACACTTGTGCTACTGACCTCCTGGCAGTCTGGTGTAGTCCAAGAACCCACTTCTCAGATCCATGTGCTTAAATGTATAAAGTAAAATATATAAGATTGGAAAGGAAACCAAATATATTGAATTATTTATCAAAATACTAAACAGGTGTGAGAAAGTAATATATGAGTTTGTTTAAAGTATGAAATAACAAGATTTCTCAATGGGTCTAGTATCCACCGTAATTTCAATCCAGATATTATGGTGGTATAAATGTTTATTTTGAGAGACCTCCAAAAACAGTACTTGATATAAAGTAGATAAGAATTCTACTGATGACATTACAGGTACTGTAAATACTGATGTAGTTTTTGCCTATATTCAAAAATGAAGGAAACGCTAAACTGTTGAAATTAATGATGCATTTTCCCCTCTATTGGAGCTCATAGACTCTCCTGGACTTTATCCATGAATCGTTATCACCACTTGACCACTGCATATTATTTGTCTGTCTGTCTGTTTACTATCTGTTTCACTTCACTAGGGTATCAGCTCCAAGAGAGATGGGGCTTTGTCTTTTTCACAGCAGTCCCAGGGCTTAGAAGGGTGGCCGGCCTAGAGCACATGCTCAGCCAGTATTTCTCGAGTGAATGAGGAAGTACCATTTGCTTCCAGACCCTACTGAGTTGACTTGGCCCTCTCTCTCCTCTTTCCACTTCTAGTTCAGACTCCTAATAGAACATCACTGTGGATTTCAAATTTATGTCTCATAAATATTGTGGTTTGAAGCTAGTCTCATTATTTGATCCGAATTGTTTTAGAAAGATGTTGGTGCTTTAGAAGAACTTCTCAATCAATTAACACAGAGCCTCCTAGCACAGTTCCCTGGGGGTCTGGGGATGGTCAGTGTCTACTGCTGTTCCCTATTGGTTTTCACAGGGAGAATGCAAATGACTGAAACACAAGGAGAATTTTCTGCAAAATTCCCAGAGTAAAGCTGCTGTGGGCTAATATGGAAAATATGAATCTGAAAGTCTGAATATCTGGAATTACAATTTTATCCATGAGAACACCCTTGTGTCATGTGAACGAGGTCAAATGGCTAAACGGAGAACTAGTATCCAGTTAACTTGTCACTGAATGTTTTCTTTGGCCTCTCAATTTAATACACTGATTTGCTTAACTATTCGAGTTCAAAAGCAAGGAACAGCTCATTGGTGTCAAATCTTAGTCTTACTCCTCAAATGTTTTTATTACTATAGAATATATGGTTAAGCAAAAAAGGAAAATTAAAAGCAAACATAAGTCTGCCCCACAGATATAAATATTTAAAAGTAAAATATATAACAAATTAAAAATATAATAGATAAAAAGAAAAAATATTTTGGGGTATAGTCCTTTTCAGTATTTTTTATATGAAGGTCTATTTTTGCTACTGTGGATTGTCCTGACTCTTCTGCCAAACTCCAAATAAAATACTGAAAAAGAACATAGGAAGCAACAGTCTTTGGACCTTCTTACCCTATACACCTATTTTTTAATATCAAAATGTGAAATTTCTTTAGAAAGAGGCTGATGTTTCTTTAGATGAATTTTCATTGACATAAGTGTTTCCATCTAAATTACAGACGTGGTATATTTTATACAATGGAATACTATTCAGCCATAAAAACCGACAACATAACACCATTTGCAGCAACATGGATGCTCCTGGAGAATGTCATTCTAAATGAAGTAAGCCAGGAAGAGAAAGAAAAATACCATATGAGATCGCTCATATGTGGAATCTAAGAGAAAACAAAACATAAATACAAAACAGAAACAGACTCATAGACATAGAATATAAACTTGTGGTTGCCAAGGGGGTGGGGGGTGGGAAGGGACAGACTGGGATTTCAAAATGTAGAACAGATAAACAAGATTATACTGTATAGCACAGGGAAATAGATATAAGATCTTATGGTAGCTCACAGAGAAAAAAAATGTGACAATGAATATATATATGTTCATGTATAACTGAAAAATTGTGCTCTACACTGGAATTTGACACAACATTGTAAAATGACTATAACTCAATAAAAAATGTTGGAAAAAAAGATACAATAAAAAATAAACAAATGGAGAATAATGGAATTAATAAAATAAAAACTCATTTGATTACCAAAAAGCTCAGAAAAATTTATTTACCATACGAACGGGTGACTTCTTAACTCTTGTATTTGAGGAAGAGACACAAAGATTAGACAGAGCCTTCACCTCGCAAGTGAGAATGGTCCATGGACCTGGACAGGCCTTGATGCCTCAGTTTTAAGGCCTCCTTTTTGGAAGACTGAATGTAGCTGCCTTAATTTAATAAGTTACCTGTTCACTTGGAAAGACACATTACAGAGCTGGGGACACAGTATGTCCTTTTGTGCGTTTGCTGTTGGTAGACCTTCTATTAATGCAATCCCAGTTGTTTTCAGTTTATCTTAACAAGGATAACACCAGTCACCTTTGCTTCCCCATCCTTTTGGTAAGGGTCTCATGGATTACTTTTCTCCCCCTTAATGTTCTAGCCTTCTGTCAAATCAGCCTATAAGTGTCAGTAGAATGCTGATGCATTTTGTAAGAAACAACAGCGACCCAGGAGGTGGATTTCTGTCGTGGCCTAGCTACTCCTTCAAAGAGGGAAGGCCCCAACATTTCTGGCTTCAATTACCCACCTCAGTTCTCCCCTCCCTTCTCTATCTTGATTCCCTTCAAGCCTTTTAAACTTTAAACCAAGGTTTTTATTGGGGGTTTTTATTTTACTGAGGTCAAAGAATCCCACTTTCATGAAATTCCTACAAAGCCAGAAATCACTTCGTTAGAAGTCTAGAGGCCTCAAGTGGTAACAACAGAAACACTGTGAATTATGTGTCTTTGTCTTTTTAAAGCCTCTGAACATCTATTGGCCCATTGGTATTGGCTGGTGAAGGACTGACGAGGTTCCCACATTTCCAGAGGACCATTCCAGAGGGGCAGAGGCGGCTGTAAAGTGCACTCCTGGCCCACTCGCTGGTGCTAAAGGGGTGTGGGAATGCGGGTGGGAGGCAGTTCAGGCTGCGCTGCTGCCAGATGGGCCAGTGGATTATCCAGAATTACAGGCCAGTGGATTACCTGGAAACAGGGCAGCGGAGGAATGAAGAGGAACGAAGGAGCTGCATCCTTGGGAACAGCGAGAAGTCTCCTTTGAAGAGCAGATTTGGAAGTGGGAAGAGGAGAGTTGAAATGGCAAAGCGGAGTGGACTGGGGTGCGGCTGGGAGGAGGCAGGGAGCGTGGGACAGTGTGGCCACGTGGCACGCCTACACTGCGGGTTAGAGACCAGGGAGGCGTCCTCCTCTGGCTTCCTGCCTGTCCTTCAAAGGAGAACACACTGAAATGAACTTCAGGGTGTCTGGGCTGTTGCTGTTTTTTAAATCGATGAAATCAACTAGGGACTCGACATATGATGCAGGCTCTGCCTACCTGTCTAAACTCGGGTTTCAGTTCCTGCTCATCCTTTATGCCCCAGCAATCTTCACTGCCTCTAGTTCCTCCTGAGCAGCAAGCTGTTTCAAATTATGCCCTCTCTGCCGGCTACCTTCTACTTATCCCTCAAGACTCAAGTGTCACCTCCTCCAGGAAGCCTCACGGACATGGCCTCCGCAGCTGTCCACAGATGCTGGCAGATAATGCCCTGGTGTTAGAATCCAAGGGGCATGTGTCTGCCTCTCCCCTTGGCCTGTATCCCTGAGAGCAGAGTCTGTCTTGTTTCCCCACCCCCCACCACTGCACGTGGCACAGAGGAGGTGCCAAGTGCCTGTTTGGCTGAATGATCCGCTTGATGAATGAGCACACACACACACACACACACACACACACACACACACGATGAAGATCAAGAGGGTTGAAGGAAGGGCTAAAACTTGACCGTGAGCCCCACAGCAACAGCAACTTTTGTTCTCCTCCCTGAAGGTTCCCAAGTGCTGAGAACAGGCCCTATCTCATAGCAGGCACTCCCAAAGGCATTTTTTAAATACATTAATAAGGAAGAAACATTTTTGGAAGCGGTACAGAAGAAGTGGTGATTTATAGGTTCTTTCGCAACGTCAAAAGATTTCAAAACGCTTTGCTTGAGGGCACGGTTGCTTTCACGAGAGACCTGCTTTTTCATCTGGAAGCAGGCTTCACGGCACAGCTGCTTCTGCAGCTGGTTCATGTGCATGAGAAACAGTTTCAGTAGCTCACATATTATGCAATTTGAAGTGACTCCAAGACCTGAGTCTTCTGACATCTCAGGGTCACTTACTGACATCTCCGGGCACATCACTTTCTACAGTGGCCGAAGTCCCTGGGCTTCTTTTCATCCTAACCTTTCTCTACGGCTGCTGTGCTCTTGGACTCTGGAGTGCACGGCTCAGGGAGAGAGGAGTCCAGGACTCTGAATGCTCCTCTGTACCTCCCTGCTTCCAGGCAGCGGGCATGTTTTATTTCCCAGGCTGGAGAGTGCAGAGCTGGGAGGATAAGCAATTTCACAATAAGCTGCCAGTGGCCAGGCAGGCAGGTAATTAATGTCTCTCCTGGTTTGTGGGTGGGAGTAGGCAGGAACCACATCGCTGGGCTGTAATGGATGTTACAGTCCTCTGAAAAGGTCATCTGGAGGCTGAAACACTTTCCAGCAGTGTCTGCCTTTACAGATGGAAGAGTCAGGAATTGATATGAGTGCTAACAGACAACTGTATCAAACACAACCTTTTACATTATTTCATAGATGTTACCAATCCCCAATCATCGATAGAGGTGAATACATAGATCAGTGTCACTTTCAATAGTAAATACTTACTGAGCAGTGGGGTGGGATGCAGGGGCTGAGAATACAAGGAAGTATAAGATAATTTCTCTTCTTATCCTGGGGAAACTTTCTGTGCAGTTAGGGAGCAGGACACACAGCAGTGATGATGGAATGCAGGCAGGGCCAAAACACAGGGCATGACAACCCCTGCTATGGATTCAGAGAAAAGGGGGTGCTTAAGGAATTTTTTGTAGCAGAAATGTATCAGGGAATCATTAAGCCAATTGCCTGTAGCATAGAAGGTGGAGGGGCGACTCTGGAGGCAGATGACTTGGGTTTAAATCGAGGCATGTTGGTAAATGTATAACAACCACCTTCTCCCGAAAAACAAAGACCTGATTTATAGTGTTTGCAGATTTCCATGGTGAAATACTCCTACCATGGCCAAATTCAAGCCAATATCTGATGTTAACTGAACGGAACAATGCCTGAAAATTTAACAGTTGCTCAGAGCCTGTCCAAGCCAGCTCCGGCATACCACTGGTTGAAATCCAGGCTCTGCCTTTTACTAGTTGTGAAAACTTAAGCAAGTTACTTAACTTATGTAATCCTTGGTGTCTCATCTGTGAAATAGGCATAATAATATTTATGTCAGAGGGATGCTGTAAAGATTAAATGAGATAGTATTTGTGTGGCAATCATGAACCTATCCTGCCCAATGGTTCTAGATGCTTTGCTCTGAATCTATCACCTCATTCGCGCTGAGGCCATGGGCAGCTCTCAGCCAAAGACTGAGCATGGCAAAGAGATTATGGCAGGTCTGTTCCTGCAACCTGCAGGACTCCTCTGGTGAGTGTCTTTGGCTTAAAGAATCCCCCCTGGCCAAACCTTTTTTTAGAACTGCACTGTAGTCTGAGCTTCTGCCTCAGACCCAATTCTTCCTTCTCTGTTCTTCACAGGGGTCAGACCTACAGCAGGTATTATGTCTCTGTCCCAATTCCCTTTTCCCTCACAGGCATTTCTCCCAATAAATCTCCACATATCTAATCTCACCTTGGCTTCTGCTTCTCAGGGGACCTTAGGATGCAAATCACTTTGGATTGTGTAATATAGCAAGTGCTCAATAAGTATTTTTTTAAAAAGAAGACGGATGTGGGATTCCCTTACCCCTTAGTTTCTGGGTACCACTACCTCTTGCCCTGGTAAGTGGTACTGAGAGAGGACATCCTCTTCAGGAGAAATGATGGCTACCAGCCCAGGCGTGCCAACCACATCAGGGCAATGCAGACCAACACTCCCATCACTATTTCTATTTTCCTGTGACTTTCTTGTCCTCCATTCAAGTTTACCCAGCCTCTACCCTTGTTCCTGACAAGCTAATGTGCTCTTACGCTGCTGTTAAATCCTATGGCCACATTTTTCTAGTTTTATTTTGCTTACCCCTACTAGAAACTTCCAACAACAATGAACAAGCTTCCTTTCTCAAAACTTCTTCCCTCTAATTCTGTGATGCCGCATCTCTGTGTTAACCCCTTCTTGGGACTGCTGCTCGGTTCCTTTGCTTCCAACTTCTCAATGAGAGCTAAAAACAGGGGACCCACAGGCTCTTTTATCCTCAACCTTGATTTCACCCCATGGCTTCAATTCAACAACTTTCAGCAAATAATTAGTGAGGACCACCATTGTGCCAGACATAATCTCACCCCTCACGGAATATGCATATATTTAGTAGATTAATTACCCTTTCTCTGGATCCCGGTAACTTCCAGTTTTATATATCCAACCTAGTTCTCTCTTCTGCCTGCTGGGTGTCTCCATCCACTTGAACATCAAGCATCTGAAATTCAGCCCATCCAAAGCAGAACTTATTTTTCCCACCCCTCTGTCCCTTTATTCCCTGCCTTCTGTAGTACCAGCTATCAGATTGCTCCAACCAGAAACCTGGGATCTGCCTTAACTCCCCCTTCTCCTTCAGCACCACATTCATTCACTCAAGAAGCAATGACTGATTCTACCTCACATATCAGTCTTAGTCTGTTCATTTCTATTGGTCTCCTCTACCATGATAATTCTCTTCCAAACCAAAACAGTTCACCTTGCTCTACTCCAAGCATCTTCCCCTTGCACAAGATTTCAAATGCAAGTCCTATCATGTCATGCCCCCCAACCACGATTCAATCTGTCTGTGGCTTTTCATTGTCTTCAGAATAAAGCCCCACATACTTGTAATATTTTTAAAGCCTTTGATGATCTGGCCCTGCACACCTTTCCATCTTCATAGCATACCCCTGTGCCCTGCTTTCTAAACTCCATCCATAAAAGTCTTGTAGGACTTGGGACTCTTGACCTGTCTACATACTGTTCCCACAGGCTGATCACCTCCTCCAGTTATTTGTTTAATGTCTGTTTTCCCTGATAGATTATACACTCCATGACGGCTGGAACCACATCTGTGTTTTTCATTACTGCATTCTCAGTATCTGCCGAAGTGCTGGCTACAGAGCAGGTGCTGAGTATTTGTTGAAAGAAAGAAAGAATGAATGAACCATATCAGAATATAAATAGCCCAAACATTTATGCACACGATGTACATAACCTTGAGGATGGATAGGTTTATTAAAAGATGTTGGAAACAAAATGCCAGACCTACCAGTTTTATTTATAATTAAAGAAAAGAGCCCAGGACGAAGAGTTGAATATTTTTTTAAAAAAGCTTTAAATTTCAGTCACTGTGAGGGTGTGAGTGAGCATATATATGGGTGTGTGTGTGTATGTGTGTGTGTGTGGCAGGGTGACAGGGCCCACCATGGTGATTTGGTCATCTTGAGGTGACTATGTCCTCCCTTTCTGGACAGGCATGACATGGAACTAGGCTGTCATAATAAGCAGATTGGTGAGCAATAGACTGGAAAAGTTTAGGAGACAGCCGTCACTTCTGGACTTTACAAATTTGTTCCAGAATTTCATGCACACCATTTTCAGACCCTCCTATACTTCACAAATTTGTTCATGACATTCTATTTCCTAAATTCACTTTCTCTGATAAACACCTGATTTGGCTTAGCCTTTGCCGTCAGCAGCATCCTAATGAGGGCTCACTCCACATCGCGTTTCCAAATTTCACTCTCCAGACACAACTACTTAAATGAGTGGCTGAGATGAAATAGCCTCTACATTTCTTTTCTATCTTGAAAAGTGCTATGATTAATTAAGGTCTGTTTTTTTCCCTCCCTTTTCTCAATTCCCTGGGATTCTATGTTAAAAGGGCCCTGGTGACCATCCTGTTCTTACATTTGGCTTCCTCCTTGCTAATCATTTTCCTTCCTGCTTTGTTTGTAGCCTCTTCTTCTAATTTAGCGATGACGGTTTGATGAAGTCAAGGGCTTACTCAGTCTGATGTCATTCCAATCTTGCCACGACTCTGTTATTTGCACAATGGGACTAATAAGGCTGTCTTGGAGAACACACAATTTTGGGAGACTGTAGACTTGATGAGATGCCTTGAATTTCTCCAAAGTCTTTTGAAAAATTGGTGTTAATTCAGCCCTTGATGTAAAATTATTTATTTTGACTGAATTTTAAAATTCTTAACGCTAAATGTGACTGGGAAATTAATAGAGGTGTTGCTTTGCAGAAGCCTGACTTCCACTCATAATATTTAGAGAGAATTATTTGAGGTATCTTTTAGCTAAAATATGAAGTTGACCCTGGATGAAAAGAAGAGACCAGAATAGTTTTCAGGCACAGGATATGAAACAAATAATGCCTTCTTCCAGTTTGGAAGAGTTTTCTCATGAAGAAGGAACATTTCTGAACATTAAATTTTGACGATTTGTTGGACTATTGATACTATTAGAGCAGGCGGATAGCTAGATATGAACAGAGAAAGGGGGACACAGGTCAAATGGCAGGAATTGGGCAGAAAGGAGGGGCCAAATACAGGAAACCATACATCATGTAAGCAGCAGGGGTCCCTGGACAGAGAAAGAAAAGCAGGAACCTTTGGGCTGAAAAAGTGGTCACACCTTTTGGGGTGATAAGCAGCCTGGAGGCCGACAAAGAAAGGTGAGAAAAGGCAGGAATCTCCAGTGTCTGAATGTAACCTTTTGCTCTTTATGCCCTCATTTCAATAAAATGAGCCTTGCAGATTAGAAGTACCCATCACACACCGACGCCATGACACTTCCGATCCAGACTAAATAAGGACAAAAATCCCTCCCTCTTCAGGAAGGAGGAGTTGGGATGAAAATAAGACTCCAAACCCTTCCCTCCCCAGTGAATATTCCGCCCATTCATTCTTATACTCTACGTAACCAACTTGCCAAATAAACTCAGGGCAGCTGCTCACCTGAGCCTGCCCGCTCTCCCCTTGAGAATGTACTATCCATCCCTTAATAAATCCTCACTTTACTTTCTTAACCTCTGCGTCTTGTCTCTGAATTCTTTCTGGGATGGGACAGGAACATGGACACCAGTCACATCTACTGGAAACAATACCATTTTATTTACTTATAAATAAGCAAGTGCTATTTGTTAAGGCAGCTAAACCTCACGGAACTGTTCCTTTTTGCTTTTGATAATAAAATAATAGTTTAAATAAACTGGTTAACTTAATTGCATCAGCTATAATAGAGGAGTGAACTCCAGAGCCCGCCGTGCCCTGGGAAGCACCTTCAGATCCCTAGAAGTGACAACTAACTTACCTGAGGACAACTAAGCATCCATTTTATCTAGAAAAAAAAATTCAGCTAATCATCATTTGTGGCCTGGAGGCAAAGGAGAGACTTGTAAATAAAATACAGATACGCATAGTTATATGAATGAAAAAACTTGAGAAGGATGCGTTGATGTGATTATGTATTTATCAAACTGTAAATCAATCAAATATTAATTTAATCATTTATTCGCCAAATAATCTTTGAGCACTTTTTATGTTCTAGATCTAGTTTTTTATTTTTTACTTTTTGAAGAAATGCTGGTGAGTAAGACAGGTAAGTCCCCTGCCCATACGCAGCGAATTCTATTAAGATCTTCCTACCTGATGGACTCCAGGGAAGCAATAAATGGGACGTATACAAGGCAGGGAAGATGACACCTGCCCTTGAGGAGCTGGCCGTCAGGCTGGGAAAGGACTAAGGAAACAAGCAGAGTCACATAGCACAAAAAGAGGCAGTTCAGCACAGTGGTTAGGTACACCACCCCTGAAGAAAGACTGCCTGAGTTTGAATCCTAGTTTCATCACTTCATGGATGTAATCTTAACTCTGGGCAAGTTATTTAACCTTCCTGAGTATCAGGCTTCTCATCTTTGAAATGGGATCATAATAATATAATAATCTCATAAGATTGTATTGTGAAGGTCAAGTTAAGGATTCACGTGCTACAGAAATAAAAAACAAAATTATGGCTACCAGGAGGTAAAGAGGTGGGAAGGGATAAATCGGGAGTTCAGGATTTGTAGATACTAACTGCTGTATATAGATAAACAACAAAGTCCTACTGTATAGCACAGGGAACTATATTCAATATCTTGTAACGGCCTATTATGAAAATGAATATAAATACACATACGTATAACTGAATTACTACGCTGTACACTAGAAATTAACATGACATTGTGAATCGACTATACTTCAATTTAAAAAAGAAAAAAACAAAAGAACTCATGTGCTAACAGTACCTGGAACACAGTGTGATGGCAAGAGTAAGAGACAGAGCAGAGCACACAAGGAGCTGGAACTCTAGAAAAGGAACAGCGCCCCAAAGATTGGGATCAAGAGAGACTGGAGATGAGATTTTGAAAGATGGATAGGAGCTAGATGGAGAGAAGAAAGAGAAGAAGGCTTTCCAGCTTAGGGTAGCAACATTAGGAAAAGAATGGATATGGGAAGGAGCCTGTTCTGAAAAGAGAACGTGGGAAGCTTGGGTGGTTAGCATGTATTTGGGAAGGCAACAACCCAAGGCTGGCAAGATAGGTTCAGATTATTGAGAGTCTTGAAAACCACAGAAAGGACTTGAGAATTCATCACCGAAGGCAGGATTCACCAAGCTTCTTGAGCAAGGAATTTAAGGACATGATGTGACGTGCTGCTTTGGAAAATGGATCTGGCAACGCTACACAGGGTGAAGGGGCAGGAAAGTGGCTCAATCAGAGGAGATTCGTTAGGAGGCTACTGTGTTGTTGAAAAACATTAAGGACAGTGGTAATGACAGCGGCAGTGGAGAGGGTGAGTGAAGCTGGGAGACATTCTAAAGAAAAAATGAAAAGAATTTCAGCACATGTTGGATTGAATGGATGAAGGTGAAGAACTTTTTTAAAAAGTCAGGATAATGGTATATTGATGATGTATGTATGTTACTCAAAAGATTCCAATAACATAGTGTTCAGATTGGGCAAATGCAGAATAGGCAAGGTGCATGAAACTGCCTGCATAAAACTCTCCTAGGGGCCCAAGGAAGACTGAACGTGAGTACCCGATGAAGATGTGGAGCCCAAGTATTTATGCAAAGGAAGAAATACTGGGTGACAGGAAAAGCCTACCTGTAAAGGGCCAGAAACGAAATCCACCACTCAAAATAAATAACAAGTTACTCGGGCTTTCAATTCTGGGGTTTGTACATAAAGGTGAAAGCACATACTAATGTCTGATAGTAGTGATCTGACTTTCATGAGGAGAGCAGCTGGAAATGACAGTTAAGGTCCCAGAGGCACAAAGTCAAAACAATTCAAGTGAAGGGGTTTATTTGCTCACTTCAACTTAGTGTCCAAAAGTAAAGGAGAAATACTGGCCTCAGTTCTCCGGCATGCCCGCTGACCACCCAGGGCCAAGAGCGTGGCAGGAGACGGGGTGTCACTGTGAGTTTCTCCCAGTGGTTCTCCAGTCCACAGCTTCAACAAGAGGCAGCATCCACCCAAGTGTCCACAGTCAAGGTTCCTCTCAAGGATCTTGGCTTGTTTGTTTCCATATTTGTATCTAAATGAGTGGATTGAAAACTGCTCAAAGTACAGGGTCCGAGACAAAGAGTCCTCATCTTTCCCATGTCAAGTGTGCTCATATTCACTCAAAGGCCTTTCTGGTCCTTCTGTAGCAGCCCCACAGGAAGTCAAAAAAGGCTGACTGACAGAAGTGGCCTCAGTGTCAGAGATGGACCAGACCTGGCCAAACACGGTCCTGACCTGCAACACTCTAGTCTTACATTTGCTCATAATCAAAAGCAAAGTAAGATGTGTACCTAACTCTATCCTCAGCCTCTCCTTGTTTTTTTCCTCTATCTTTTGTATTGCAAAACCGTGAATGATGAATCCATTCCGAATTTATTCCAATTTATTAAATGTGGTCACTGAGGAACTGACTGCCAGGAAGGCCACACCCGTTGGAAAAGAAACAAGATCACATCCAGCCCAGAGACCTCCAGAAGGAACGCCAGCATTGAATTTGCCACTAGCATGAATCTTTTCTTCACAAATCTGTGCAAAACAGGCTGCTGAGAAAGCAGCCGCTCTGGGGTTGGTAAGTTAATAGCAACATCTAAGTTACAAGTGGGTGGTGGTGGAGGGTTTATGAAATATTCCTTGTCTTTTTCCTGAGGTTTTTTTTTTTATCATTAGACATTGAAATTTATGCTGCTTATTTTCTGCCTGAAATGAAACCCCCCAAAGGCTGAATCCTAAATATTACACCCTAGTTAAAAAAAAAAAGGAAATAAACAAAAATTGACTATTAGCAATTTAATTTTTACTTCAACTATCTGGCTTCTATAAGAAACCACTTCTTATCACCATTATATTTAATGTTATTCTAGAGATACTAACAAAAACAATTGAATAAGATTCATAAAAATTTGGAAAAAGAAAGAAAAATTTATCATTATTATCTAGGGATATAACGTTATCTGGCAAACTGGAAAGAATTTCCTGAAAATCCACCAACAGATGGTAAGAGAATGGAGTAAGCTGGCTGACTTAAAAATAATATATAGACTTTAATAATAGCAATAATAATAGATAAAACATAAAAGATAAAATTTCTAGAAATAAACTTAAGAACTGTGCAAGATCTACATGAAGAAAACTCTAAACACTCTCAAAGGATATAACAGAAGTTTGAACAAATGGAAAAGCAAAATACATTCTCACATAGTAAGACTCAACATTAACATGTCAATTCTCCCTATGTTAATCTAAAACTTAACATGAACCCCATAAATAATGGTAGGGTTTTCTGGGTACATACGGTGGGAGAAGGGGAGCTGAACAAGCCGATTTTAAAGTTTCTATAGAAAATCAAGAGAGACAAAGAGCCAGGACAATTGAGGGGGAAGAGTAATGAAAAGAGATTAGATCCTACTGGATAATAAAATGTTTATGATAGAACAGTTATTATATATTACACAATTGTATTATGGTATATTGTATAATTATATATTAGCTTACACACAAGCAGACACACATATATAATATGTAATAATGTGCTATTATTGTACCTAAAGACACTGATCAATGGAACAAAATAAAGACAAAAAATTGATCCCTCCAAAAATAAGAATTTATCATATGATAAAAGTGACACTTTGGTGTGGAAAAATAAAGAATTATCCTATAATTATTGTTGAGATAATTTGTTAACCATCTAGAAAAAAAACATGCTGGACTGATGTCACAACTGACAGCAAGCTAAATTTTGGATTATCAAAGATTTTATATTAAACAATAGGAATTACAACAAAATCCCTGGAAACACCATGGGGAATTTCCTTAATAGCTTCAGAGGGAAGAAGGCCTTTCTCCTGTAATACACAACTTAGAAGCAGCGTTTCGCGTCATGAAGCTCAGTGAGTCCTGCCTTCTGTGATGAATTCTGAAGTCCTTTCTGCGGCTTTTAAGACTCTCAATAATCTATTGCTTTCCTAAATAAATAAATGTTAATCAAACCACACTTCTCACATCGTGTTTCCAGAACGGGCTCATTCTCACTTGCATTTTTCCTATGCTGTTCACTGATCGACCCAGCTCCGCTCTTGGTTCGTGATGCTTCTTTTTTGGGGGGAGGTGATTTTTTTCACTGAAGTTTTCTACTGAGCTGATTGTAGAGTCACATGCAGTTGTGATGCTTTTTGATTAAATAATTATGATAATACTATAATAATATCGATAGCTAACATTACCCCTGGGGAGCAGAAAGACACTGGAGAGTTTTAAGCAGGGGAAGGATGTCAGACTTGCACACTGGACACTATGACTGTGGGGTGGGAGATGAACTGGAGACAGGCTGCCCAGCTATGAGGCTTTTGCAGATACTCAGTGGGACACGAGGAGGGCTTTACTGATGATGCCTGATGTGGATGGTCTGAGAGGAGTCAAGGAGGGAGAACCAACAGGCTTGGCAGCTGGACTGACACTCTTCTGCCCTGCCTCCCGTCCTCTTGGCCATTTTTCACTCTAGGCATTGCTGCAGCCACAAGACTCACGTAGAAGCAACCTGAGAGCAACCTCGCTTTCTGTTCCCAGTGCTATACCCACAAGAGCACACCTGGCACCCATGTGTGCACAGCCCAGATGTGTGGGAGTTAAGGCTTCATGAGGTGAACTTGACAACAAAGGATGGAAGCAGTGGATAAATGCAATCCTCTTTCCTCCAGTAGAAACATTCTAGGGCGAATTCTACACTGTCCTCAGGGAGTCCTGGCAGCCTTGACTCTTGGTTTCTGTGGGAGTGACCGACATGAGGACACGCCTTTGTATTGGCCTTCCTTCCTGCCCTCTCTCTCCAGTTCCCCACTCCTATTCCTCGGATCACTGCCTGAATTCTAAAACCCTTCTCCCAAACCCTTGCCCACAGGCGCTGCTTTCAGGAGGATTCCAGGTTAAGTTAGTGGCTAACTGCAAATGGGCTGGGGAGCTGAGGAAAGAAAGCAGGCAAGGATGATTCCAAGGTTTCTTGTTTGGGTGACTGAACCGACAGGGGGTATCACTCATTGGTAACAGAATACAGGAGGAGACAGATGGGTTTCTCTGTGTGCGGCAGAGGCAGAAAGTAGGAACCCGTGCTCATCTTGCCCCAGCTACTCCCATCGCAGTGCTGGCACTTTGCGGGTGTTCCAGATATATGGAGGCTGCACATGCAAGTGGACAGAAGAGGCAAACACTGGTGTTCTGTCCACATTTGTTAAGTATGTATTGAGAGTTGGACTGGGTGTTGGCCAGGGAGCTGTGAAGGGTGCTAAGATTAAAAGAGGAGATCATGTCTTGTCATCTGAGAGAATTACATTTTAGTTAAAAATATCGGACATATACAAATGTGAAATAATTTGAAGGAGTTAAGAAGCAATATATATTGACAAATTAAAAATACATTATATTAGCAAGTAAAAAATAAATATACGTATGTTCATGTATAACTGAAAAATTGTGCTTTACACTGGAATTTGACACAACATTGTAAAATGACTATAACTCAATTAAAAAATGTTTAAAAAAATAAATATAATTCACACCCAGTAATAATTCCCTGGAGAAATAAAGATTAGCAGTAATCAAGGTTGGCTGAGGCTAATCTTAATTGTCTTAGTTTAGATCACTTTTCTTAATCTCACAGGGTTTTTTTTTAACATTTTTTATTGATTTACAATCATTTTACAATGTTGTGTCAAAAAAATATGGAACGCTTCACGAATTTGCATGTCATCCTTGCGCAGGGGCCATGCTAATCTTCTCCGTATTGTTCCAGTTTTAGTAAATGTGCTGCCAAAGAGAGCACAATCTCACAGGGTTTTTATTTATCAATAGTGGTCAGAAATGGAACGCCAAAATGATAGCTGAGACTTCCTTGTCAACAAAGTTTCCTCCATCTCTCACTGCACTTGATAACTTTCTTTTATACATCTGCTGACTCTTTCCACAAGTCTCCTCCAAGAAGTCAGTTTCTTTCAAAATTGGAATTTAAAACTCTGAGGAACAGTGAAGGGGCAACCATCTCACTGTAAGTCATACCAGTGTAACATTCTCCTTCAATGCAAAAAAAAAAAAAGATTATAGAAACACTTAGCTGAATGTTGATACAATTCCATTATGATTTTACTTTGTAATATGAAATGCAGGGCCATTTTTAAAAAGCTTCATTTGTCAGGAAATTGAGTAGGTTTTGGTTAAAATTCTTTCATTTAATTATGAATATCCGCATGGGTTTAGGGTCAGAGAAAAAAGTGGTCTGTGCCTAGAGGTTGCACAATTTTATAGCCAATCAGTCCCCCACCTGCCCCATTCATTCCTGGCTGCTTTCCTAGATCAGTGAAAATGTCACATGGGATAAAATCAAACTTCCTATTAAATTCCTGACAAACTACATTTGCTGGTATTATTTCTACCCTGTCTGTGACACTCATTAGTCAATCATAAAAGGGAACTAAAGTGGTTTGTTAAGTGTGCTCTGCAAAACTTATTAAGCCAAAACCATCACAATTTCCAGACCTGGCTATTTATTCTATAACTTTCCCAGGCTTTTAAATGTTTTACTATTATGAGGTGAGTCTGACCTCTCATTTGTATTTCAGGAGATCAGGCATCTATACTACCTATCTCTACTGAAGGTGGCCCAGAAGCTCCAAGGCACTTAGCATCCCATCAGATCCCCATCCCTCAGCCCCCATCTAGCTGCCTCATTTTAAGAATATGCCCCCCCGACACTTACATCATGCCCCTCGCTTTGGGAAGAGGCTCCTGACGTGGTGCCAAGTGATCTGCCAGTCCCTCTGCTTCGTTTCTATCCTCCTTGAAGTCAGGAGTATTCAGCCTTGTCCTTCAATTTCCAGCCATTAGAGGGCAAGGCTGCTGCAGCTAACAGATTCTAAGACTTGTTTTGAGAGAGCCCGAGCAAAGCAAGCATTTTTCCAATTACACACTATCTAATTCAATTTACATGTATTAGAAAAACTGCCAGCTATTTCATGTTAATATTTACATTTTCATAAGTGCTTGCAATCAGAATTCAAGCTGAGATTCCAATAATTCTCTTAGATGTTTTACACGTATTTTTCCTGTCTGTCTTCAGACCTTGCAAAATGTTTTTAAGAACACGTTTGGAGGTCATTCTGCCTTTGGGGAATTTATACTGTGTGTGTAAAACAGTTGGGCAGTGAAAAAATATTACAATTTGGCAAAGCAAATTGGGGACAACTATAGAGGTGTGCCGGGTTCCGAAAAACAAATGTAGGGTATGAAATTCAAAATTTTAACACAGGTAAATAGAGCCATTAGTTTTTCACTTTATATAAAACTTCACCCCATAACTTCTTTGAATAGCAAGCTCCCTGGCTGCATTTAAAAAGCATTAAAGAACATTTCCTGACTGCATTTAAAGTGTAGATCTATTCATCCATGTCTTTAAATTCAGCATTTATATGTATTTGTATGAACTGGCCTGCATTTGAAGAGTGACACATGTCTCTTTGGAAAGATGGCAATAGATTCCAAATGCCTCTGTTGACCAAATAAAAAGATGTCCTTGTGCTAAAATATTTTATTCATCAAAGTACCCTCTGTTTTATTGCCCAAAAGCATGGCTTCCTAAAATGAGATCTTAAATGTACAGTATAATATACTCTTTGGTTTCTGTATCATAAATATTATCCAGTTGAATTTAAAAGAAAGCCTGACTTAAGACCTACACAGAGCATTCATAAATACAACAAATCTTCCACTGTATCGCCAAACTCCTTTAATGGCATTTATTTGCACATGCCCATTAAAAGTCTAACAAATAAAAAAATTCCTGAGAGGAAAGCAAATACAGCTTTTCCCAAATGTGCAGAGGATACAGAAAGTAAGCTTCTGGAAGATACTCAGGAGATGCATCTCTTAGTAAAAACAGATCCTGCTAATACAGCTGAGAATGGATTCCTCAGTAGGTCTCAACCTTAGCTGCATGTTGGCATCACGCTGGGAGCTTTTAAAAAATCCCCAAGCCCAGCTTGCACTCCCAACCAATTTAACCAGAATCTCTGGGTGTGGGACACAGGCAGCAGTAGTTTTAAAAGCCTCCCAGGTGATTCCAATGAGTGACCAGGCTGAGACCCACCACTTTCATAAATATGAGCCACCTGACCCAGCAGGGGTGCAATGCTGAGCACCCCCCACCCCCGCCACCCCAGCCAGGAGGCAGCTGCAGCTGGTCGCTGAGTCACAGTGAGGGGTGGGGGTCTGGAGCAGATGAGCTCAGCTGACAGGTGGCCAGCGGGATGCACCTGGCTGTGCTCTGGCAGCCCTTGGGTTTGATGCTCCTGGTGGGACCTTCTACAGAGAGAGTGGGTCAGGCAAACCTGATTTGGCAGCTTCCTCGGGGACATCTGGAGAATCACTTCTCTGTCCCAAAGCTCCTTGCCTCCCTAAACACTCTGCTCCAGCCAAGCTGGGCGGCTGACCATGGAGCCAGCCTCAGGCTCTCAGGCTTTTGCACAAAAGCTCCACTCCTACGGTCCTCCTGACCCTTACGTCTGCTTTAATTTGCATCTGTCCCTAAAGAGTGAGCCTGCATTTTGTCCAGGAAGCCTCCTCCAATGACCCCAACTCTCACTGATTTCTTTCCTCTCCTGAAAGTGTCAGCATCATTCCCTTGCTGATTAAACGTATCCCAGCCGATGCCCATTCCTGCGCTGCTGTTAAGCTTTTCAAGTTTGGGTCTTCTGTTGCTAGCCAGGCAGTTAGCAACTGGAAAGGCAGTGAGGAGTCTTACGCTCATTTGTAAATGCTCCTCCAATCCTGCCCCTGCCTGGAGCTGCTCCTGCTCCGTAAATACTTGCTCCTTGCTTGTTCATCTCCCAGTTGATCTCCGCAGTAGCCTTGGATTAACTGATCTGTCCATTTCACTGGATTAACTCAAGCCCTTCTCTACTCTCTATACTGAAGCTAAAGTAACTTTTTTTCCAAAATGTAAGTTTCAGGATCCCATGTAAACATCTACTCCCCCACCCCTCTTCCTGCTTTAAATCCTTTAGTGTCTCCCCAGTCCACTTTAACAGGCCCTGGGGGGTTCACTGGGGCCCAACCCCTGCTTGCCCACACTACTGGATTCAACTCTTTCCTTCCTCAGCTCACCCTGCTCCAGTCTCCCTGGTTCTTCCCCCATACTCACTGCATTCCTTCCTGCCACAGGACCTTTACATGTGCTGTTCCTGATGTCTGGATGTTCTTCCTTCTCTTTCCCTTCAGATTTTAGTTCAGCCATTGTTTCTCTGAACTTTAGACTTGTCAACTAGCCCATTCTATGCCTGGACAGTGTCACATCCTGCAACACAGTTACTATTTTGCATAAATTTGTGTGGTTTGGGGATTAATGCCTGTCTCCCTTGTAGGACTCTGAGTTCTATGAGGACAGACATAGGGTCTATTTTTGTTCAACATTTTATTTCCAGTTTTTATTATTGTGCCTGTCACACAGAAAGAACTAAATCAATATTTATTGAATGAATAGATGAATGAATGGATCAATGAATGAATGAGTCACTAGTAGGTGAAAAAAAAAAAGTATGACTGGCCCCTTGCTTTTGGAGACCAGGGACAGGAAAACCATAGTTTGGTGCCACTGCATGGCAGCATGCCACAGTGGAAAGTGGATGAGGGTTCCCTGCTGTGGCTGGGACAGGCCAGGTTTCAAAGTGCCATTCATGCTCACGTCCCCTCCACAGTCCTCTCAGTCCCTGCAGTCCTACATGACACTGTGGTGGGCAGAACAATAGACCCCCAAGGTGTCCACACCCTAATCCCTGGGATCTGTGGATATGGGACCTGAAACAGCAAAAAGGATTCTGCAGATGTGATTAAGGTTACAGTCCTTCAGATAGATTATTCTAGCTTATCTGGGTGGGCTCAGCGGATTCACAAAAATCCTTAAAAGTGGAGAACCCTTCTCAGCTGGGTAGAGAAATCAGATGGAAGAAGGAGGGGAACAGGTGTGAAGCACAGGAAGGACTCAATCCATCAGCAGTTGCTTAGAAGATGGAGAAAGGGAGGAAGCCACGCTTTAAGGAGCATAGATGTCTCTAGAGAATGAGAATGGCACTCATCTGAGCACCCACAAGAGATGGGACCTCAGTCCTACAACCGCAGGACATGGATTCTGTCAACCACCTAGATGAACAAGGATATAGGTCTTCCCCTCAAGCTTCCAAAGAGAAGTCAGCTCTGCCAACACCTTGAGTTTAGCCCCGTGGGAGCTGGGTCAGACTTCTGACCTACAGAACTGTAAGATCAGAAACTTCGGTTGTTTAAGTGACTTAAGTGTGTGGTAAATTGCCACAGCAGCAATGGGAAACTAACACAGACACCAGACAGGGAGGTGGCTCCATCCTGTCCCTTCCCTCTGAGCTACAGAGAACCCCGGGGTGGCAGCATGGGAGTAGACGGGAAGTCCCCCGACAGAGGGGTGCGCAGAGTGAGTGGCTGAAGTGTGTCCAGGGTTGAATCACAGAATGGGGAGCTGGGAACCCCTGGGCAGTCTGGGCGCCAAGATGACCCGGTCACTAGACCTGGCTCCCGTCCTGAACCACTTCTAGCTTTCCCACAGTGAGGCTGGGCGGTGCTCTGCTCCTTGCTCTCCCCATGTGGCCGGGCTCTACGTGGCATTTCCTGGTCTTTGCTGGCAGCTGTGGTACTTCTGTCCTCATTACCAAATACATTCTTAAGTTACTCTCACATTTCTCTTCCCGAGGCAACCTGCGTGGATCTGAGCGCCTGATAACTAAAGCAGCCTAACACACATCCTCATATTCTAGGTTTGGTCTTAGCCTCTCAGCCTCTCAGGGCCGCCTTCCTAGTCTATAAAAGAGGGTTGAGGGAGGTGCTATTCTACTGACCTGCGTCATGCCACACATCACTGTGGTTATTTGGTGGCAGGCAGCTCAGGTGGCGGCTGGTACCATTCTGTTCTCCCTTCGTGCAGGCTCTAAGCTGGCCACTCTCTCATTGCCTCTCCTTCTCTCCAAAAATCTCTTTGTTGTTTCCTGCTCTCCTCCTGCCTCTCCTCCCTCTATGCCCATCATCTTCTCTGTTTGCCCCAAGCTCCCAGGGACACTCCAGGTACTGCTAAACCTCAGAACTTGTCTTTGGTTCTAAAAACACCTATGATCCCTGCTTTCAACACACCTCAGGACAAATGGGTGTCAAAAACCCTTCTCCCCAGTGGGGACTGCTTTGTCCTCTGCGCCTCTACATGGCTCACAGCGCGTCAGAGCATGTCGGCCCGCGCACCTTTCCTCCCCACGCTTCGGGAGGTGAGAGTGAGCTGCTTCAGTGACTTTACAACTGTGTGCCTACACCAGCTTAGGTTTCCAAGTAAATAAACGTGGGACAAATGGGTGCCAGCAGGCTGTGATCAAAACGAGTCTCCAGCTGTTGGGAACAAAGAGAAGCAGTTTCCTTAGAAATGGATTCCCAGGAGAAGGGGGCTGGTGGGGCCATCCAGGATCTCAGCAGAAGCCGACCTAATGCTTCAGGACACAGCCCCACGTGGCCTGAGCCCCTAGACACAGCACCCTGCTGGCTCCCCAGCCCAGAGAAGTCCCCTGGTCTATGGAAAAAATGGCCTTGTTAGGTCATGTGGAGCCAGCGACAGAGTCAAGGGGATAAATCATCAATGCCAAAACGTGTTTTGGAAAGATTTAGCTTTCAAAGCACTTCTGTAAGGATGTTCAGTTTGTTTTCCTGACAACCCTGTGATACAGGCAAGGTAATATGCTCCCATTTAAAAGATGAGAAAAGTAAGGCTCGTGGAAGCTGAATCACCAGCTGAGTCACCCAGCTAGGGCAGCTGAGAACGAAACTTAAGTACACTGCATCCTGGGCCATTATCTCAGCCTGCAATCATAAGCCAAATTTGAACTAGTTGGAGACAAAGCATTACTTTCCTACCTTCGAAAATTTGGAAAACACAGATATTCACTGAAATACTTAAAAAGCAGATGATCCAAATCCCTTATTTGTTTTCCTCCGTTAAGAAAAATGATGCTTTAGGGATGAAGGCACAGCCTGAGGTTTCATTCCCAGGACAGCCTCAGCTGGTCAGGACAGAGAGGAAATTTCCAGAAACAAGTATTTCATACATATACTTTCAAAGCTATAGGACGCACAGAGCTTGCCAAATCTTTCATGCAGATTAAAATGCATAGCTTTCTGAAAACCTTTGCTAATGCTGGCCAATATTCAGGCTTCTCCAGAATCCAAATGGGCCAGCATGATTCACTGAATTCTTTATGAATTAAGAAGCTGTATATTAAGCATCTTTTCTTTTAAACATGTGTTACTTTCCACACTTTATCGCCAAGATGAACAAACAGTATCACAGAGGCAGTTTTGTCCCTGGGAAAATTCCCTCCTCTCTCTTCCTGCTCTTCAAACGGAGGATCTAGGGAAGGAGCATCTGGTGAAGCTGCAGTAGGTTTGGGGTAAGGAGCCCAAATTGACATTTTTTGGAGTTTGGAAGTGCCAAGGGCTATCTCTGGAGAATACTTCACCACGAAACTTTCTAAGGCCAGGTTTTGGGCAAACAGCAAGCACAAATCACACATGTGTAACCCGCAGAGTGGAAGTGCAGCTTGACAAATCCATTTTCAGGGAAACTCAGAGACTGGACAAGGGTGTGGCTCCAGTAGGAAGGAGATGCTCTCCCTCCCTCACAAACCATGACAGTTAACTCTTCATTAGCAGACATTCCTTCTCATTAACAGTGTTCTGGGTGCCAGGTATTTCCCTGCCCTGGAAATCAAGCAGCTTGGACTCTAGCTGGAGAAGAGTCTCATGTGTTGGGACATGTCCATATGCCTGAGTTCGGATCTGCCCCACCTCCTGAGTCGCAAACCAAAAAAGGAGGCAGCCACCTCTGCACTGGGAGCTGAGTTTTTGGCTCCTGGACAAAGAGAAACGAGCCTAAGGGAACTGTCTTTTCACAGCGTGGCTGCTATAAGTTGACTTTTTATTCGTTCTAGCGATAATTTATTGTAAAGTTATTTTCTGGTAAATATAAGTGAAGAAAGGTTTGGAATGAAATAGAAACTTTTAGAAAATCTAATTGTTTCCAGAAAATATGGGAAATATCTATAAGATACTTGATATCTGGGGGAAAAAAATTGTTCTAACAGCTATGTCTTTGTAAAGATGTGTCAGACAGGATTATTCTGCTCGAAAAGCATGGAACTTGACGCAGGCCTCTTCTCCCTTTACCATTCAGGAAGTAAAACATGAGGTCTGAGTGACTGAACAACACGGTGGTGAAGTCAGGAGGCCTGGCTTCTACTCCTGGCGGGGCGCCTCCCCCACCGCTAGACCCAGGCCCCGTTCCTGCACCTGTGAGACAAGGAGGTTCCTCATGACCTCTGTGGACCCTGCAAACCCTATGATCCCTGTACCCATTTCCATTTGCGTCCCAGCCACCCAGCATCACAGATGATATTAGCTCAGCCCCGAGCAGGCTGGGAGGCCCTAGCCCTCTCTCAGCTGTATGCTAAGCAGCTCTGTAAGGCTCACGGCCAGGAGCAGAACGGCCTGATTTTTGGCAGCTAGATAAAGTGACTTGGGAGTGCTGAGATCTGGGATAATGTGGGGACACCAGTGGACCTGTTCCGGGCCAGCACCCGTGACTCTGGGTGCATGCAGTGCACAGGGAGAGGCTTCGCTGTGCGGTCCCCCGAAAGGGTGGCCTGCCCTGCCTCTCCCCTTGGGCGCAGGGACACCCTGCACATTCTGTCTCAGGTCCCCGGGCAGGGACTTGCTGAGGGCACCGCGGTCTCCTCGCAGCTGCCCTGCACCCCAGCGAGACACAAACAACACCGTCTTTTCAGTGAAACAACTGACCACCTTGGCTTGCCAAAATGAGGACAGGCTCTGAAAGGGGGCAGTTTTACTTCAAGGGTCTAATGGGACCAAGGAGATAGAATTAAAAGTTTCAGCTGTTTAAAAAAAAAAAGGCAATCGACTGTCTTCTTCCAAATAAACAAACTATCCTTTGAACAAGAAAACAGCTTCCTAACAGGGTCAGGCTGGAGCCAGATCACAAAGGAGTCACGTTTCTTTTGGGGCCCTCTGGTCATTCCCTCCTCCCCGGATTTCTCCTCTGCTGCTTTGGGGAGCCCAGCGCTCTCCTGCTGGGGCCATGCCAAGGAATGATCTGAGCTCATGTGACACAGGCCCTTCCCAGGACACAGTGCTTACATTTGTAATGGGGGCCCCTGCAAATCTCTAAGGGTAGAATTTCAGGCAGGGAAATTTCTCTAGAATCTCTCATATCACACCATAGCGACAGCCACCAGCTCTTCAAAAATGTAAGACTTGCTTCCACTACCAACTTTCAACATTTTATGGGCTTAAAAAAAAAAAAACTAAACAGGATTTTTTTCTCTCATGTTTACAATTTCTTTTGCTAATGATTACAACTTACTGTTTGTGTAATGTGTGAAGACTATGTTATAGGGAATGATTTACAAGATGGCAAAAACTTGACAGGGTAGCAAAACCTAGAAAATTCCCCGAACTCCATATTAACTACATTATAACTGTATTAATTATTTTTATTGTTGTTTATTAAGTAGAGCGTTATTGAGGCTTCTAGTATTTCAGCCCTTCTTCTGAGTACCAGAGATATATAGATGGAACTCTGATCTTAATCTTGTCCTCAAAGAGCTTATAGGCTATTGGGAGGAGAGGAGAGAAGTAAAGACATTATATCACCCAGAGAAATGACACAGTCAGCACAGAACCTGGTGGGAGCACCGAAGAATATCAGGACCTCCCTGTACAGCTGTGGAGGTTGTGCACTGCACAACTTTGGGGTGCCCATCCCACAAACTCCATTTTTCCACAGAAGCCCATGGAAACTTTGAGTGTGAGGAAGCTTGTGAGAATTCAGAACAAGCACCCAGGCATCAGACAGATACAGGTCTAGAGCAGGAGGGAGGAGTCCTGACCCTCAGAAAGGAGGAGAATTGCTGAGGATGTTAGAAGGCTGATGAGATGACACATCCCCTGCTGAGAGGAGGGCTCAGCTTTCTAGTGGAGATTCAGGAGAAAGAATCACTGATTAAGGTGTGTATGATTTGGGGTTATTCACACTACTTCCCAACTCACTTTAAGTTATTGCAGTGACTCACAAGGCCTTATATGATCTTTTACCTCTAAGCCTTACCTCTCTAAATTAACAGCTGCACTTCCCTGTCCCCGCCCCTCACTCTGTACCAGCTACACGGTTCTCCCAGCTGACTTCTGAATGAGCAGTACATGTGAATGCTCCAGGCCTTTGCTCCAGCTGCCCCCTCGACTTGGAGCTGCGGGCCCCCAGCCGACCATGTGACCAACACCATCTCTCATTCTAATCTCTGCTCACATGCCACATCCAACACTTTCCCTGATCTACTTATTAACATCGCAGCCTGTCCCCACCCACTGGATCCTCAGGACTGCCCCTCCACTTTCTTGTTTTTTCGAATCACTTTTCACCTTCTGGTAAATATGAACTTACTTATTAGGTAAATTAATATTAGGTAGGTACAGTAATATCTGAAAAGCAGGAGTCATAAAACTTGCTTTCATATCTTTGGTTTTTCAGCATCTTCTGCTAAAACTTGATTCTAACTTTTGTAGTATTGGACTGAGTCAGAAAGTTTGTAATGTATTTTGATTACACGGAATATGCTCTATGTTTAAAAAAAATCATTGCTAAGCAAGATCCAATACAAACTATAAAGACATTATTCCTCTAGTAAATGGTTCTATACTCTGAATATGTGCTAGTCATTGAATAAAAAACACAGAACCATATTTATAATAGGTAGTTTAAAGAAAAAGATTAGAGTTTTGCATCAAAAACTAAAAAGAAAAAAAAGTAAAAGCCACTTAAAAAAAAAATCTACCCTCAACATATTTCACTGAAGCATTAGGTAGTTGAGCAGATACTGGCTGGTGAGTGACGTGCTTTGGCCAACCTGTAACTAGCCGTACAAACTTCCGTGCATCCCAGTTTTCTCACTCTAATCGTGGATTTTAAGACGTGAAAGTGACATTATCCAAAAATGCCCTATCCTCCAAATCCATACTTTTTATTATGTTTTTTAAAATCAAATATGGAAAGAGAAATTTTGGCCTTGTGCTGGAACTGTAACTAACGCTATTTCTCTTCAGTTCCAGCATGCTGCTGCGGACACATAAGCAGTGGGCGTAGGCGCCGTGTTACACGCCAGCCATGGGAACAGATCTGCACGGATCCCTCAATACTTTCATCCCTTTCTGCTTGTGCCTGACAGCCCAGGATGAACCTGATGAGCTGTCTCGGACACAGGGAACAGAATTTCAGCCTCTTTAACACCAGGCTCTAAGCTACTCAGCAAGCTTTTGTCAATCTAGATCACAAACTGATGATAAACACATCTTTTATTTGGTGCTGGCTGAAAGATACACTACTTTCATCTGTTACCAACTCCAAGCTGTGGAAACAATTAGTGTAATCAAAATTAACATCTCTTTGCAGCCACATGGATGGACTTAGAGATGATCATATTAAGTGAAGTAAGCCAGACAAGGACAAGTATCATGTGATATCACTTATATGTGAAATCTAAAAATATATATATAAATGAACTTGTTTACAAAACAGAAACAGACTCATAGACATAGGAAATAAAACTTAAGGTCACCAAACGGGAAAGGGGCGGGCAGGGATAAATTAGGAGTTTGGGATTAGTAGATACAAACTACTACAAAAAATTGATAAACAACAAGGTCCTACTGTATAGCACAGGGAAATACATTCAATATCATGTAATAAACTATAACTGAAAAGAAGATTTTATATATATATAAAGCTTAATCACTTTGTTGTACACCAGAAACAAACACAACATTGTAAATAAACTATAGTTCAATTAAAAAAAAATTAACATCCCTAGGGAGCTCAGGGTCCCAAAACAAGGTCCAGAAAAGGCAAACAAATTTTGCAGAGATGGTCTGATTCTGCTGTGTTCTGGTGGGAGGAACCCGGACTTGGAATCAGAGGACCTGAAGACAGTCAGTCATGGCTGTGCCCACATCCTTTTGGAATCGCAGGGTCCTTATCTGAAAATACCCCTCCCTCAGGGGATTGTCATGGAATTGAATGGGATGAGGTATGAGAAAGTACTCTGTGAGCTTTTAAGAGAAATTCCCAAAATACAAAAACAAAAATCGTGCTGGTCAGGGTTCTCTGGGAAAGACTATTTCTTTTCTGGGACTTAAAACCCAGAAACTGAGGAAAACAAGATTAGAAAGTCTTTTGAGAAAATGTTTGTTAGGATCTGGGTCATCTGGAAAATTAATTTTTCAGCGGCAAAAACCTGCTCCCTGAGGACGTGCCCTCGCCACGCGGAGCTCGTGGACGTGCCACGGGAGGTGGGGGAGCTCCCCGGCCCCGCCTTGCTGCTCCCAGGCAGGGAGGGACCGCTCCTCCAGGCAACAGGACTTACCAGGTAGCGCTCCTCCTGCCTCATGCTGGGAGTGCGGATCATGTGATTCTGTTCTCCTCTCCAGTCTCCGAATCGACGGAAAAAATAGTTTGATAAAAACCGGTTGACGGGGTCTCTAATGATGTTGATGTAAACAGGCTGGTCTCCTCCAAACCTAAGAGGCACACAAAAGAGGAAATGATTACAGGCCGGCACTTCTGGAGGAAAATAAAGCCCACTTAGACACTGGCTCCCCCTAGGTAACATCGTCAGAGGGCCCCATCTGCTCGGGTCCCAGCGAGCAACCTAACCAGCAAGCAGTGATTCCCGCTGGGCGCTCAGGACCACGCAGGCGGGGCCTGTCCAGTACCCGCTGAGACGGCTCCACAGTCCGCACCGTACAAACCCCGGTATTTGTCAACGTGAAGGTAGAGATGCGGCCTGATGTCTCATGAGGCTGTAGGTTCCTGAGGGCAGGGCCACACTGTACTGGGTTTTATATTCCCAGGGTTTGGCACAGACCCACTGGCCCCCGGGGAATGTTTCAACTGACTGGTAAATCCTGACGGCCTCGTTGGCTGAAATGGTACTCATTCGACATTCTAACTAACACAGTCTTGGGTAAAGGGCTCTACAGGAAGTAGGTAATAATGGCCAAGCTTTATTACGTGCTCCCTGCCCACCCTCTGTGAGTGCCCTGTGACCAAGTCACCGAGGCCTCACAGCGCCTCGGCGAAGGAAAAGCCATAATTATGGGGCACTGAGGCAGAGAGCAGGTGAGTAACCTGTGGCTGAGCCAGGATATGAACCCAGACAGCCTGGCTCCAGAATCTGTGCTCCGAACCACAGAAAGAAGAGTCCAGAGCGGAGAAAAGTAATAGTGTAAGGGATCTCATGAACACAACACAAATCAGCATACTTATCCTCAAATGACGGCAAAGGGTTTTAGGTAAAAATAAAACAAATATCTACAAGTTCCATTTCAGTTTCTTCCACAAAGGGGTTATAAAAATGCACTGAATGCTGGCCCAAGAGCAAGGCCTTCCCCAAGCAAAAGGATTAGGTTGGCTGAATTTGTCTTAAGGATTCCTCCCCCTTCTCTTTGAACTGCCTGAAAGCAGTGATCCTGAAGAGTCTGGGAGAGCACTCTGGGCTCCGGGCAGAGGTCTTGCACTGGGGACCTCCTGAGGGACCCACAGGATTCTCTCACCCCGTGACCTTCTGACGAGGATGTCAGGACATTCTGTCAGGGGTCAGAAGGAGCTCAGAGAAAACAAATTGACATGACACTGCCCCCACCTCTCCAGCTGGCAGCCACTTCACCTTTCAAAACCCAGCTCCCCCATCCTCCCCCCACCAACAAAAACCCAGCCCAGTATCACCGCCACATCCTTCTGTGATTATCTCCCATCCTCATGTGGGCCCCTCCCTCCTCTGGCCCAAGCCCTCTCTCCAGCCCTGGGAACATGTCTGCCTCTTCCATCAGACTATGGGTCTCCTGAAGCCAGGAACAATGTCCTCTAGAACACGCGTGGCCCACAGTGGGTGCTCAACCAGTGAAGACATGGTGGCTTCTAAGACACCATGGGAGGCTACGTCTAAGTCTGTAAATTTCTGCCAATATCCCAGGGCTCCATGGTAGACGAAAGTGAACACAACCAGCCACCAATTCTTCCCTGTGTATTAATTTGTAGAATGTTGTCCCCAGTTCTTTTGTTTGGTTTTTGCATTTTTAGAGAATCTTCAGAGAGAAGAATCCAAAGGAACAAAAAGGAATGACTCTCCAGTGGTGTGATTTCAGGTACCAGGACACGTGAATGCTGTTCTGGGCTTCTCGAATACACCAACTTGGAAAACACACCGCTCAGGAGCAGGGTTAGCCGTGCCAACATGACCCTTGTCAGCTCCCAGATGTACACGAGGTGACATTCATGCAGCTGGGTGAACAACTAACTGGTCCCAGAAGTCAGCTGTGCCAACCACCGCTAACCACCAACATTCTGGATGTATCTTCCTCTCTTTAATTAATTTGGGTTTCATGTCTATGATAAACAGCAACTAAAGTACTAGGGTTAGGGATTAGAAAGATAAAGCATGCATACCAGATGTGAATGCAATTCAACCCTCAGAAACTGCAACACGCTTTTAAAACTTCAACTGCACTTCCATGGTCATGTGAAGAATGACTACTACCGCTGATTAGCGGAACTGCCGGGTCACGTGACTCCGTGCCCCGCTGCCCAGCACCAGACAGTTCTCGGCCTGGCCACAGCCACGTTCCACTGAGGGCTATAGGCGTGAAGATGGACATGGCTTGTCAAGCATGGCTGACCTGCTTCTGTTTGCACATTGCAACCAAATGCAAGATTTCCCGAGTACATTTCCAAAAAGAAGTTTTAGATGGTTTAGAAATTTATTGTTAAATAGCATCAGATAGTATAATAGCCTGTCTAGAAATCTCTAACCATGAGAGAGGCATCTGGTATATGTCTTTCCCTTTCCAGAAAATGACACTAATAATGGTTTCAGGCCATCAACCCTTGTCTTTTTTCTAGGACACACAGCTCCCTCCCAAACTGGCAAAATCTGGGGTGACACATCAGTTATTCAGAAGAGGCCAAATAGCACCCATGTGTCCCAGTGCCTGAGAAGGGACACAGATTTCCCACCCTTGTCCCGTCCTCTCTCAGGATTAGTTCCTCCTCTCTCAGTAATTTTTAAATTCTGGCCAGAACTCCTGGTCACCCTTAGAAGGTCTCGGGGTCTGGGTCACCTGGATCTATTGTTGCCCCGCCCCCACCCCCCCATCCCACGAAACACAACACTCCCCCTTATTTTCAAAAACCTTGAGAGGAGATTCCACAGCTTCCCCACCAGCTGAGGCGTCTCTGTTACAATTTTGAGGCCAGAATCCTTATCGTCCTTTTGTGCACATTTCCTTCTGTTTGATCCACTCCACACAAGGGATTAGCGTCTCTTCACACCCTTTACAACTCAGCCTTCTCAGCTTCAATTTTAATTCCTTTAACTTTTGTGCGTGTGTCTGTGTTTCTTTTTGAATTTCCTTTAGCATTTGTCTTGAGATTCATTTCCCTAATTTTATAATCTACAATTCTAATTTCATCTTTATCAAGTTTTTTACAACTGAGGTGACCACAGCTGACGACAGGCTCTGTGCTGTGTGTACACTGGAGAGGAGGGAGTCAGGCCATATTTTGTTTTTCAGTTAACAACACCCCCTCTTCTCCCCTGGTCACCATACCAAACGTTGCGTATTTCAAGCTCTCTTTCTAGTCATCCTAAAATAGCAGGTATTTCCGGTTTCACTGATAACTTGTTCACAGGTCATGTTTACCAACTCTAATTCCCCCTGTGGGTCTCCTTCTGACCCTCTGCAAACTGACCATATTCTTTTTTTTTTTTTTTTGATAAGAAGATGAAGATCCAAAGTAGAATGTAATTATCTCAAAATAATAACTGCATGGTTCTCAGTTTTCCCATGCATTCCTAAGTACCTCATTCCGCTGATTTTCTTCATCATCTGCCCCACACTGCTGCCCCCGTCAATCAGCCCATCAGTCTACACTAGTCGTCTGTCCATTAGCGACACAAAGCGCTCGGGTGAGAATTTTAGGTGCCCTTTCATTAAAGCGCTGCTGCTAGTCTTCCTGGGATAACGCTGCATGGATTAGACAGTGAGCCTTAAGGCTGAAATTATCCTGGAGAATTAAGATTATTTTGTCTTCCTATTATAGTAGAGTTTTCTATGACTGCAAGCAGCTTTCGAAAGTGTGAATATATATAAATACATATATAGATAAACACATATATATGTAAATATATACATTTTAATTGTGGTAAAATGTGCATCACATGAAATTTGCCCTTTTCACCATTTTTAAGGGTACAATTCAGAGGCATTAAGTGCATTCACACTGTTATGCAACCATCACCACCACCCACCTCCAGAACTTTCTCATCATCCCAAACTCAAAACTCTGCACCCATTAGACGGTACCTTCCTTTCCGACCCTTTCGCCTCACCCCTGGCCATTTCCATTTCTACTGAAAGTTTATCTTCCTTTTCACCTCTGGCCTAAAATTAGAGGTTATTCCTCTGCTGTTACCTACATTAAAAAACGAAGAGCATCCTGAGGCTAGTGGCCCAAGCTTTGATCCCTGTTAGCAAGGAGAGAGACACTTTGAAATGAGAGAAAGGCCCTGATGGAAAAGGACACGGTTGTTTGGGGAGTAGGGTGAGGAGCTGCCTGCGGGAGCAGGAGGGCAGGGATGGTTATTTAACTGTCCTTTGCTGGAACGGGATGGAAAGGCCGCCCTCCATCCTCACAACCTTACTCAGTGGACACTACTGTCCTTGGCTGCCCAGGACAGGGCCTCCCATCACAAGACACAAGAGGAAACTGAGAAAACTCTCTGCTCCCCGAGTGTCCTCAGGGAAGAGGGGTGGGAGATTTGCTGAGTGGGGTGGAGACCAAGGGGGTGGGAGGGGGGTGTAATTGGGCCACTGGAGTTAGGGTTCTTGCTGGGAGAGGAAGACAGAGTTAACAAGGCGAGAAGCAAGGAGATGACAAGGAGGAAGGTTCCTCAGAGTGTGCAGTGGGGTGGGCGCAGGGAAAGTCCTGATAGACGGAGCCTTGACAGCTCAGCAACGTGTGTGGGCCCACAGGGCAGCAGAGCTCCTGTCCTGTGAAAAGAGAAAACGGAGGCAGAGAACGCCATTTTCAGAAGACTAATCCAGCTGTGTCTACACAGGATAAACTGAGAGAAAACTCTCATTTTGAAAATCAAGCTTCTGGGCTATGTTCAAGTAGGTAAAGATGGTGTTCAACACGCACTAATATCAACTTTTATTTTATGATCTCTTCAAAGTTTGAGGCTTCTGTCACCACTACAAAAGACCTGCAGGACACAATTAAAATGGATGACTTTGCTAATGAGAATGAAAACAGTCAGTATTTAGAAATAAGATGTGGAAACTGGTTTGAGTTATGGACTTGGCAAGATTGGATTTGTTTTGTTAAATAATGCCATCAGAGGGCAGACATTGGGCACATCAGTAATCAAGACTTCCCTTTAAGGAACAGAGAAAGTGTCCTATTGTGTCCTTGTATGTCACACCGGGCCTGCTTCTCTGGTGATTGATTGATTTTTAAATGTTTTGTTTTTGCAAGTTAGTGTTGGCATTGGAGCCACTATCTGAGACAAATGAGGAAAGAGAAACCCAAGCAAAGAAAGGTGAGGGGGTCATGGATGAGAAAGCAAGAATGACATGGAAAAGGTTATGAGAAGCGATGGCTTGAGACCAGTCAGCATATTGGTATCTCACAATTCGCTTGAAATATTTTCATAGCACTGAGCCCAGACATAAACCTTCACAGTGTTTTCCCTTCAAGACCCAAATTCAGGGCTCAGGGGAATTGTAGATGAGATAAAGAATTACTTCCCTCCAGCAAAAAAAAAAAAAAAATCTTAGAAAACAAAGAGTGGGGACAGGAGAAGGGAAGACAAATTGAACGGTCTGTCTGTCTTTCCAGTGTACGACCTAAGACATACTTAGAGACACGATGCTGGGAAGGGGAACTTTTTCAAAAATTCTCATTCTTTAGGTGATGTCCACAACTGGGAACAGACACGTGAAACCACAGTACACGAATATTAAACATCCCACTTGAACATCACAACAAAGAGTAGCATCTTTTAGGCCAAGGAAATTTTGACCCAATTCTCCAGGTATCCAGGTGAAAAACATCTGTCTGGCCTGAACTTTCAGGCAGTTCAAAAATGATGTGAAAGCCCAGTAGAAAACCTCACAAATCCAAACTGGTCTGAAGTTTCTGAGGCGCTTGTACAGTTTATCTCCTCTGGCAGGAAGCAAACGCAAAAGCATTTGGTCTGATAGCTTTCCACGGCTGAACAAATCAAAATGGATATGGTGAAACTGTCCCTTCTAGGTCGGAAAAGAGGGAAAAGAGGGAACAGGACAACGTGACTAGACGACGAATAAATGAAAATTATTGAATCACCAAAAATTCACAGCATAGCATTTTACATCACTCAGAGTACCTAAATTCCAAGATAAGAACGCCATACTCAAGGGAAAAGAGTAAGGGGCAGTGATTCACTTGGTATGTCACACACTTCATGAGTTCAGAACAAAAATGGCAAAAGAAGGTCTAGGAAGACCTAGACCTTCATTCTTATATTCTGCTCTCCAGCAAGTAAATGTCCTACTGCCGGGCAAGAATGTAAGGAAGATGAGAAACAAAACACCAACACAGCATATCAGCTGCAGCAACAATTCTTCTCTTAATAACCTCATTATCTTGAAACAATGCCTGTCAGCAACCATCAGGGCAGGTTTCTTAAGAAAAGTTTAATTATCTCTAGACCTTATAATTCAAAATATAGAACTCAGTTCTATAAAAGTAAATGAAAACTCTCTTAATTAAGTCCTAACTTAACTGTTTTTTCTCTGTTAATTGTGTATTTTGGGGGCATTCCTTGTATACCCACAGTTTACCATTTATACTTAAGAAATTTTCCTTAAATAAAGCTATTCCCTTGAAAAAGAAAAGGTGATGTTTTAAATTCCCATGTTCAATGAATGTAATACAGTCTTGTAATGTATTAAATGCGGATGGAGGTCTTGAAGCTAAGGCCCCAGGTCTTGTGCAGGTGGGGTGGGAAGAGAGGATGAGTTTGCTCCCACAGTCAGCAGGAGTTTTTTTAGAGCTGATCAGGCAGGTCTCTACTTTTTCCTGCGTAAAACTCTTCCCTGCCATTTTATTCCTGCTGTGCCCACCCTCAAGGTTCCCGTTTATGGGATTCCTCTCCATCCTTCTCTTTGTCCTGTTTTTGCTCATGCTGGGCCCTGTGCATCCAATGCCCTTCCCCTTTGTTTGTCTGAAGCTGGCCCCTTCCTCACAGCCCAGCAGCAAGGGCTCCAGCTCGGGAATGCCCTCTGGACTTCCTCTCCAGGGGAGGGAGGGCCCTGCCTCCCACTTCCCCTAGGGGACACCCAGGGACTCTTTCCCCTAAAGCTCATCGCACTTCACTGCCATTTCCTCCTTAATGGAAGAACTTACAGTTCCCTGAAGGCGGGGACAATATTTCTTGTTCACTGCAGAAGCCCCAGTTTTAGCGCATCGTCCAGAGACAGGATCCTCAACAAATGTGTATTTAATTGAACAAAATGGAATGGAGGGAGGAGAACCCAGGAGAGCAGGGCCCTGCCCTCGAGGCTTTAGAGACATGGTGCAGCTGCACTGGGACTGGAGCCAAACTGGGGGCTCAATCTGAGGCTATCACAGAAATGCTCTAAATGCCGCTTTGAATATACGTAATACCCTTTTCTCCAAGAACTTGGAGGGTTTTCCTTCAGGTGTTTAGAGCATCCCTACAAAGCAGGGCTGGATAGCAACTGTCCCTATTTTATGGAAGGAAAAAGAGACCCCTCTCCCCTCAAAGGACTAAATTGCTTGCTGAGAGCATGGTCAGCAGGAGTCTGACACGCAGAGGTCCTTGCAGCCAGGCCAACACTGTTTCCTGCAGGTGTGTCCTCTTTTCTTCTTTCAGAATTGAATCAATCAAGATTAAACTCTCGGATTCAACAGTGCAGGCTATGACAAATACGGTCACCGTATGCCCAGCTCTGCTGATCCAATTAAGATATTAGGGTTGGCTTGTCAATACAGTGCTGCACTGTCCTGAGTTAATTATTAAAATTTGTTGCATTGCAATCTGTGTTGGTCGTAGAGATTTGCCTTTGAAGCAAGAGGAGCAAATGAATGAGGTCTGAGGACATCAGGGGTGACGCAGAAGGACTGGCACAAGAAAAGGGAGGGGTCAGCGGGACCGCGCTCTGCCCTCTGCGAGTCTTAAAAACACAAGGCCCGAAACAGCTACCCAGCCCTTGTTACCTAATTATGTCTAATTATGTGTTCTTGGCCCACCGGAAGTGAGAGGCAGGGCACATGCCCCAGGCAGTCCAGTGACAGACACTTTAGAAATGTGGTCGGAAACACACTCAGCTCTCCTCCAGGCCACGGCCCGGGGCCCCTGAGGATAATCCGCAGGTGTCCCCCTCACCTATTCACTACCCGAGGGAACGCTGGGTATCAGGCGGGCTGGGGAAACTTGCTTTCAAAGATAAGGCAGCAACTCCTCTTTGCTGCTGAATAACTTGCTTTGCTCAATCCCATTCTCCTTACGCTTAATTTGCACAGGGCCTGCAGTACAGCAGGGAAGAGCTTTGAAGGCTAAAAGCTTCTCCCAGGCCCAAAGGCTGTTAGGCATCCTGGGATGAGGCAGCCTTGCCTGCCCAATGCGCACTCAGGAGCTCAAGTGCCCCGGCTTCCCCGGCTCCCAGCCCTCAGGGCCTTTAGGTCAGCACAGCCAGCAGGACTCTCTCGGTGGACCTGTGAGATCCTGTTTTCCCCATGGGAAAAGCAGGGAGGGAAGCGCTGGTCAGATGGCTGATGAGGGAGGCCCGGGGTCCCGGGCTGGTCAGCAGATCTGGTCCTGGACCCAGTGCTCTGTCAGCAGATACTAACTGCGAGCTCAGACACAGACAGCCTGGGAGGAGGACCCCGAGAACTATAAGTTCACAGTAAAGTACAGTGACGGGGCCACCTAACGGCTCCCTGGGGAAGAGGACGCCCAGAACTTGCAATTAGTGACTTCACAGATCGAGGGTCTAAACACATAAGTTTGAAGATTTACACTATTATCAGAAGGTCCCTGCAGCTGAAGAAAAACCAGATTTCTAAAATTCCCATCAGCATCAAACATGCAAGGCTTAGGGTAATCGAAAAGAGTATTAAGAAGGTAGACAGAGAGGCTGATACTAGCTTTTTGGATCCTACAAAATACACCTAATTCCACCATTAAATTATTCCCAGTGTCCCGTGCAGGTTCAAGCTGTATAAAGACATGCAATGAAATGCATCTACTAAAATACCTATCTCTTGCCTATTTTGTTTCAATATAAAACCTAATTTTTTTTAGAGAACTATCAGTCCAAATGGTTTCCCATGAAAAATAATTTCAAGTTTTCACAAGATTTAAGATTAGTATTCTAGAAAGAAATGAAGCTTCTGTCCAAATATTTCAAATTCTGATCCCTCTACAGAAAAAACAAAAGGATTAAAAATGTCTTTTGAAGGGCAATTACACTACCTTGGAAATGAAGGTAGATTTTCAAGCAATTGTTCATTAGAAGGAAACTAAGTACTGGGAAAGAAAAAAAAAAGAAAGAACCATTAAACTGGAAAATATCTTACCTTGAGAAGTTGAGGAAATGGACATGTCGAGTGAATAAATAGGGCTGTTCAGCAGTACTTATATTTTTAATCAGTTCCATCTATTAAAAAAAGTACAAAATTAGCATATATAGGATCTAATTTACCAAGTTACATTAAGCTAAAGGTTATCTCCCTGACTCTTTTTATACTGACTTATTACCTCCTGGACCAGGGCCAAGCAGCTGTGTTTTGTGCAACATTTATGAACTTTACATAAGGCTTCTGACTACATAAAACAGAGCCATCCCAGCTTATAGCCCTGTATTTAATTTAGTTGATCGCCACTATGAAAACAATGTGGCAGATTAAGTGATTTTAACTGGAGAGGTCAATGTGTTGCTGTACTGAAACGAAAGTAAGAAAAGGCCTTTAATCTCCTCTGTTAAAGTCAAATCAAGACAAAAGGCTAATGATTATTTTGCATTTCTATAATGATATTATTGGGGTCTACAGAAGTATTTGAAACGAGTTCTGCAGAATTGAAAAGTGGAAGTAAAACGAAGCAACATCTCCTTATTTTTCTCTTTGCTTTTAAAATTTACAAAGCAAATATTTCATAAGAAACACACAAACCCCTCAAAAGATTTTTTTTTTTTTGGTGGGTGGTCATCTGAATTATTTATTTGTAGTTGTCAGCAAAGCAAAAAGTAGTTTCAATTTGTATAAACTAACATTTACGGTCTTCTGGAACATGTCATGATACAGAAAATGTTTAGTAAAACCTGTTAGAAATTCCAAGCATTCTTAAGACTCCCTAATTTCCTGAATTCCACTTTCCTTAGATTTTCTAATTTGCTCCATCAAAGCTGACACACTGGAATTTTTAAGAAGCACACTGAAAATTGCAACTTTGAATACACATCAGAAGGGCAGCATTTCATATTTTATAGTTCAGGTTGAAAACTGGAAACAAAACTGGTCATTCATGTGTTAACTCCAGTAGCAACAACAACAATAAAAGCAGAGTCTGGAACTCCAGGTTTGTCTCAAGCGTAACAGGAAACCTGGTCTGCCTTGCTCCCTCCTGTCTAGCCCAGGGCTGACACATAGAAATGCTTGATAAATATTTGTTAAATGAATGAACTCCAACTAGTACATGACTTATAGATTGTTATACTAGGATATCGATGCCTAAACTCTTTCATTAGATATTCGTGCTCACAAGGACTGTTTGAAAAAATGAAATTGAGTTTTAAAAGTAAATGACTTGCAATTCATAACTCAGTGCTCCTGTTTGTCAGTGGCAGGCCCCGGGAAATAATGGCCTGCCTGTCCCCAAGCTTGAGCATAAAAGGAAACTGAATCCTGCCTCTTTATCTACTGTTTATCCCTCTACATACCCCCCTCCCCGGCCCCCGCATGCCTCAGCGCTTGTTTTTGGTAATAAAACTTCCTGCTTCCTTTACATTGTAAATGTTGATTTTTGATGGATCTACCAATAGAACTACCCAAAGGTAACAATTTGGAAGCACAACCAAAGGTAACCGATCTCTGCAGATAGATGTCTGCTTAGAAACGTAACTGTGTGTGTGTTTTAATATAAAGACCATTTCATGCTTTAATCTCTATTTTTCTTCAGATACATGTCTGCACGTATAAGAGTATTATGAGAAAGCCCCTTAGTATTGCACAAGACTGGAAAAAACAGGTCAGAAGACCCATTTCTTTCAAGTATTCAACACTGTATTACATTCTCTAAACACATGTCTATGTGTTAAACTTAAGGAAGAACAGTAGTGGTTAGATTTTGAGAAGAGTGTCATAATAGTCATAAAGCTGTCTATTTCATGAGAAAAAATGGATTAGCAGTGACAATGCATAACTCTTTCTAGACATAACTTTAAACAAAGAATAAAGGTTACTAATGCTCTTGTTTATTGCATTACTACAGGGACGTCAGAGAGTACATTTCAGCTCCCATGCATTTTGTTCTGCACACCAAATAGCAAAACCCACACGATGTACCACAACTGCTCATTTAAGGGATCATGGTCACAGTGTCACCTGATCATCTTCACAAAGGCTCGCTTTCCCCATTTCCAGTGACAAGAAGTGGTCTCCTGAGCCTCTGCTACCCATCACCTGAGTTCCCTCTCTCGGTCCTCGCACCGCTGCCGGCAGCCTGCCTTTTCTCTCGACCAGAGTCTTGTGGCAATGGCAAACCTAAAATCATCAAAGAAGCTACCTCTCCTTCTTTTCCTTGGCTTATGCAGCAACACTGCTGGCTTTTATTTTGATTCCAGTGCATTTATTCTTTCACTCATTCATTCAGCATTTACTGGGTGCTTAATAAGCCCCAGAGATCAAACCTGAATAAGATCAGTAGCAAGACTCATAAAGACAAGGTGGTGGAATGTGTCTTAATGGTGTCCCCAGATCTACCATGGCCAAGACCACACTCTTGGTACTCATCCTTCTTGACTCCTTTTCCAGCTTACTCTATCTCCAGAGAGTCTGTTTCTGGTTAACGGTACTCTCCACATCCTCACATTGGATCTAGTCTTTCCTGGGCTCCCATATTCCATCCCTTGCTGAGTCACGTTAATTCCGCCTTGACTATCTCCCTCAGCTGACTCCACATCCTGTGGCCAGCCAAACTAAACTCCTCCTTATCTTCTCCTCATACCGTGTCCAAGTCCGACCATGTAGGTGCAGGCTCAAGCTTCTCCTTCTAGAATGTTCTTCCTCTTCTCTCTGCATGTCCAAAGCCTAATCACTCTTTATATCTGGCTAGCACGCCTACCTCCTCCAAATAGCCTTCCCGCATGTCTCCTTTCATTAAACATCCATTGGTTTCCGACTCTGGCAGGCAATGCACCGCTCAGGGTTGTGGCTATAGAGATCAAAAATTTGGTTCTTGCTCTCTGGAAGCTCAGAGTCTTGTGGGAGAAGTGGACTAGCAGGCAGGTACCATCATGTGATAACCACCATGGGGTAGAAGGCACAGAGGTGAGGCACCTGTCTCTGCCTTCAAATGGAGAAGAAGTGCTTCCCTAACGAGGTGTTTCAGAGTGTTTTGCAAAGAACCCATAGGAGTTAACAACTGAAGAAAGAGATCTGCAGCATTTTAGACAGAGTAAAGGGCAGATGCAAAGGACAAAACACAAAATGACACAGAAATTAAGTCTGCCAGGAGGTTAGGCATGGGATCTGGAAGGCAGGAGATAAGACTAGAGAGGAAGGGAGGAGTGAGGGTCCTGCAGATCACATAAGGGATTCTGACATTTATCCTCTGGGCAATCTATAGCCAGAAAGGACTTTTTTTTTCCTCTTGATGCGAGGTCAGGAGGTGAATGTGAAGAAGAGGGTAAGGATTAGAGGCAGAAAGCTTAACTAGGAAGACAGGGCAACAATCCCTGGAGGAAATAATGAGGTCATGAACTCATCACTTCTCAGTGCGGTTCCCACACCAGCAGCATCAGTATCAACTGGGCACTTGTCTGACAAGAATGCAGATTCTCAGGCCCTAGCCCAGACCTGCGGAGTTAGAAGAAACTCTGGGAGTAGGACCCATCAATCCGTGTTTTAACAAGCCCTTCAGGAGAGTCTAAGGCATAACAGTTTGAGAATCACGGAACAAAGTCCATGGAAGTGAAAACAGATGGACAGGTTTAGGGACATTAAGGAAGGAGAATCTGCTGAGCCTTGTGGGAGCTGGCAGCAGAAGGGAAGGAGAGGGAGTGGTTAAGAGAGCTTCCAAACACGTGGTGGTACCCAGTTGTAGAGATGAGGGATGCTGCCAGAGGAACCAATTTGGTTGCAGAAGTGAGGGGAAATGGGTTTGGTTCTGAACATCTTTGGCTAGGGAAGAAGTTGCTTTCTTTGACTTCCCACAGCACTTCAAGAATTTTCCAGGACATGCTCTGTTTACATTACATTATAGTTGAGTTTGTCCACTGCTTTTGTATCATACTGTAAGCTCTTTGAGGGTTGTGGTCAGGTTTTATTTATCCCCCAGAAAGCCAAGCTGATGTGCCTATACAGAACATATACCCATAATTGTTTATGCAACAAAGTACTTCATTTAGAAAAAAATTTTTGGAGTTAAGAAATGTATAAATCACTGAAGACAGAATTACCACTAAGACAATGAATTTAGCCCTTCTGGGACAGACCTGTCCGTTTATTACCCTGGTGTCATATGAAACTAACAGTTTTACTATTACAACATCTCGGATGTAACAAAACCAAACTATCATTTTCTGAGTGGTTCTCAGGCTATGCACTGTACCTATACCCTCTTTATATACATGCTCGCATTTCATCCTCAAATGATTCCACGAGTTAAGTAGTATTATCCAAGGTTTACAGGTTAAGAAACTCAGGCACAGCAAGACTACATAGATTGCTTAAGGTCTCACTGCTAGAAAAAGGTAGACCTAGGATTCAAATCCAAGTCTGTCTGACACCAAAAATCTTGCTTTTTTATCACTAAGCTGCAATCTCCTCACCATTCCCACTGCTGTTTTTTAAACTGAAGTATCGTCAGTTACAATGCCTCAATTTCTGCTGTACAGCATAACGTCCCAGTCATGCATATACACGTATGTATTCATTTTCAAATTATTTTTCATTAAAAATTATTACAAGATATTGAATATAGTTCCCTGTGCTATACAGAAGAAATTTGTTTTTTTAATCTATTTTTGATCTCTACATAACCTGTTAAAATGGAAGGAAGGGGTTGGTTAGCAAAATAACTCTGGAGACTAAACAGTGTTTATGGGGATATGAATTTTCTACCTTCCATGTGATGAAAAATGGAAAGAAAGTTCTAACAGGTGGAAAAGCATTAAAAATAATAAAAAATAAAGGCTTTAAAATATCAAAGAGAATATTTTTTAAAGTTCAAGGTAGGAAAGCAGTATACTATAATAAGCCAAGAATAAATTTAAAATACTAAAAAAAAAAAAAAAAAGGAAAAAAAGTCACCAGGTAACACATCTAAAGGAAGAAGTTAAATCACAGCACATCCGAGAATGAGATAGAATTGAAGTTAAAAAAAAGAAGCAAGAATCAAACAGAATTTATAATGCAGAGGATATATCAGGCAGTAGTTTTTAATCTTTTGCTTCCAACCTGAGATGATAGAGCAGAAAACCTTTACCTGCAGTTCTACTAACACAGCTAGTTAGTAAAAGACTTCTGGGAAATGCTTGTCAGCAGTAACTGACAGGGTATTGACCCTATTCTGATCTGGATTCTTGTGTCACTCATGAATAACTAGATGCCCTATATTTGCAAAGCATCTTAAATGAAAGAAAAGGCATGTTTTTATACATCAAAACCAAATAAGGACTAGCTCAGAGGAGAGCTCCTTGGTCCTTCAACCTCAGAGGCCAAGAGGATGGCTGTGGGCTCAGGCTACCATTCCCTCTTCCACCTGCATGAGGAAGCCCTTCCAGCATACCTTCTGCTTGGGGCTTGTGCAGTCAGTGCAACAAACCCATGCCTGCAATGAAGAAGAAGACCACCAGGGGGGGCAATAATGTGACCAGGCAAAGAGGCTACATCTGAATAGAGAAAATCAATCTAGTGGCTACAGTTGGAAGGAGAGGAGAAAACATTTTAATTTTTCAGGCCTTGTTACTTCTTCCTGGCTTTTTTTTTTTCCTTTTCTTTCCATTGGGTTTTCATTAGAGGACTCAGCTTTTGTCTACAGGATTCCGAGATAAGACTTTGTTCACAGAGCTGGGTGAACTTACCCCTGTAGCTTGGAGATTGGACTCAGCTAATCTTTCTGGTTTGATTCCAAAATCCGGTTGGAGCAGCTCAGATGCCTGTGGACACTGCCCCTCCTACTCCAAGGTCAGGAAACTCTGAGGTTCATTCTAAAGGAGACTTTTCCAAAATGTCTCAAGAAAGGGTACGGTTTCTGGGATAAATGTGCAGGCTCCTGAGGAGACATCCCTTAATATGGATGAAACACGACATCTTCAGAGGTTTCAGGGATTCTTTGGTGAAAGGAATTTTTCTTGCTTAGTGGAGGATTTATTCTTTTAATAAAAGGAAAACTTTCTAATAATTACAGCCTTTCATGCAATGATTCTTCTCTAGAATTGTGCACGAGGATCTCCTGGGGAGATTTCTCCCCCAGGATACAAATGCCTGGGCTCCACCATTACGAATTTAACTCAGTATTTTGTAGGAGGACCTAGAAACATGTGTTGTGAAAGAGCTCCCTGGAAGATTCTGATGCCCATGATGGTTAAGAATCTTTTTTTAATTGAACTTTCACTGCCCATGAATAATTTCTTTACCCTAACATTCAAGGTTCTCCAGGATTTGACCCCACTTCACTTTCAGTTCTTACTCTCCCACATTCTTTTTGAACGCTTGTTTTTCCCTACAAAGTGAGTGATAATACTTTCCTAATCATGTTGCTTAAAGGATTAAAATAAGATAACAAACATCTTTGTGCTGTCCAATGCTCAATATACCACAATAATAGTAGGTCCCCAATGAACATTCATCAAAAGGAATAAAGACAGTGGCGAGACCTGCCTCCAGAATGAATGGGCAAACCTTCCCCTTTAAACGGAGGCCCGCTGACCCTGCCTCAGGGAAACCTATGAGAAACCCCCATGGCCCCAAGACTGTTTCCAAATCTAATCTGGTTTCTTTCGGTGAGTTTTCTCTTCCTGAGTCACACTGCTTTGTAAGTCACAGTCAGACTTGGACTTTGCAGTGGGTGTGAGCAGTGGTGAAGGGAATTTAAAACACTAAAGAAATTCTGTTTCTGATCAAGCGGTTAAAGCAACGTAGAGCACACAGACATAGGAGCTCTGTACCTACCCTCTGAATACTTTTCAAGATTTCGATCGGTTGAATGGCTGTTGAATAGAGTCGGAGCAGATGTGGAGTTTACAGTGAAAGAGCAGCCTTTACCGGTATGACTGAGGGATGCATACAGGCTGGTCCACCACCTCCCAAACTGTGACTCAGAGTTCCGTGGGAGGCACGCGAGAGCCACAAAGACTCATAAAGGGTCCCCTGGCCAACTAAGACTAGGGAACTCTAGGTGAACGCCAGTTAAACAGATTCTTCATTTTGATTTTAATTGAAAGAATTCTCAGAGTTTAAAATGTGAATAATTCTTGTGACTCTCCTATGGGGGGACAAGAGGGCAGCATTTCCCCAATTTATTGAAGCATGAGATTTTCTTTTTTTTTTTTTTCAGTGTCTTCGGGGACTAGGATTCTAAGGAACACACTTAGGAAAATGCTGATATGATGGTTTCGATGGGGATTCTTAACACTGTCTGTACCCTAGCACCTCCAGTAGCATTTGATTAAAAAAAAAAAAAGCTTTCTGGATCCTGCTCCAGAGTCTCCAGGAGAAGGGCCATTGCAAACACATGTTTCAGAGGTTCTGCTGGAGACCCTGTTGTGCAGCCGGAGCCAACAGCCACTGCAGTGGGACAATGGCTCCTGGATTCAAGACAGCCAAGTTCAAGTCCAGGTGCCACGAGTAGTCATTTTAGTACATTATAGTGGGAAAGTGACCTCATCTAGTTGTCTTATTTTTCCCATCCATAACATAGGAAGTGAAACTGACTCACTGGTATAGTTTTAGGTCCAAAAGAATTAAATGAGATAATGAAGTAAAACAATTAGCACAGAGTTGGCGCTGTTTCCAACTCGTAATCCTCAGTAGCTTCGGGATAAATAAAAATAGTAAAAGAATTTGCTTTCTTGATCTTTTGGGCTCATATGCCAACAACTTTTGGCCTTTCCAACAAGAATGAAATAATTTTGAATTCTTATGTCTTTGATATGCCTGTGGCACTTCGATTTTTATTGTCTTTAGATCAATGTTCTGAAAGATAGGGGTCAGACCATTAAGAAAGATGCCTGTGAGTCTTTTGGAAATCACACCCTGTGTCTTCTGGAAATAGTTCCTCATCTTCCAGATTGTATGCAATCTCCATTTTCCAAGAGATCATCTAAACTAACCCAAGAAATTGAAATCTGGCTTTACAACATAAATGAAATGATGTCTCATGGATTTGCATTATATGCCCTGCAAAGGTCCAACACTGGACCATGCTCTTCAACTGAGGCAGAGTTTTCTAAAATATTAACTTCAAAGGCATTTCTATTTCTCTAAGGGCAGATGTAATGAGATTTTTATAGACATTTGCTGTCTTCATGCTTTCTTTCCTTTTTAATAATCCTTTCAATGTCTTATTCCATTAAACAGATTTTTAAAATCTAGTACTGAGTGTGTGTGTGTGTGTGTGTGTGTGTGTGTGTGTGTGGTGTGATGACAGCCACCCTCCAGGGAGAAACGTATGTGTGAATTTGACTTTGGCCCAGGGAGGTGCCATTGTCTATGAATGAAATGGTACAGATAATTTCGGTTTTATAAGCGGATACTTTTCCGAAGTTCATTTGTAAGTCAGTAGTTTGGAACTTGGAACACATTTTCTCATAAAAGAAACGTTCCACATGGTGGATGGAGTCCTGGGTCAGCCCACAAGAGCCTGTTTAACTCGTGCCGCACCTGAAGCGCCATTGTTATTAACTTCAGAGAACAACATTTCCATGGGAACGTACTTTCAGGGTTCTGTTTGTCTGATGTTGAGAACCACTGACTATAAAACTTTAACTCATCTCCTAAATCACTTCTCCCCTTTTCCTTTAATAAATTACCAAGAAGAGGAGCCATTCATACCACAAATTATTTCTTGAATATATTAGGTTAAAATAATATTTTTTCTCTGCTTGTTTTATGCACTTTAAACTTTAGTAAAAAGATGCATATAACAAGGAAAAAAAGATTTTCTTTAAACATTCTTGAACCGCTTTCAAACCTGGTGCCTTGTCCTGGCATTTCGTGGCTCACTCTGTATGTCACGGCCTGGTCAGCTGTCTGCAGAGTGGCAACTGTCACCACCTTATGTTTCTTTTTACAAAGAAATTGTTTTTTTTTCTGTTGTATCTTTACCTTTCTCTGAAGTTTTTAAAACTTGTCTTATAATTTAATAGGAATCTGGAATAAGGAAGTAATGAAATATATTCTAGGTCACACTGACCACAGGAATCAGAAATGTTTCAACTAATTATACACAGATTATGGTAGAAGTTGTATAAATATATCACAGAATCACAGGCTGGAAAGAACCTTAAAAGATTGTCTAGTCTATTCCCTGGCTTCTGGACAAGCCAATCATTCCAAACAGATGAGAACTAACCTCTGTTTTAGAGGAGAAGGATGACTTTGGCTTTAACCCTTTCTAAAAGATTTACAAACTATATAACATTAGTAAATTATTCTTAATTTTTAATCTAGAGCCTTCCTTTGACAGTTCCGACTGTACTTTACTTTCTCATATGTGCTCCTCATGGGGAAAAAAGTAGGTTGATTCATGTAAAATCTTGTAGTAAATTTAAATATTATATTCTGTGCTCTCTCTTCCAGGGCCTTCCTGAACATCTCACTGTCTAATACCTTAGTTTCTTTGCTGCCTCTTGGTTACACTTTTCATCAGTGGGAACTAAAATTGAGCTATTGTGTTTCACGAGGCTGCGAGAACTGAGAATAGTTCCCACGCATAGGAACATTTAAGTATAATCTGATAAGTAGACCCGAAGAATCAAAAGAAAACCATATTTAACATTTATAATAAAATTTCAACAACAAAGGGTATCTATTACAATCATTTTCTTCCAGGTAGTGAAAAGGGCATAACCAGCCCTAATCATATCAGCTCTTCAACCAGGTAAGGAATTCAAAGAGAATCTACCCTTATAAAATGTGATATCCTTAAATGTCAACAAATGTAATTTTTCTATCGAGAGCCTACGAGAGAACCTGCAAGGGGTGATCTCAAATAGCTTTTCTTGATTGCTGACGATTATTTGGACTTACTACTCAGAGACTCTTTAATGGAAGTTTTCAAAGGGATGGACGTACTGATCTTTTCCCTGCGGAAGACACTAAACATACAGGCTTTATACCAAGTACTGTTGTCTGTGTTACTGACTTAAAATAGTCCTATCGTCCCCCATGATAGTAGAGGAAGGAAGGCTACTTACTGCATATTTCCCTTGAGAGGAAAGGAAATATGAGAGGTTTTGAATGCCTCAAAAATGGAGGTTATGTCAAAAAGAAGTAGACATGGGTGGAAATTTCCATAATTATAGTCTCAACCTGATAGTAAACAATGTGCCTTGTTTATTTCCCAAACTTACAGACTCATTGAATGGTGTGATGGTTAATTCTGGGTGTCATCTTGACTGGTCAAGGGGGTCTCCGGATTAAACAATATTTCTGGTGTTCCTGTGAGGGTATTTCTGGTTGAAATTAGCATTTGAATCATTGGACTCAGTGAAGCAGATTTCCCTGCCCACTGTGGGTGGGCCTCATCCAATCCCTTGAAGGCCCGAGTAGAACCAAATATGGAGGGAGGAGGAGTATGATTTTTTCCCCAACCTTACTGAATTAAGCTGGGGCATCTCATCTTATATTCTTCCCCTGCTCTTGGACTGGGATCTGCAGCATTAGCTCCTCTGGTTCTCAGGCCTTTCACACTTGGAATTGGACTCGGACTCAATTACACCAGTGGCTTTCCTGGGCTCTCAGCTTGTAGGTGGCAAGTTGTGGGACTTCTCAGTCTCCACTGTCACATGAGCCAATTCCTCACAAGACATCTCCTTTTCTATCTATCCGTCTATTGATAGATATATCTCCATCCTACTGATTCTGTTCTCTGGAGAACTCCGACTTACACTGGTGGCCACTCATCCATCCTAAGTATCTAAGGGGACAGAGGCAACTTTCTGAGACCAGGCTAACAACCTTGATTCTATACAAGGACTGTGAGAGCACCAGGCCTAACTTTTCTTCATCAGCAAAGCACCTGAGTAGAGACCATCAGCCCTACTTTGGCATAAGCTTACAAAGTAGGATCTGTCTCCACAGCTTCCTGCCAGAGTATAGCACCCCTACTCCACCACCAGCATGTCCACTTGTACGGCTCGGCTATATTAGCGCAGATTTGTTCCTGGGAAATTGGACAATTCTTTTGCCACCACTGAATATGCCAAAAGCTGTTTTGGAAGCTCAAGACCCCTTGAACTTACTATAACAGGAAGTTCATGCCCCATCAACCAACCAGATTCCTGGCCCAAAGAGGGTAGTCTCTTTATGATAACCAGAAAAATGTGAGACACTTCTGAGGAAATGCAGAGGAAGAAATATTAAAATAAAGTTGTCTTATTTTTGCTCTCAGGATGCCAGGACTACTTATAGCTCAGTGGTGTAACCATCTGAGATTGAAGCATTGCTCATTTTAGCTAAATAGACAATGACCAGTGGACTCTGCCCTTCACTGGTCTTAAGAAAAGTATTCCTCAGGGAAATTTCCTGGTTTGAAGACTTCTGTCAGAGCCCTGACTTAAACTTCCTTCCACACTCTGGCAAAAATACAGAATGAAATTATACCTCTGGTGTTCATTCGTTAGGGGTTTAAAGGGTGTTCTAGAAGGCACCCACTAATTACACAAACGAGTTAAAGCAAAGTACAGTTTAACCATGGGCAGAGACAACTTACTTGTTCATTTTTAGTAAGCCTGGTTTTGTTGTGAATGTCTGAAGTGACCAAATTGAATCCATGCTTCTCCGACAAGATTCTCAGAAGCAAGACCACGGTACGACTCCCACACTTGCCAACTCTGTTATACACCACCTGGCTCGGGAAAGGCAGCACCTGGGAAAGAACCAGAGAGCAAATGAGCGACTTTGGGGTTAAAGCAGCTCGGCCCCTTCCCTCAGTTTCAGAATAATAAGTGTTTGCTCCATCTAAATGAGAAAGGTCCATATGGAGTGAATGAGAGGACAGAAGTAATGAGCTCATGTTTAATCTTCATAGTGTTAACTTGAGAGAAACGCTGGACTCATTACCTATCTGCACTGATACTTAACCCTGGCAAAATTTCATGCCATCTATAAGCTTCTTTTGTTTTTCCTTAGGAAGAAACTATATAAATGTGTGCTTTAATGATAATATTCTTTTGCAAGTTATATTATGCTTATATATTATTACAATTTAATCTGGAGAGTACTCAAAGAAAATATAGGAAATTTTAAAGTTGAGATGTAATTTAAATATGATAAAATTCACCCTTTTAAAGTGTACAACGCAGTACGTTTAGGTATATTCACTAAGTTGTGAACCATCACCACTACGTAATTGCAGAACATTTTCATCATCCCTAAAAGGAACTCCATACCTGTTAGCAGTTACTTTCCATTTACTTCATTACCTTGATCCATTGAAACCATTTACCTACCTTCTGTCTCTATGGTTTTGTCTAGAGCATTCTGAAGATCTCACATGTTCAGAATCATATAACATGGCATTTTGTGTCTGGCTTCTTTCACTGAGCATAATGATTTCTAGGTTCATCAGTGTTGCTGTTGTGTGAATTGGTACTTCATCTCTTTACATGGCTGAATGACGTTACATTGTATGGATATACCATATTTTGTTTACACATTCATCAGTTGAAGAACATTTGATCTGGATTGCTTCCACTTTTTGCCAACTATCAATAATGTTGCTATGAACGTTTATGTATAAGTTTTTGTGTGGACATATGGTTTTGATTTTGCCTTGAGTACATCCTATAGTGGAATTGCTGGATCATAGAATAACTCTTTAATTTTTTGAAGAACTGCCAAACTGTTTTTAATATAGCTGCACCATTTTATATTCCCACCAGCAACGGATGAGAGTTTCAATTTCTCCACATCCTTGCCAACACTTGTTATTGCTTGTTTTTTTATTATCATTATTATTATAGACATCTTAATGGACATGAAGTGGTATCTCATTGTGGTTTTGATTTGCATTTCCCTAATGACTAATGATGTTGAGCACATTTGATGATGTGTTTATTAGCCACTTGTATATTTTCTTTGGAGAAATGTCTATTCAAATCCTTTACTCATTTTAAAATGGAGTTATTTGTCTTTTTATTGTTGAGTTTTAAAAGTTCTGTATTTTTTCTGGATTTGGAAATATATGACCTGAAAATATTTTCTCCCATTCAGTGGGATGTCTTTTTACTTTCTTGACAGTGTCAAAGCACAAGTTTTTAATCTCGATGGAGTTCAATTTATCTAAGTTTTCTTTGGTTGCTTGTGCTTTTGGTATCCTATCTAAGAAACTATTGCCTAATCCAAGATCACAAAGATACACACCTATGTTTTCTCTGAAAAGTTTTATAGTCTTAGTGCTAACATTTGGGTCTTTGATTCATTTTGAGTTGATTTTGTGTATGGTGTGAGCTACTGATCTAATGTCATTCTTTTGCATGTGAATATCCATTTGTCCTAGCACCATTTATTGAAAAGATTAACTTTTTCTCCATTTAACTGTTTAGGTACCCTTATTGAAAACCCACTAACCATACATATATGGGTTTATTTTTGGACTCTCAGTTCTATTCCATTGACCTATATGTTTATCCTTACGCTGGTACCACAGAGTCTTGATTATTTTGCTTTATTGTAAGTTCTGAAATCAGGAAGGGTGACTCCCTGCAACTGTGTTCTTCTTTTTCAGGACTGTTTTGGCTATTCTGGGTCCCTTGCATCTCCATATAAATTTTAGGATCAGTGTGTCAATCTCTGCAAAAAAAGCAGTTGAGATTTTGATAAAGATTGTGTTGAATCTGTAGATCAATCTGAGGACTATTGCCACTTTAATAATATTAAGTCTTCCAATACATGTACATGAATGTCTTTCTAGTTATTCGATTTTCCTTTAATTTGTTTCATTGATGTTTTGCAATTTTCAGTATGCAGGCCGCACAGTCCTTTTATTCCTTTTGATGCTATTATAAATGGAATTGTTTTCTTAATTAATTTTTTGTATTGACTGTTCACTGATTTTTGTATATTGATCTTGTATCCTCTAATCTTGCTAAACTCACTTATTAACTCTAATAGTATTTTGTGTGGGTTCTTTAGGATTTCAATACACATGATCATGTCATCTGCAGACAGATAGGTTTACTTCTTTTCCAGTATGGATGCCTTTTATTTCTTTTTCTTTTCTAATTGCCCAGTTATAATGATTTTGATAGACTAATAAGCAATTACACACAGCATCTGATCAAATATTTATATCCTCAGCAAAGATATTATTTCCATTTTGAATGCTCAGCATTGAGCAATAATTGACAAATGATCAAAAGATTCCTTCACTTAGCACGTATTCATAACAAAAGGCCATAAAAAGGCCCATAACTAAAGAATATAGTACAATATAAACATAAATATACCCCAAATTTGCCTTTGGTATGTAAGTTGAATTTTTGTCTTTGTAATTGTAGGTTTACTTATTTTCTTAAGATATTTTATATGCAAAGTAGCATTTCATAAATTCGGAGCTTCAAGGCTAATTGTCATTGGAGTAAAACAGAATATCCACACCATTCACTTAACAACCAGTCATGTACCACTATGATATAGTTTTTCCAGCATATATAAATATATATTTTTAAAATAAGTAGTACTTTGTTTCCTTAGGGCCAGACAGTATCTTCTATTATGTGTCCTCACAGTGCCTAGAAAATGCCTTGTATATACAGGGCCTCAACAGGCATTGACTGGTTCTTGGCAGCTTGAAGGGATTTACGAGTTAACACAATGATTCCACTAAACTGTGAGTCCAGAATAATCTTCAAAGATAGCTGATCTTTCTGACCAAATGCTAATAAAACTCATCAGGGTAAAAAGACCATCATTATAAAAGGTCATTTTACTGATGGTTCAATCCATGGAGTATCCCAAAAGTCTGTTCTCTGGCAATGACTGCAGAAGTTCAGATATTCAGATAAATCACTTAGTTCTTATTTATGAGGTTATGACCCAGGGAGGTTGAACTGGGCTTCATGTTCAATGTAATGATATTAATAGTGTTTGTAAGTTGGACTTTCCATAATAACCAGGCTGGGAGATGGACTACAGTTCTAACAGAGCTGCCAACATAAACACAAATTTTAATTTCTTTGGAAAAATAAACTGTTCAGGAATTAGGTGAATGCATTTTTCCTTGTCTTCTAGCACAGCATAGAACAACAAGGGAGAATTTGTTTTGACTAAATTGATGACTTAGAAGATGTGAGTTACCACATATTAAGTACTTTATTCTAAGAGTGCAGGTATACCTTAGAAGATTTAAATGAAGAACAGAGGCACTTAGAAACCTTAGGTGGAAACACTTAATTTCCCTGGAATTTCTTAGGTAATTAATGCAGGTGCAGGCTTAATATCTATCTACAACCTTTTGCTAATAGCTCAAGATGTTATTTACCTTTGGGTTATTGGTTAGTGTTTAAAAAATACATTCATTCCAATTATTTCATCAGTTTTGTGGAAAGCTCCCAAATAATGATTATAAATATTGTTATTTAAAAAGAACACATATAAAAACTAAAATCCCTGCATCATTCCTGAAGCTACATCTACAATAATAATTGAAAAACAGGAGAGCTTAACATCCCCAGCATGACTCCAATTTTACCATTTCTTTAAACACCAATGTACAGCTACAGAGTATGAACGTAGAGCGAGGAAATGTGTTTTCAGATAAAGCTTCTGGCATCAGTCTTGTGACTTTTAAAGACACAGCATACACCGTCGCAAATATGAAGTTCTCTCAAATTTAGGGTGGGACTTTTAAACCCTTTCCTAAAAACCTATGGAGTCCACTGGAATTGGCAGATTTAGTCAGGCCAAACCAATGTGTTAATTTGATGGTTGGATGATGTGTTAAAATTACCAATGGTAACAAGTTGATTCATCCCTGCTTTTAGTAGAACTATAAATTTGCTCTTGAAGTCTGCTTTACCAGTCATTGTCATTTTTTATTTAAAGTGTACTTTCTGGAACAATGGTGAAAAATACGGAGGGCCAACCCTGACCCTCTACCAGGCTCTGTGCCATGTAAATTCTTTTAATCCGTGTTAACAATACTGAATCAAATAGCATAATTATCTTCACTCTAGCTGGGCATTTCTCTAGGATTTTAAAGTATCAAACAATTTAAGCATCATTAATAGCACCTAAGTGACTCTCCTGTGTGCCCCCTCCCTTCCCACATGTCATAGACTCACAGAATGACAGAGTTTGAGGTCTAGAGGTAATCTGCAATAATCCATCCATTCCAGCTCCCTCCCAATCTGTGCTCGACTCTGTTAGAGCTTTATCTTGTCTTTTCATTCTCTCAAATATCCTGGAAAGTAGATATTAAGACTATTTTTAGATGAGTAAACTGAGGCCAGAGAGATCATTTGGCATGTTCAAGGTCACAAAGCTAAAAAGCGGGAGGTACCAACTAAACCCCAGCTCGCAGCTTTCTTGACCCTGAGACAAGACTCTTGTCTATCCTACTATAACATCACAGGGTGAAAATGATCTTCAGCTTGACTTCTGCAACAGAGATGCTATTTCTTTTTGTCATGTCTTGAATGTGTCCAACCTCATTTAATGCTATTGTTCAACAGGCAACTATCACAACCAGTATCATTGGTCATTAGTCATCCATTACTTATGTCCCCAGAAGGCTCAGGTGGAGCTGACAGGAGTCGGTTGGACTCAGAACATGTTTTATAAGCTAATGTAAGCCGGAAGTGTCAGAGCAGCTAATGGGAGAAGAAGAGGAGAAGGATGCAGTTTTCCCTTTACCCCTTCCCCCTAATCTATTGTAAGGAGTCACAGCAGCCTGGATATTGTGACCCACTTCACTACAAAAGGAACAAAATAGGAAGCAATAAATCATAGTAAAATGTATATAATATCCTAAATGCACTTGACATGTCCATCAAGATAAGCAAATGCCCTCAAATGGTAAACCTATGACTGTGCAGAGATTTCTAAAGACTTCTTAAGATTAACCTCAAAAATCCCCATTTTCTTCCACAGATATTTGCCAATTATCAGGCATCTCAACTTTACTGCTCCCACTCTCATTTGCACACACATTTTGAATCCTTACCCTTTCTTTGGGTGTTCTATAAAGAAGTACACAGCAAAACCCTTTACCCCCCTACCCCTGGCCCAAATGATTCTTCATTCTTGGCAACTCTGGTAATACGAATGTTATGTCTGTGGTTTCTATTTTATGGCCAATTTGTAAAAGTGAAGGGAGCTCCAAAATATTTCACTCTATGAATTATATATTTTTATGTTGCCTGCCTTGTAAGTTCTGCAAATGCCACAAATCCCCAGGGTCTGACAGGCTTGTGTGGAACATGCCAAATAAACAGAAGTCTCTCCAAAATCCTGAGCACAACAGTAACTACCACCAGATGACATCCACCATTTCAATAGCTTACCCCCGGTTTGAAATGGGGAGGGGAAAGAAGACTTTCCAGGTAAAAAGTAAACTTAGTCTGGATGTAGACTTTCATAGCCCATGCTTATAGGTCTCTATGGGGACCGATCTTACTGGAGGAATTAACATCAATCCTGCTTTTAAGTCTTTGCAAAATGATGTTTAATATGGTATATTACAAGTTGCGGTTCCCAAATGTCTATATATTTGAATTACCTATAGAACTTTAAAAACCCCAGATTTGGGGGCCCTACTCTGAGACTGACTGAAACAGAAAGTCTAGGATGGGGGTCAGGAATGCTACCCTAGGTCCATTTTGAGGAACCAATATTGTACAGGCCTCCCAACCTTCCACGTTAAGCTGCTGGGTGGTTCCGTGCAGCCTTACGAGGGATTGGGGTGGGGGTGGGGATTGCCCCCATGATACTGGAGAATAGTCTGGGCACTCTGGAGAAAGGCACTGTCTTATCCTCCTTGGGCCTCCCTGGAGTGCCGATGGCCTCCCACCCATAGTTCAAAGTCACGATTAACCTGACAAATATGCTTACACTACAGTAAATGTCTACTCACCCAGAATGATTAGCAAACGGGTGTGCCGGTTTAACAGAATGTGTAAGTTGACTGAAATGTATACTAAACACCATCAAAGCATTGGCCCCTTAGTACTAATATTATGCTAAAGATGAAATTATTTTCTTTGAGGAATGAAATTCACGTTGTGACTTTATAGCACCTCCATTCCATGGTTACTTACACCAGTGAGGGGAAGAGTCATGGCCAGAGTTTTGTGAGGCTTGAACTCAGGGACAGGTCTGCTACTCACTGTCCATGTGACTTTGAGCAGCTCAGATCCATTCAGTGAGTCCTTATTTGAAAGCTTCCTAGGACACTGTGATGCCCAGAGCTGGTCATGTCACACGGGGAGCCTCAGCTTCCTCATCCATAAGAGGGGAGGGCTGGTTGATAACCCAGTAAATGGTGCTCTCTTCTGAAGCCATTAAATGATTAATTTCAATCCATATTATTATCAAGAAATAACCTGGAAATGCCTTAAAAATTAACACTAGCTTTTAACATTGTTCTTTGTCAAATATATTCATAAAAGAAATATTAAAAAAAGTTCCAGTAGAATTACAGACATGAATTCCAACCCCATGGGCATTCATGGTTGTCTTTCAGAACCATGTCTGTACATGTCCCACTCTGTTTTGGGCTTGTCATGTAATAAATCTACCTTTATGCTCCTCTTATGTTTTCTCTTCCTTTCCATAGTTTTAATCACCTTGAGCTATTTTTTTGTTGTTGTTGTTGTTTTTTTAAGACCATCACCAAACACTAAAGTCCACATGGGGCTCAGCCTTCCAGCAGTGCTTCCCAGAACTCAGTAGTGATCCTCACTGGCTTTTGCCCATCAAGCGATTAAAGGTCTTCTGACGCATGCATCTCTGTCGAATCACCATTGACTCTCTAGTCCCCTGGGCTCATTTCCTCCATTCTAACAAACAGGACCCACTAAAGAACTCTCTTTTCCCTCACTGCCATACTTCCTCAGTAGAAAGTTCTTCCTGCCCATGACTCTCATATGACATCACTGTATCCTCTAATTATTCATAACCCATCTTCTTCCAGAAGCCTTGCCAGATCTGAACTTTATGCTTTCTCCTTTCCCCCTGCTCCAACTTGAAATAGTTCCACGTCAAATGTTACCTACAGAAAGACAAATATAGCTATAAATCCTGTACAAATACATCTGTTTTTATTCCTCTAATAGACTGGGTCTACCTGGTATGTGCAGCATGGATAATTAATACGTATCTGTCTATTAAATAGATAGACTGTTAGGATGAAAATACTATTAAATGTTGTTTTAGAACCAATGCTGTCATATTTATCATTTAAAGGATGCTATTTTGGTTGTTCTCTAAAACTGTAAGGACATTTATATTTTGAAACATTCTTATTTGCTGTAGTACATAAGAAAAAGGATGGCGGAGTGAAAAAAGTTGGCTGGACTGAAAGTCATGAAACTCTGGGTTTCCCCTTGGCCAAATTAGTTGAGTGACCTTGAACAAGTGACCTTGAATAACTTCTCTGGGCCAAAGTTTCCTTATGTATAAACTGGGCTTACTAAACCTGATGATTTCAAGGCTCCTTCCTGTTCACACTCCATGATGTTAAGGCAGGGATACACAATACTTACAGATGTTTGGAGGGCTATCTAAATGGCATTCTGCACTCTAAATATTCCATTTTGGTCTACCCAAAGTCCTTGTCTCCATGATGTACAACATCATTACATTATTTCCAGGAATGTAATACCCTGCATACTGTAATGGAATCCTCATACAAAAAAGCAATTTTCAAAAGGAGCCAGAAGTAATTTTTGGAAGTGATGATTAAACTACCATAGTTGAACTCTGCTTCAGGAAAAAAAAAAATGACTTCCAGTTTGGTTAAAAACTCAAATTTCAGATGACCTTGGGTGAATGCTATCAATGCCATGGACAGATGAACACTTTCAAATTTCAAACTGACAGATGTAAAGGAAATACACATATTAAGAAAAGGCAGATTGACTTTTAATTCTGCAACACTCTTTATGCTTCTTCCTCTAGTCAGTATGTGAATCACAGACAGAAGTCCATAATCTGGGTATCTCATTACTATAGTATGCTACAGATTTTAAAATTCAAACCTCAGTTTAGCCCATGGAAAAGTGAGTCCATGAAATACTCATATGTTTGACAGAAAAGAGAAATGAGGTCCACATGCCCCATACATGAAACATGAGCAGAACAGGGAAGATGCAAAAGTTTTAGAGGATAAACCATTCTGAAGGAATACTTCAAATTGTTTACACAGGACCCGGCCTTGCTTCCACATACATATGGTAGCCCTACTGCACTTGTGTTCGAAACCTCTGTCCACTCTTCTGAGAGCCCCTTAAACCTTCTCTACGGCTTTTATAATCAAAACAAAACGGAGAAACCAATATGGGTTTGACAATCCCATCTGATCCTCCTGTGTGTGTATATATGCATGTATATACGCCTCGTATGTTTTGTTGAGTTCAAAGGCACTATAAGTAATACTGTTGTAGTAAATCTGGACCAATTCTAGCTATTTCTGGCACTTTCTTAAATGCTGTGTGTTCAGTGATCCAAAAGTCCTTATCAAACAAAACTCTGGGAATGAGAGTCACAGATTTCCCAGTAAGAACAGAGAAGAATGCAGGGTCCTCAAATTAGCTCTAGATCTGGAGTTGTTTCATTATTAATATTAATCAATTCAAGTGACTTTATATATTAACTTTCCAACCAGAATATGTAATTTTGTAGATGTCTTTGGGTAGATAATCTTTCTACCAGACCCACATCTTAGTTTAACTCACCATTCAGATCTATAACACATTTTCTCTTAATTGCACACTTCTTCAAATAAAACAAGCACAGAACTTTAGTTTATATGGAATTTTAAGATTTAAGAGTCTGCTTATCCCGCTCCTGGGCATATATCCAGAAGGAACCCTACTTCAAATGACACCTGCACCCCAATGTTCACAGCAGCACTATTTACAATAGCCAAGACATGGAAGCAGCCTAGATGCCCATCAACAGATGACTGGATAAAGAAGATGTGGTATATTTATACAATGAAATACTATTCAGCCATAAAAAACTACAACATAATGCCATTTGCAGCAACATGGATGCTCCTAGAGAATGTCATTCTAAGTGAAGTAAGCCAGAAAGAGAAAGAGAAATACCATATGAGATTGCTCATATGTGGAATCTAAAAAAAAAAAAAAAAAAGAAACCATAAACACAAAACAGAAACAGACTCACAGACAAACATGTGGTTGCCAAGGGGTCACGGGGTAGGAAAGGACAGACTAGGATTTCAAAATGTAGAATAGATAAACAAGATTATACTGTATAGCACAGGGAAATATATACAAGATCCTGTGGTAGCTCACAGCGAAAAAAAATGTGACAATGAATATACGTATGTTCATGTACAACTGAAAAATTGTGCTCTACACTGGAATTTGACACAACATTGTAAAATGACTATAACTCAATAAAAAATGTTTAAAAAATATAGCTATCACTTAAAAAAAAGTCTGCTTAAAGTGAAGCTTTATTTCTTTACATCCATCCTATTTTTTATTTTTAGTTAAGAATTTCTACCCTGAACCTAATCTAAAACTTCATTTGTTATAATGCAGTAGAGGAGAAATATTGGTTATTGATCATACATTTCATAATTTCTAGCAAGTATTATTGGTATGAGCCAATCATTCAGTTTAGAATGGCTTCCTCTGGATATTGGTGGGGAGAAGAGTTAATTATTCTCATTACAGACTTCACAAGGAAAGATGGCCCTCATTGTAAATGGCACAAAGGCAGGGTGACCAGTCACGCTTGGTTGCCACTACTCCTCTCTCTCATCAAAGCACTGGGTAAAGATTTTAAGACCAAAGGCTTAGATCCACTGTTCATTGTGAACCACACTATTTTGTCCCATTTAAAAGGTCTGAATCAAATTTTAGTTTGAGTGTGAATTTGTAGCAAGAAACTTATTTTTGGATTCAAATGATCATTGTTTAAATTCCTTGGCTGAGTTTAAGTTTTTCATAACATAAACCACACTTAAAAACAGTGTGGCAGATTGGTGTAGTAACTGCCCCCAACCAATGCTACCTGCCTATATCTATGAAGAGCATAATGCTCTTCCACGAGGACCTTGGGACTGGCCATGCGGCTTGCGTTGGCCAATGAGATATTAGCAAACATGTGCAAGCAGAGACGTGAAAGGAGTTTACACACTAGGGCTGAATCTTGTTTGTCTCTGGGAATCTTTCAGCCACAATATGAACCTGGGCTGACTTTCAGGAGGTAAGAGACCCTGTGGCATACTGAAAATCCTGTAACTGAATTCAGTAGATAATTACTGAATGCAATTCATTTGGTTATCGGCAAGAAATTAATTGATTATTGTGATGACCTGATTGTCTGTCTTGGACTAGAGACTAAATTCCATGACTGTAGGGGCACATCCACTTTTCCTTACTATTGCACCTTCAATATCCAGCCCAATGTCTGGAATATAGTAGATACAGAAAAAATAGTTGGTGGGAGAGGATGTAGCTCAAGTGGTAGAGTGAATGTCTAGCATGCACAAGGTCCTGGGTTCAATCCCCAGTATCTCTTCTAAAAATAAATAAATAAATGAACCTAATTACCCCCCCAATTTTTTTTTAATTAAAATTAAAATGGAAAAAATAGTTGTTAAATGAGTGAACACAACAAAGGTTACAACTAGTCCCCTGCTCTGTATGAATTCACAATCTAACAACCAACCCCTGGTACCACTTGCTCTGATAACCTGTGGCCCTGCCCGGGATATAAATACAATGGTACAAGAACAGGGAGAAGGAGTGACGAGCTCGGCCTTGGGGACTCAGGGAAGGATCCACGAAAGCATGACATTTAAGCTGCGCCCTGGTATCTCTAGAAATTGTGTCGTCTCGATTTAGTCATTCTCCCTTTGCCAAAATACACCTACTTAATTCTTGTTGGTATGAATCAGTGAAGAACCTTCTGGCTCTGTAAGCTTAATCTGACTACACAAAGTTGGCGTGTGTGCGTTGCATGTGTGATACGCAAGAAAAATGCACCATCCAAAACTCATCAATTCTCTGGGCTAGTGTTGCCCCTCATGCCCACTGGGCTTTGGAAGACAGGGCAGGGAAATTGAGGAGCTGCAGCATCTAAGAACAACTGGGTTGAACGTGGCCAAAGAATTTCCATGATTGCTTTATGTCATATCTCCAAAGATCAGTAAGAATGCTTTTGTTGGCAGGTAACAGAAAACCAAACCCAAGTCAAACAATAAGGAAAATATACAGGCATACCTCGTTTTATTGTGATCTGCTATATTGCGCTTCCCAGACATTGTGGGTTTTTTTATTTTGTTTTGTTTTGTTTTGTTTTGTTTTTTTAAACAAATTGAAGGTTTGTGGCAACCATGCATCCAGCAAGTCTATCGGTGTCATTTTTCCAACAGCATTTGCTCACTTTGGGTCTCTGTGTCACATTTTGGTAATTTTCACAATATTTCAAACTTTTCCATTATTATTATATTTGTTACGGTGATCATTGATTTTTGTTGTTACTACTACAACTTGCTGAACACTCAGATGATGGGTAGCATTTTTTAGCAACAAAGTGTTTTTAATCAAGGTATATACTTTGTATTTTTTTAGACATAATGCTACTGTACATTTAATAGGCCTTAGTGTAGTAAACAACTTTTATACTCACTGGGAAACCAAAAAATTAATGTGACTCACTTTATTGTATTATTCACTTCATTGCAGTGGCCTGGAACCAAACCAGCAACATCTCTGAAGTATGGCTATATTTTCTTAGAGATAAATAAATAAAATGAAAATATATTCTCTTTCAAAACAGAAGTCCTTGGGTATGGAGATTTTAGGATTCATTTCATATTTTTGTTCCATCCTGCTCTGCTATCCTAGTTTATCAGTGTTGTCCTCAGACTAGCTTTTGACAAGTTACATGATGGCTGCTGCAATTCCTGCCATCACATGCAGAATGACAAAATTCAGAGGTAAAAGAAACTATCTTCCTTGAGTGCTTCATTTAAGATCAGAAAATCTTACTTTGATGGTCCTGAGAAAAATTGCCCCTCATGTTTCCTTGGTCAGGTCTAAGCTACCAGCTCACATCTCAACTAACCATTAGCAAATGAAATGAGACAACCATTATAGGCTTAAATTACTCAGGATTCACCTTCGAGCTGGGGATGGGATTACCTTCCCCATGGAGAACAATTTGAGCAAAATCAGATTTCTGCTAAAGAAGAGGAGACTGTGGGGAAATGCATGTGGGGTAAGCAACCAATATGGTCTGCTGTACTAAAGTACTCAAAGGCCCCATTGTTCTTGATTCTTCAAACACTCATTCACGTAACCCCATTCCTCAGCTGCAGAAAAGGGAATAAGAGTGGCAGACGCAGAGAACATTTCTAGACAATGACAAGGCTCTACTTGCTGATTGTGGCTCATATGGACCCCTGCAGCTTCCCCCTAGGCACAGATTTGCTGACAGCTGGAGAAGGGGACAGATGAAATACATTCCCCTTCTACATAAAACGACATCAACCCCTACACACTGAAATGAGATGGAGAATTAGCAACAAGGTGAACTTGAGCTGGAAGATTAACTCCATACAAGAATCTAGAATTCATAAAGTATTTTTAGCTAGAGATGGTAATAAGATATACAGATTGCTCTCAGATGAAGAAATGTCATACTGCCTACGTGTTAGAGGCTTTTTATAAGTATAGCTTTTTTATAAATGAATTAATTTTGAACAAGTGTGGCATGCGGTATAGACCAAATCTATCAGCATGGATCTGACCATGGAGAGTCCATTTCCACAGTATCTGTAGAATCGTTTATATTTGTTTTCATTTGTTACTTGGTACTGGGTAAACAGATTTTTCAGATATTCCCACCAAGATAGATGAAGCATCTCATTTCCTATAGAGAACTATGATTACATCCAGGCTATCAAACGTTGCTAAACAAAAGAAATCATTATTCTCCAAAATATTTTTTCAACTGACATGAATATTTACTATCCCTCAAGATTTCACTATCTAATAGAGAAAAAAAGGCAGATAATTTACATAACAACAGCTGTCTTAATAGCTCGAGAGTCACCATCGTATATAAAACTTCTGATTTTCCCTTTAATTGTCAAGGAGTTGACCTGAATAAGCAATTAGAAAACCCTCGTTAGGAGAATTTACATTGAGATGGATAAATGTGGTAAAATGAAGGAAACTGAAGAATGAATAGAGGGGAAGAGACACAGGTGTTAAGAGCCCACTGTTGATTCTCTGACTGGAGTTTCCCTAGAGCAGTGGGATAAAATCCAGTCCTTGCCTACAGTATGACCTTCTTCCTGGGCCAGAGTCTCAGTGAGGCCTGATGGCCAACCTACGTCCCTGAAACACAGGGGCTTGCTATCCACCAACAACTCCAATCCAGGCCCCCACCAGGGACTATATCTTTGGCTCTCTGTTCAAGTCTATGAAAAGGCTGGCTGAAGGACATGATAAGTAAAGAGGACAGAATCCATCATTTCTCTGCACACTCTAGTTTTTAGTCTGGGACCAAGTTAGGCCAACATGACTGTCTTTTGGAGCATAATTTCTTTGCCTCATTAAGACCTGCTTTGACCAGGTGACATTTTGTCATCACGTCCTTGGTGGTCTTAAAGTTACACTACAAGATACAGCATCAAAAAATCTGGTTCTGTGTGATAGGGATGTAATTGACCACACTGTGTCCCAATTTTCTCATTTTTTTCTCATCTCAAGAGCACTTATAATGGCAGCTTATAGGCCATTATCTCACTTAATCTGTAAAACAACATAATATCGTGAGTACAAGTACGCTCATACAAAAGGTGAAAAAAAATTGAGAATTAGAGAGATTAAATAATTTGCCCAAGGTCAACTGCAGAGCTGGTTTTCAACCTAAAACTCAGCACTCTCTCCTCCATTACATACCTCAAAAACTAGTGTAAATCTGCTCCACAGAAAATGAGAACTATGTAACCACTTACAGCCCCACTTTTCCCTTGGCTCCCAGGAAATTCAGAGTAAAGGTTGTTCACTTACAGCAACTTTTCTGGAACTTACAGTTTCTATATAGTTTCTATTTTATTTATACTTTATATGGCCTTGATAGTTTTCATTTATATTTTACTATTTTATTTTACTTTCTATAAATGATCTCAAATTATTTGAAGAATGAGGAAAGGATTAAAAAAATCTACCAACAAATAGATAATTCCCATTATTTTGGCGACTGTTAAAACAGCAGCTTGTGATTCATCTTTCTTTGCCTACGGCCATATCCACAACCTCATGATAGACTAGCTGCAGGCCTGACTCGGTTTACAGTATTTCATCAAAATATTAACAGTTGTAGTTGTTCCTCCTTCTTCTAGCAACAATATCTCTGTTTTCTTTTAAAGCATCACTCCCTCCCATGCTGTCCATGGGATTTTGGAGGGCTGCCTTCAAATTCCTATTGAATTGGGCATGGTCAACCAGCATATTCACCCACTGAACATAGCGACCAGTTAAGAGATAGGCACCTGACTCAACTGTGTCCAATGAGAGTCCATCTCAGGATTCTGTAGGTCTATTGAAAGTCAAGCTGTTTTTTCTACTATAATTTCTGAGTAGGGTGCAGGGATGGACCTGCAGGCAGCCATTTAACTCCCAAAAGAGAGGATCTACCTAAGAGTTAAGCAGTCTAAGAACTGGGAGATAAGAATAGACTGGGCAGATGGTACAGACTGAGTCCCTGGGACCAGCCATACTTGATTGAGATGCTTTAGTTATATGGGTAAATATATTACCCCTCTCCAGAAAGATAGCCCAACATGTGTGTATGTATACACTGACACACAAACTGACACACACACTTTTGTTTTTGTTTACATGGTCTCAGTTGGGTTTTTATCACTTACACTTAAACTTTTTTATGGTCTCTTCATTTCTCTTTAATAATGAAGAGTATTCTTTACACAGTTATAACATGGTTTCAAGAGTAGAAGAAACATTACTGACAGACTTCAGGGTATAAGAATATCACTTTTAAGGATAGCTAGTTGAGGTTTTTAAACACACAAGTTTTTTTTAAGTTTTCAGGTTTATAGTGTCATCAAATTTTGTTTAAGGTTAGGATTACAATCAAAGCCATGAAGATGGTTTATTTTACAGGCTAATTTCCACAATGCAGGGGCAGTGCTTCTCAAAATTAGGTGGGCATCAGAATCCCCTGGAGGGCTTCTTAAAAACAGCCCGCTGGCCCCACCCCAGTCTGTGATTCAGCAGGTCTGGGGTTGGGCCTGAGAATCTGCATTTCTATTAAGTTCCCAGGAGAGTCTGCCACCACTGGTCCCACATCATACTGGGAGACCCACTGTGTAAAAGAAGTAAGATCTATCCACCTCTGGCAACAGCTGTAAACTTCTGGCACCAGGACTCTGGCACTGTTCTTGTGCAGGGTAGGTGGGTGGAGATTTGACTAATACTCTCAGAAACTGGTGAACAAGCTTGTGTTAAAGCCAACTTCTTCCATGAAGCCTTCTCTAACTCTCCTGGGTCACACTGACACTCTTCCTCATCTTTCAACTAAAATTCACATTGAGTGTAGACATAGTAACTCATCCTTCAGTTAGGCACGTGATGATTTATATAACTCTTTAATCAGTCTTATGATCAATCAATAGTGCCTGATTTACTCACTACCTTGTAAGGCTTTGGGAAGGCTGAGACCTCAACATATTGCTATGACTTTTCTCCCCTCCCTTCATCCTTTTAACCCTCCCTCCAATCTCTCTCTCTCTCTCTCTCTTTAGTTTTTCCCACAGTACCTAGCCCAGTACATAACAGGAATACAATAACTGACTGTTGAATTGTTACGGTGTTTCAGCACTAATGTCTTCAGTGAACATTTTATTTGAAAGATAAGTTACACTATTTTTGTAGTGTTGGTTGATTTCTTTCGCTCTCACAGTCTCCTCACCTTTAATACAGAAAACTAGCTTTTTCAAACCTAACTATTACCAACTACATAAAATAATTTGACATGATAACCAGCTCTGTGGCAGATTCTGCTTGCTGCCTACCTAGTATCTAGCTATTCTCCCTCTCATCTAATTGGAAACTGGGTTTCATTATAGATAACAACATAGCCAGCTAAAAATATTCACCTTCTTAGGTTCATTTGAACCTGAGGTTAACTGAGTGATCAAATTCTGGCCATTGAGTCAACAAATGAATGAGATATAAATGTATATCAGAGAATTGGCCTTTTGAGAAATCTTTTAATAATGGGCAGACTTATCTGATATCCTTTTCAGTTCTTTGCCTTGACCTTCAATTCTTTCCTTCTTCCCGGAATATAGACACAAAGCCTAGAGAGGCAGCAGCCATCTTGTGACAATGAGGAAACAAGCATGAGGATAACCTGAAAGCTAAGATCTACAAACTAATGAGGACTGTGGGAGAAGAAAAGACATAGGTCCCCAATGACATCACTGTGTTATTGTACCAGACCTGGATTGCTTATTGCATGAAATAAATAAGCCTCTTTACCTGGCTAGGCCACTGTAGTTGGTTCTTCTGCCAAATACATTTCTAAGTGATACAGATCATTCCCTTTTTAATTTTTTGATGATTTTATCAATTTTTTAAAAATGGCCCCATGGTATTACTATCCTCTGAGAAAATCAAGAGCAATCATGATGAAAAGAGCTCTAACCATTGCTTTTGGGCCCACAGTGCACTGATACTGCAGGAGCAGCACCATTAGCTTAAAAATTCCATCTCTATGATCAAAATATGTCACCAAAAAAGTTCTCATAAACTATGCCTGCTTTCTTTCTTCAGGTGCTTTAATTTATAAGTCCTTCCTGTAACAGGGTGCTCTCTTTTCTGGGTAATTTACAAGATACTTACAGTTGGAAGTCAAAGGTAGCTGGATGAGGAGGCCCGTCTGTTACACACATACATCTGCACCAGCAGTCTGTCAAATGTAACTCTCTGTAGTGTTTTTAATCTGCTCCTTACGGTAAAGACTCTCTCCTGAAGATGTAGAAGGCTTACTTGAAACACACACACACATACACAACACACTAACTTGCTCAGAAACGCAACTAAACAGTCCTTCAGCCCTCACGTCCTCTCCCCCACACTTACAACTTCAGCCAAAGTGCATTAAGTATGTACTCTGCATATTTTGCACCTGGAAACTTTTGTGGTCAATAGCAACTTTTGACCTACTTCTGTGAGTTGTTGTCAAGGCCAAACTATGTTCTCCAATCCATCACGGGGAGTGATCTCATCTACAGAATCACTTGCTTCCAAGGATGCAAATGCAATTTTATTTTTCAGGAATTTATAAACATTTCCTTTGGAGCTTCAGAGGAGGAATACTTGGTAAGCTTTGACATAAATTGTTTAGAATTGTGACTTGAAAATCGTGTCCTATTCCTTGCGTTTGGTTAATGTGTCTGCAAACAACACACACGTAGGAGAAATCTTAGAAGAAAATCTGCTATAAATTGTAATGTTTTCTTTTGAGGTAGAAAGTTAACATATCATTGTGAGGTGCAAATCCTTCATTGGTGTTAGTCACTTTCCTTTTTAAAAATGTTTCCTTATCCGTGGAAAAGTCTGTGCTCGTTTTTACCCGAAAGTTACTGTAAATGTCTCAACTCAGATTCTTGAAAGCATCTTAAACATCTGCTCCCTGGAACATGCACTGTCCTGCTTGCATCTTATGTCTTTTCATCTCAGATCCTCTGGCCTTTCTTCAGGGGACAAGTGGTCAGGCACAAATCAATCTTTCACTCTCTTTCTCTCTCATTCACATGGAGCTCAAGTTCATACAGATGAATTTTTTAAATTATGTTTAGTACGTTAGAAACCAAACAAGGAAGACGTATCATGTCAACATACTTTGCATGGCTGATTCCATAAAACTGCAGTGAAAGCTCTAGGGTGAACGTAAAGCATCTGTTTCTGCAAGAGGAATGCAACGTAAGCATGAATATTAAAAAAAATAAGCAGAGGCTTAAGAAATTCTTTTAAAATGCCCTAAAGTAATAGAGTGAAGCAGGTCCAGCCATGCCTGCTTCTCTCATTTAGACTCTCAAGAACACTCTTACACCTCCTCTCAGTCCAGCCTTGTCCAAGAGGGTACAAATGCTGAATCCATGGAGCCCAGCTCAAAGCAAGCCACGGCCACTTCTCTCCAAGAGGGGCCTCGGGACTATTGGATGGGGGCCGTGGGCCAAGCTCCCTTTCCGGAGGGGAGTTGTGAATCACAGAGAAATGTGTTCCTGGGAAATCCACCCCATGCATATTGGCCGAGAGGGAATTCAGAGTGCCTTTCCAACTAACCTACTGGATGGCTTCCCTCATATTTGGGCCAGAGGTGTTGCTCAGCTAACATGCAACGCATAGGAGGAGCGCTAAATTAAAGGGCCAGCCTCCTCACATCAGGACTGTGGCAAAATTGTGAAGTTGGCAAAACTGTTCGTTAGGGTCCCTCCTCCACTGCCACTTCTTTCCCTGATCTGATGTCTATTAACTTCCTACTACGTGTCAAGAGCTTCTGGACTGAAGAAGGTGCTGGCAGTCTTGTGGAGGATTCTGTGTGAGAGGCTATGATGGAGACAGGTTCAAGGAGACAGGGGCCATGAGTAAGCACATCTAGCCCTGGAGTGGGGGTGGGCAAGGTGTGGGTGGAGGGCTGTCAGAGAAAGGTTCTAGAGCAGGGGCCGGTAAACTCCTACTGCAAGGGGTCAGGCAGGAACTATTAGGAGAAATATTTCAGGCCATAGAGGGCATATTTCCTTTGCTGCAGTCTTCTTTGTTTGTTTCACAGCCCCTTAAAAATGTAAAAACCATTCTTTGCCTGTGGCAGGAACGATATAATGCTGACTTGGCCCCTGGGATGGTGGTTTCTAGTCTTCCAGGGGAATTAATAACTGGGCTGAATCTGTGAGGACAAGACATAAAATTAACTACTGTTTCTTAAGCACCTTGAGTTGTCAGGTTCTGGACCATTTGCTTTACAGAGTTCATTTCGTTTAATCATCACAATGCTATAGGAGGGTTCGATTATTATTGCAACTATTTACTGATGAGGAAACAGGCCTTGGACATTAAATCACTTGCCCAAAGTCACAGCCATGGGGTTCAACTGAGACTGGAACCCAGGTCTATTAGGCTTCAAAGTGGCCAAGTGCAGGCCAAGTAAACTTGTGTAGGTTGTGCCCTGGACAGAGGCACCCGCAGAAGAGGCGTGAGGGGCTGAAATCCAGCCCACACCCCACTGGCCAAGCCCTCAGTCTGGCTGAGGAGCTGCATCCAACCCAAGGAAGGGGTAGGTGACCTTTACACAGAGGTGCCACCTATTCACCAAGCCATGCACTTATGAGGCTGTGCTGGAGGGGTTGGGGGATACCTGGTTCTAACTGGCCCGAAGACTATCATTCTTAGAACTGTAATCAGGAAAAGTTAGGAGGGAAAACTAAGGTTTTGCCTAGATCCCTGCACTAGAGAACATGCTAATACTTTAAATAATGACTTAACAATATTGTGAAGCCACAGTGAGATACCACTTCATAGCCACTGGGATGGATACAATTAATAAGATGGACAATAACAAATATTGGCAAATATGTGAAGAAACTGGAAATGTCGTATGTTGTTGGTGGAATGTAAAGTGATGCAGCCGCTTTGGAAAACAGTTTGGCAGCTCCTCAAAAAGTTAAGCAGAGCGTTGCTTTATGGCTCTGGAATTCTATTCCTAGTTACATTCCCAAGGTATATCCCATAAAATCTTGTATGTGAATGTTCACAGCAGCATTATTCAAAATAGCCAAAAAGCGAAAACTAAATGTCCATTAAATGATGATTAGAGGAACAAACTGTGGTATGTCCATACAATACGGTCAATGGTACTCTGCTGTATAAAGGGACAAAGTGCTGACACAAGCTACAACGTGGATGAACCCCAAAAACAGATGCTATGCAAAAGAAACCAGATACAAGATGCCACATGTTGTATGACTCTATTTATATGAAATATACAGAACAGCAAAACCATAGAGACAGAAAGTAGATGACTGGCGGCCACAGGCTGGGCGTAGGGGAGAAATGGGAAGTGACGGATAATGGGTAAAGAGCTTCTTTTCGGGGTGGTGGAAATGTTCTGAAATTGGACAGTGGCGACGGCTGCATAACTTTATGATTATACTAAAAGTCACAGAATTGTGCACTATAAAATGAAGAATTTTATGGTATATAATAATAAATATCTCAATTCAAAAAAACACTGTATATTTGATCTCTCTTTCCCCACCATGAGGCCTTCCAGCTGGCTCTCCCCCTCTCGCCTTCATGCCTTCACTAATCTGAGGTTGTCGGCTGGGGCAGGTGTCCAAGTTAGTGGCCCTGGCTCAGCTTATCCGGGTATGGGAGGAGGGGATGGCACCGGGACCATGCTCTGAGCAGCGACAGCAGCGGTCCTAAGAAACATAGTTAACCCCACTGGCTGCAAAGTGGAAGAGTCGGGCTTGGGTGGGGGCAGTGGGGACAGTGAGGCAGAGGGAGATGGGGCTGCAGAGGGATAGGCTGTAGACCATGGGGGTGGCACTTCAGGACTGGCCTGGATGCTGAAGTTCTTTCCCCAACTTGTGCTTCCATCATCCACACGGCTGCCAAGGAAGCTTCTGGTCTAACAGTCCACCCTGTCGTGCTGAAGCTTCAGCGGGTCCCTCCTCCCAGAAGTGTGTGTGTTCCAGAAGAGGACCCAAAAGACAGCGACACTTCACTCTAACACAGTACCTTGTTCATGGCAGAAAACCAGGCACCAAAGGCTCCTGGAGAGGGAGAAACTTTTCCAGTGGGGTTCCAGCCTCAACACACCCTAGGGGTTGAATACTTTTTCACAAGAGACCCACAAAACACCGTCTGTATTATACAATTATAAAATCACTAGGAAAAGCAACTTTTGTGCTGGACCCAAACACTCACATCTTCTACAGCTCTTGGGGATCTTCCTGTTACCCACTGCGCTGACAGTCACCAGGATGGAGCCGGCCACTAAGTCATTCCATCCTTGTTCTACATGTATGTAACCTTCCCCAACAGACTGCAGGCTCCCAGAGTCAGTAGCTCTGTCTTCACAGATCTTTTTCCCCTCGGGGAGGAGAGTGATGTTTACCCAGGGCCCCTCATTCTGCCTGCTGTTTGCCACCAACAATCGGCCATTAATTGATGTTATTTAAACCTTTCTCGTTAGAAATAATTAATAGACTCGTCTTGTGTACTATCAAGAAAATGCCTCTGAGGTTTCTGCAAGGAACTGTATCTAATTAACTCTCAAGCCATCTATTTTAGATGCCTGCAGTGCCTAACAAGGAAAGCTCCCACAGTGGTCCCCAGCCCCTCCCCGCATGGGATCACGCAGCTGCTGTTTGTCCGTTTGACACACCTGATAGGAATACAGCCAAGGTACAAAAGGAGACTTGATAAAAATAACCCAGACAAGTCTCCAATCACCAACTGGTAAATATTCCTAGTCTCGCTTTTTTAAAAGAGGAGGCAGGAAATCACAGTGTGCTGCTAAAAACAAAAGCAGACAGACCAAAAAAAGCCTCCCTAGGATGGGGAGAGAGGGTGGGTGGGGAAGGCCCAGGCCCTCCATGTCCCTCAGTCTTCATCCCCGGGGAGGCAGAAGAGGCTGAGGCAGGGGGTGCCAGAGCACACCTAGACCCAGAGGGACCACATTCACCGAGAGTGTGGGGAACAGATGGGAGGGGGAGAGAGTTGGAGCCAAGATCTGTAAGATCTCTCTCAAAATGTAACAGCAGTTGGGAACAGGAGACTCACAGTCCTAACGTGTCCTCTAAAGACCAATATAGAGCATAACTCCCCCCAAAACGAAACAAAGTCTGCCTGTTTTTAAGTCTTCACATTTAAGCACCTGATGTTGCTTTCTCTTAAAGGAAAGAGATGAAGCTTCCTGAGGAGATTCCAAGACGATGTGTGAGGTCAGGGGCCGCACGAGGCAGACTCCAAGGGACCTCTCAGGGTGGGCGCGAGGCCTCGGTGGCTGGTCACTGGGCTCTGTGCCCAAGGGCCTGACCTTACTCCTCACACCAGCCCTGTGATGTGATGGGGCCGCTGTCACCCTCAACTTATGGAAGAGGAAACCCTGGAGAGGTCAATAACTAGCCGGATTCACATTGCTAGTAAGTACGGAGCTGGTCTTTAAACCTAAGTCGGCCTGATTCTAGACCTCAGACTCAATCTAAGCCACCTTCATATGTGACAGTGGTCAGAAATCACCGAGGAATACTCTAGAAAATCTAAAAGGCTGACACCAAAGCCATAAAAACTGAGACATATGTAAAAAACAATGGCCATTAGGAAGATTACTTGCTTCATCAATGATGATGAAATGTTTAGAAGAAAAACCCCAAGAAAAAATGGGCACTGAATAACTATCTTCAGAAGACAAACTATTCTGAAAACTTACAGGTCCTGTATTTTGCCATAACCACCATGATACTTATAGGGTAATATTAGTAGCCTGATTCTTTCATTATACAGGAAAACCTCACATAAACCTTCTTCTGTATTAGACTATGGACTCACCATGGTAACAGAAGCAGGTAACCATTGTCACCTCTCTGCAGCCCCTACCACCAGATGTGTCCTTACACACACACACACACACACACACACACACACACACACACACACACACACCACACACTCCTACAGAGAGAACACTGGAGAGAGAGGCTCTCTCTGCTCCAAGGTGATCTAACATTTCCCTTTGCTGGGCTGGAGTGGGTCTGGGACAGCAAGAACTACTGCAGTGGTGAGCGGGCCAGATCACTGGCAGTGGCAGCCATACTGGAAGATGCAGTGAGGAGGCAGTGGGTCCCAGATAGCATCATTGGAGAGGAGACGGGGGTGCCCCCTGGTGATAAGGGTGTTGGGAGACGAAGGACACATACTGACTGGGAGTTATTGACCTGTAGGGGATATCTGTGATTTGGACACTGGATATTAAGGGGGCTCAAGTTAATTCTTCTGGAGAAGATGAGAGTGCTTCGGAGGGATCATAGGCCTACAGCAATGTTTATGCAAAAATAATGCCGTGAATCAAAATGAACCAAAAGTTGGATGACTACAGATGAATATCTTAGTTTCCTTTATTCATGCTCAGTAATATTTATTACACCCATCATAGTTTATTCCAGAAAGGATACGAGGTAGGTAGCTCATAAAGATATCTTCCATATAGCAAGGAAGCATAAATTAAAAATAGGGCTAGATAAATATTTTTTAACTTATAAGAAAAATAAAGAAAAAAATATACAAGGCTTAGGATCTAATATGGTGCTAGGAGTTAGAGCTAAAATGCACATCATACAAAGGCTATTGATGGATTTCTGGTATTCTATTAGACATGGCAGGAACCATCTGTCTGAGCCTAATCATAAAATATAGTTAGGAAATATGAACTCAGTCACACATTTCCTGTGACACTTTAATCATCACATGAAAGCAAGTAAGAATAATAAAAAGAGAGTATTTTGTTTGACAAAGAAAAATCTGAAGAAGATGGCCCTATAAAATTTATATCAAAAGCACCATGTAGGCCAATTTTTAAAAGCGCTCTGCAGACAAATTCAGGTGGCAGCTGATTAAGAACCACTGAAGAACGGGAGAGTCATTAGGTGCTACATTAAATCAAAGGGCTATTCAATAGCTGAAAGTAGCAGAGAAAGTTGGAAAAAAAACTGTCAGTTTTGATAACATATGTAGTACAGGATAAAACTGTTTCTCTTCCAAGCATACTCTCAAAAAAAAAAATCAAGTCTTTATATACTTTTTACAAGGAGATGGTATCTTAAAACTCACTTAAGGGTATTCAATGAAGATTCCAAATAGGAAATCAAAATTCAATTGATTTGGGAGTAGTTCCAGGTTAGTATTCAATCATAAAGCAATCTGTTTTTCCCTTCTTATGGATGATTTTGAACAAACCCTAAGCTCTTCTGGAATTTTAACTGCATGAAGACTCAGGTTCCATTCTTAAGAAGGTGGAGCCTCAGTTGCAAAGGTGCCCCCTCTGGTGTGCGCACCATATGGCTTGCGGCCACCAGGAAGCCGGTTATCAGCATATCGTGGGCACCAATTATCAGAAAGATGGAGAGAAGCTGCTTAGGTTCTATCTCAAAGTGAGTTCCATCATTTACCTGCTTTAGAATCACTTGTTAAAAATTCAGATCCCCAGGCTCCACTCTGCCTGCCCTGAATCAGGCTCTCTCGGGTGGAGCCTGAGAACCTGCATTTTTCACAAGCTCCCAGGTTATTGTTATGTCCACGAATGCCTGAGCATCCTGACTGTGGGGTATCATGAGCGATGCTTGGGTTTTTATATCAGTCAGTGTGTTTATACCCGGTCAGTATGTGACTTCAGCTTTTTTGAGTTCAGGGACTATGATAAAAAAGAGTGAATTTTATTCATTAAATATTTCTTGAGGGCCTGCTATGGGCAAGAGCCTGTGGACTAGGCATGGGGGTAAATGCAGATATTAAGGTGAATAAGATAGTCCCAGCTCTCACGGGAGTGTATATGTGCTGGTAGAGGAGAGAGATGCAGATTTTCCAGAAGACTGAGCCAAGGGCTGGGGCAGCAGAACCAGTGGAGGCTGTTGCTCTCAAGGCATAAGCAGTCTTTCCCTCCCAAGCCAGTGCTCCAACTGGGAGCCCACGGGGTGACAGATGCCGCCTGAGAGCGCTGCCAGGACCCTGCTCCTCCCACCTCTCCCCACGCACACTGCACAGGCGGCTGGGCCACGTCATCAGGGCAGATCAGAGGAGCAGAGGAATGGGCACGTCCCGGGAGTTGAGAAGGGCGAAGAGCTGGGAGGGAGGGCTTGAGGGATTGACCCTAACTGTGCAACGTGACGAGCAAGGCAGGAAAAATTTCCTCTGCTCCAGTCTGTATTTTCTGCCAAGGTTGTGTCCTTCTATATTTAGCTATATTAGAATTATTTATCCGTGAATTTCATGGCAAGTCATAGGCCAAATACTAACCATAGCGCTGGACTGAAAATTTGAAGCCAGCAAAATCTAGGCAGTGCTGTGCTCCAGTGCAAGGTTTTGGGGTATGTGTGTGAGTTGAGCCTCAGGGGAGGGCCACGGCGTCCCCTGGCAAGTGTATGCCTGTCAAGACCGCCCTCAGGGGTGGAAGAAGAAGCAGTGGGAGGGAGGCAGGAGCACAGAGAGGGCAGACACAAGTTCTAGGGTCTAAGGTCTCCTGTTAAACTTCCTGGCTAAGGGCCACCAGAGTGAGGGCCCTCCTCCCAGCGTATATTTCACTGCGGAACCCAGACAATCTCTTGTCCTTGTTTCACTATTTTTGATGAAAGAAAATCAGTGCCAACACTCCGTCTCCCTCCCCTTGCTTCCTCTAGCAATTCACAAAAATTACTCAGGGAGCATGTGTATTACGATTGATCCACGACAATGTAGCCTAGTGCCAGGGTTCAAAGCCCAGCCTACCCCTTACCAGCAGTGTGACTTCAGGCATGTTATTTAACCTCTTTGTGCCTCAGTTTCTCCGTCTATAAAATGAGCCCATAATAGAACCAATTTCATGAGCTGTGAGGTTTAAATGGAAACTACCCAAAACAGTGTGTGGCATCTAGTCAGCACCCCATATACCTTAGTTATTATTCTTTCCCTTTCCAAAGTTCCTACAAGAACAAAGCAAAAACTAAAGAGCTGCATGGACTACTTACTTTGAAAATATAAATGCATGAAAGTTTCAGTTTCAGTGGAACAAAAGGCATACCCTTTTAAAAGCACATCTTGTTTACAGAAGTGAGTCTACTGGCTATGGTTCCTGGAGAAGCTCTTTGTTCTGTGTTCCATTGCATCAGTGGGTATAGCTCCTACATCCCCACATCTGGCTCAAGCACCCATTCCCCCCAACACCCACTTTCCTATACTGATTCCTGGAAACCATCCTTCTTTCACTCCACCCTTCAAATCAGAAATGTCCTTCCTTTTCTTGGATAAACAACTTCAGTTCCCACTTTAGCCCGGCTTTCTTGGATATAATCAATCAAATTTTTCCTCTAACAATAAAAACCTATCAAATGCTGACAATATGTTAGCCAAGAGTTTCTCTGCATTTTTATGCATACCTCTATCTTTCCTATCTGGATCAATATTTTTTTTCCAGAATTTGGTGATTGTTTTCACATAATAGTGGGTTGCACGAGGATACAATTCCATACTCTATGTAATGGACACATCATTTGTGGCTGCCTGAAATCTTTTGAACACTTTATCAGTATTTTGACAGCTTTCCACAGTGTGAATCCTGCTTTTCCAACTTTACTTGCTTCCCTTGAAGTTATCAGTGACCATTTAGAAATATGCAGAATTCTTTGGTTGGGGTCCTGGGACAGCTTTTTAAAGTTGACTAACTCGGCTGGAAGGTTGGCTCCTTTTCTCCTCTCTCACCTCCATCCCTGTTACCAGCTTGAGAAGGAGATGCAATGGCTGGAGCTTCAGTGGCCATTTTGGATCATGAAGCAATCTTAAGCATGCAATCCATGCACAAAAAAGTGGCTCCTTGATGACTGTGTGGTTGCCATGCCAGTCTAGAACTGCCTATCTTTGGATGCATTTTATAAACTAGGAAAATAAACTTCTATCTTGTGTAGGCCAATTTTATTTTGTCTTTTTATTACATGTAGCCCAATTTAATCTTATATGTTTTATATATGTATATTATATATATTATACATTATATATTTAGTCCTGTATACTATATTTCACTTATCAAAGATAGAATCAAGCTTTGATTCAGATTTCTGAACTCTCATATGAAAGATAAGACCGTATTTTAACAACTAGCAAAAAAAAAAAAAGAGAGAGAAAACCAGACACTGTGTATCTCCTAATGAGATGAAATGGAAAGCATTCAGCACCTACGATGTATCCTTACCAAAACAATGACCTGGAATCTGAGTAAGCCTAAGCATCGAACCACCAATTTACAGGAAATACAGAAAGCAGAGTAGTATGTTCTGCAATACCACAGGAATGCAATCATCAAACCCCATAATGTAGGAAACTAGTAAGACAAATGGTTTAGTTTCCCCAAAAGTAAGTTGCACAGTGAGGGGTGGGAGGTGTGGTAAGGGAGAAGGAAAAAGAATTTATAAGAAATTTATTAAAAGAAATTTGAGACATATCAAAAAACACAACATGTAGAAACTTTCTCAGATAACTGAGCTCATTTTGAGGCAATCAATTTGAGCACAATGCAAGTGCTATATGGACTTCTGATGCTATTAAGGCATTAATATTAATTTTTAAAGTTGCAACAATGTATATAGCTTTATGTATATGTAATATACATATGTAATACAATGTAATAATGGTATAGTTTTAAGTTCATATGTACATGTTTGTAGAGACACGTACTGAAATATTTATAGATGAAAGGACATGATATCTGAGAGTTGATACAAAATAATCCAAGGATGAGGTGGGGGATTTGAGAATATATATGAAATAAAATAGACCATGTGTCTTAGTCAGTTTGGGCTGCTATAACAAAAATACCATAGACTGGATGGCTTAAACAACAGAAATTTACTTCTCACAGTTATGGAGGCTTGAAGTCCACAACCAAGGTGCTGGCTGACTGGGTTCCTGGTGAGAGCTCCCTTTCTGGTTTGCAGCGGGCTGCCTTCTTGCTATATCCTCATATGGCAGACAGAGAGATCATTTCTCCCATGTTCCTCTTCTTCAGAAGGGCACTTGTCTCATTCATGAGGGCCCAACCCTTATGACCTAGTTACTCCTAAAGGCCCCACCTCTAAATACTATCACATTGGGGATTGAGCCTTCATATATGAATTTTGAGGGGACACAAATATTCAGTCCATAGCCCCGTGTGTTGGTAAATGGTGCAGCTGGGATATGAGCACCAAAACAATTTTCTTCTAATATGCCAGATTCTTTTCTCCAGAAGTAATAATTAATAGAATCAGAAGCTTATCTGAACTGGCATAGGAAAGCCAAAGCATTGGAATCAGGATTTCACATTAGGGAATCAAAATCCCAGGAGACGTATAAACTACTCACTGCTTATGGTTTTCCCCTGAAATTCCTTCTTTTCATGTGTCCAAAACTTTGAGGGACACTCATCACTGACAATGAAATTATCTTTTGATGAATTAGCATAATTATATATAATCCTTCCAAGTTAATTTCTTGGGTCACCTCAATCCTCATGGAAGATTTTGGGTCCCTATTAAGACTGCACAGCAGCAGAAGTCGTTTGCTCATGTAAATAGAAGGTTTTATATCATTCTGGAAGAGAGTTTTGCAGGTGGAGTGAGTCTGGAATAAAGGCATTCTTCAAGTAACCCTTCCAACGGGTGGGTCAGGACATTAGAACAAATTCAGGATGGATGTTTGCAGAGGTGCTGGCCTGGCCAGACCATTTACAGATTATCCTTGCTTAAACTCTTGGTTTCCAGTTGGGCAATTTCTTTAATGATGGCAAGCTGAGGGACCCTTAAAAGCCACTGGCATTGCAAGTTCCTTTTGGCTCCACTAATTCGATAAGAAATTTCTGCACAAAGCTATTTGAAACACCTAAGTATCCCTAAAACTTTGCTGTATAAAGTGAGAACCAGGCACCATTAGCAGTAATGTAACCTGGGACATGTTGGAAAATGCAGAATCTCAGGTCCCACTCCAGATCTACTGCATTTTACCAAGATTCCCCTTGATTCATACACATCTTATCATTTGATAACCAATCTTTCAGAAAACTACCTAGGTTCTCCCATCTGCTCTGTAGTAATGTGCAGTGAACAGCTCCCTGTGAAATGATCTAGTCGGCATTCTGCAACAAAATTAAACTTACTTTCTAAAGAGATTTTCTTTCTTTAGTGCCATCCTCTGTGCTTATCAGAGGGTGATTCATGGAAGGATAACAATAAAACGCAGACTCTCAGGGATAATCTACCACACCTGATAACTCTTTATCTTCATTTCTTGCCAAACTACAAACAGGTTTTGGCTGGCCAGAGAGGAATTTTTCCAATTGCTGGTTTCTCCCAGTGGATAAATTATGGCAGCCATCCCCAGCAAAGGCAATGCAGGTAAGAGCTGCTTCTCCTTGACTCTAGTGTTCTCTTAAATTATACACCACAGGGGGAAAGTTATTGATTAACAACAACAAGGCCTGAAATCCCCCGAAGTACAGAACTTAATGAAATAGCTCAGGACTGATGCAGTGATAGCAGCCTGCTCTCCCTCTGTCCCTTTCTTCCATCACAGTTACACGTTGTTATATGTCATCAGATAAGGAGTTTGAGATGAAAAGAAACAACAACTCATGAACTGAAAACTTCCACTGAGATATTTTCCAGTGAATTAGATGAAATCAGGAAACGCACACAAGGTGCCACAAAAGAGACCCATAGATGGGGCATTTGAATCTATTTTTATGCTATCATCTCATTGCTGCTGAAATTTTTTGAGGCAATTGACTACTGTCTTCTATACCCCCTTCCTCAAAGAAAAAGCAGAGTCAGCAGAACAATTGAAACAAGAACAAAAGACAACAAGTAAAAAGGAAAGGAGAAAATATAGAAAAAGATGATTTCCGTTTCATACCTGATTATTTTTTCTCATAATTTCTTTTTATTTTACGTTTCTCTTTTGAGCATCTAAGGTTTCAGCTGTGACTTACTAAGAAAGCTGTTTGTTTTGAAAGCCAAGTTCTTCCAAGTGAGAGAAGAGTGACTTGGAATTCTAAAAGCCAAGCCTGAGGGAAGAAGACATCAAGTTTATCAACAAAATCAAAGACTGATAAAAGAATACTGTAAGAGCTAGCTGCTTCCCAAAAGGCAAGGGATGTTTAGTTGGGTGGCGGGATGAAGAGAGTCAAGACTAGATCTTAGAAGCTGGGTGGGTCACTAGGAAAAGGTCTGGGGCTCAACCCCCTGGGGTCAGGTGGTTTGGAGAGAGCCAGACTGATGAAAACTGCAGCGCATTTGCTGGGAATCCCAGAGGACAAGGGGCTGGCGGCACAGGTGTGTCCCCTGAGTCTCTAGGACGTCTGGAAGCCTTGATTCTGATCAAAGTTTGAGGTTTAAGATGGTGACGGCTGAGGGAGCTACTCAGACACATGGACCTGGTGCAGTTCACTCTGAGAAGCCCTCTGGGGCTTTCTGAAGCTATGAGACAGGGCCAGAGGGACCTGGCATCAGGACAAGGAGGAGGCAGACCGTGTGGCCTTGCTGAGCAGAGGCCCTGGGGGGGCCAGGGTCAGCCGACTCAGATGCAGAAGCAACAGGCCCAGTGACCTGGGACGATCCCAGACAAGACAGCATCTGGACAAGGTATCACTCTCCCGAGGTCGCACAGACCCTCAGGGAACTTGATCAGCCACAGGGAGAAGGCATGAAAGGAAAGGGAAGAGGAAGCTCCTGAGAAGTTGATTTGAACTGGAAGAAACTGAGATACCCTTCTATCTTCAGTGGAAATGGGGATTCCTGTGCTAGGTTTATTTTATATTAGGAAAAAAAATTTTTAATGTTACATTTTTGCACACCCAATATCACACCTTTTACAAGTATGTATAGTATACGATTTATGTATATATACTTAAATTTACTAGAAAGTCGAACTCTGAATAATGGAGAGAGTGGGAGGGAGGGGCCCTTCTAAAAGTCCTGAGTTAATTTCTGTAACTTTCTTTAAGATTGTGAGCCTGTGGTTACGGCTTAAAGAACAGGTGGGCTATAGTATGACAGAGGAGGGAGATGGCTTAAATGAGTTCTGGAGGAAGGAAAGGACCAGGTAAGACCAACTGTCAAAAAGCATTCAACGTTACCTTAGACGATTTAAAGAACCTACTTTGGGGGGAGGGTAGTAGCTCAGTGGTAGTGCACATGCTTAGCATGCACGAGGTTCTAGGCTCAATCCCCAGTACCTCCATTTAAAAAAATAATCTATTTTGATTGTGAAATTTATCTGTGTTTCCTCAACGCAATCAAATTAGTTCCAGGCTCCATCAATAGGAAACAAACATCTAAATCATTAAATAAACAGCAGATAACATCCCTCCCCACTAAATAAAACAGAACATCGCCTGTTGCTTTTCCCAAGTAAGGTTTGTCAGTTCCTTCTACACTTGCATAATTAAGACAATAATTCTTAAAATAGTACGCACCATTGATTCTGTGAAAGCAGAACTTGCCTATTTGGTCATCCGAACCCACCACATCTGCCATCATTTTTGATGGGGGAAAAGTACTTGAGGAATTTCTATCTAGCAAAAGATTTATCTTCTTGCCAGGTACTTCAGCCATAGCAAAGTAATCACTTAGAAGGCAGGAGCACAGCCTGGCAATTTTCTAAGTGAGAATGGAGGTGGTCTGCCAGCACGTGTCCCTTCTGCTAATGCGCAGTCCCAAGGACAGCCCTGCTAAACAACACTGCATGAATAATGTGGATCCTGAGAGCTTCTGGTTCGCTAGGGACCTACAGGCTCTGATGCAAAGACAAAAACAAAATGACAAAATCTCCTTTGGACACCTGAAAAAGAAATACTAGTGGAAACTTTTTAGGGTGAGATGGAAATTTTCAATCTTTTTATATATACAAGTATAAGAAAGAATATTAAATCACACATTTAAAAAAATCAACCGTCTATTTTTAGTGCCATTAGCACATTATTAGGGAACCTTTCAGTTTTCTATGCCTTAAGTGGTGACTTCTGAGAAGCAGGAAGAGCATTTCTCTCTGTGCTGTTGGAGGATCCTTCGGAGCTCTGCTGTTGAGACTATTCAAGGCCAAAAGCAGCCGGCGCTACTCATTTACATCTTTTAGCACCCATTACAATCAGAGCTTCTTAAATATAAAAAAGTCGAATTACTTCCCATTAAATTTGAGTTTCTGACAAAATAAATTGAGAAGAAATTTCACTAAAATATATTCTCAAAAAGAACATTATAAGATAAATATAATTTCTAATAAAACAATATTGGAAGCAATATATTCATATAACATTTAAAGAAAGTTTTATAAAAAGATAATTACACCTTTGAAATTGTGAAATATAGAATATATACAAAAGAACGTATGAAAACACATCCTTATAATTATTAATTTTGAGTGAATTATGGCTTTAAGCTGTAACTCAAGGATCATACAACCATAACATCGACTGTAAGTAATTAGAAGACTAAGAATAAACTACTGAAAATATTGTTGCTAAGGCTGAAGAATGAAATCCATGTGAAATGATAGAATAATCTGGGTTCTTAGACGCCCCAAAAAAGGGATGATTCAGTGTTTTCATCAATAGCCTTTTTGTGATGCTGTAAAAATTTTTTTCTTCCTCTCAAATGTTATATTACAAAATGTTACAAACTGATTTGATAATTAAATAAGGGAAAATTCATCTTTCATTTGCATTTTTTGGATTTTATATATGTGATTGAAAATATATTATCTGAATAACTCAATAATTCAAATTACTCATGTTCACATAAAGTCAAAAGAAATTTGATATTTATAATTAAAATATAAAATTATACACCTATGAATACACACTCAAAATATAAAAGGCGTAAGTTAAACAATCAAATGCAGTAAGTAAAATAGCAACTTTTATTATTTTGGGTAACAATGGTTGACTTTCTAACACACCAGGATAAAAAAATACACCCTCGAAAGTCCAGGATGTCGAAATGAAATGATTGGTCTCTGGGACACTTCACTAATGTACACATTGTCTCTGAGTACTTAGCAATAACCAAGTCACTCTTTATGTTTCTGATTAGATAAAACAATAATCTATAAAGGTACCTCAATATATCACTGATTAAAAATATAGTATGTATATAATGTATATCTATTAAAAATGTTCAGTACCAAAAACACCTTTGCTAGGGGAAAAAAAAAAAACCTGGCTAAAACAAATTGATCTGGCTTGAACCAAATGCCACAAAACATACATAATCAAACTTCTTTAAAACATTTACCCTGAAAGGCTTTGGCAGATATTACAAATGAACGGTTGTTAAAATAATATGCATAAATATTAGCAATTCAGATCAAGACCCAGTAAAAACCAATTCATCAATTAGTGGCATTAGGGAATATCACTTCAATAATGCAATCTGTGCTGGGACTGTGCTAAGCATTTTACATGGTTTCTTTCAATCAATCCTTTTAACAACTCTACCAAGTAGGGACTTTTGCCTCTGTTACACAGATGAGGAAACTGAGAATAACAAACATTCAGAAATCTGATCCAAATGACATCGTTAGTCTGAAGCAGAGTCTTAACCTGCATCCAGGTTCACTAAGCTCTAGAAGCTGAGCTCTCATCCACGATGTTATGACGGCAATCCTGCTCAGTATCCTTCCTCAGTGACCTTCTGATATCTCAACAACTTCTGGAATTTTAAAAACATCTACTGGATAACTCTTATAACCTGTCTGTTAAGTAGACAAATGATAAACCCAGATTGGTTTATTTTTTTTTCCTATTCTGATATTTTTACCCATGATGCAGTTAACCTGTAACATAGAATCAAATTCTAAATCCAGGGACCTAAAATCCTCAAAAAACTACAGACTGCACATTTCTCATAATGCCCTAACATTTATTTCCAATCGGATACTCTTTTTACCCAAGGCAAGGGAGGCATCTGATTTTGAAGAGAAGAGGAAAAAAATGGGAAAAGGAATGAGAATAAAAGTTAAAGAAGTGAGTTTAGGCAAGAAGCACCCCCCTTTCCAGGCCACCTCTGATTATGAATGCTCTGTGGCGCCATGCTCAGCTAGCACCACACCATGAGATCCTGGATAGAGCTTACATGACTGGCAAGCTCGTTTTGGAAACCTCTGACTGCCCGGTGAAAGGATTCCTTTAGGTACATATAATCAGCATATAACCATTAAGCCAAACAAGATGTATAAAGCATACCCTGTGCCCTTAAGGAATTACAATATAGTTGGAGAGATACAAATATATACATGCACGTGACAGCACAATGTATAATGGTGGGTGCTAACTGTTGTTATAGGAGGCTATTATAAGATCACATGTAACATTTTTAGTGCTTTACAGTTTTGCACACTATGATCTGTAACAGAAGCTCAAGGGTGCCTTCTTCTTCATGGAGGGAGAGGGTCATATATTTATATATGGTCATATATTTCTCAAAGACAAAATTAGGCCATGGTGGCAAGGAATGATGCTCTCAAGGGACAGTATAAAGGTTTTGAAAGCCATTTTCCACTTGGCTCCCTATCTTGGCCTCTTCCTGTTGTCAGCCTGCTTCACATTGCTAATTTTCTTCTTATGTGCCATGTAGCTAGGTGCAATAAGTAAATGGTCCCACTTTCCCTTACTGGGGGAAAAGTGTCCAAAGGGACTCTGGGAGCCTGGATATGGCTGCAGGCAAAGGCTATGAGGAGAGTCCAGCTGGTTCTGCTCTGCTCTGGGTCTCAGGAAAATAGCTATCATTTCTTTCTACATCTTCTCATCATCAGATGAGTCAAATGCTAAAATGTCACCTTCAGATGGTAGGTAAACACTAAATTAAGATGAGAGCATGACCCTGGAAGGGAATTGTCAGCTGTCACTCAGCCTGCCCTTCACTAGGCTTTAGGCTTCAGGGGCAGAAAGAACCCTGTATCTCCACCTGGTCAAGCCAGCTTACCAGAGCAGCAGGCCACACTGGGGTTCATTTGCGGGGGGTGAGTCCACCCAAAAACCTAGGAAGAGAGAGGCAGCTCCCTGAGGACTTAGAGATTCGAGAAGCAGGCCATCCTCATCTTTACCCATCAGTAATGCAGCCAGCATCTTACAGCTTCCAAAAAGCACTTTTACAAACACTACTTTATTTCCTTTCACAAAATATGAAGAATACAGGAAAGTCATTATTTCCATTTTATAAACGAGAAAAACAAAACTCAGAAAGAATAGTTGGCTTTTGCCACGTCTAAGAACTAGTAAGAGTCGTGCCGAGATCTTCAAACTTCTTGTTCTAAAGTATTCCCACAGCAGACCCTCCAGCAAGGGCAGCCACAGAGATGCAGGATTTAAGCAGAGCCCTACAAGATGGGTAATCTGCACAGCAGCAATCCAGTGAATGATTTAAAGATAAGCATTTATAGTGACTAAATTGTAAATAAGAGTTGATACACTAAATGATATTCTTATTGGGGAAACAAAAATGTTCATTTTCTATTATATATAAAATAAGAATGATCTCCCTAGATTCAAGAACATCAACTCTTTCCCTCCAAACAACCTTGCTCTTGACCTAATCCACTGTGGATCTGTCATCCATGAATTATATAAACTCTTATGAGGACTGATTTATGGTTTTGGCCTGCACTGTCAATTGGGCAGATGAAGCCCAGGTGGTCACTATCATCCATAAGAAGCAGAATATCCTTCAGTTTATCTTTGCTGTACCTTATTTAAGATTTGCGGGACACTGCACCTATTTATTTCAGACCAGAGATGTGTTCAAGGTCTTAGTGAACAGTTCTGTGTTCACCTCAAACACACCCCTTCTGGCTTTAAGCTGTGTATTATATTTCAATCATTTTCCCGTGCCAATGTCTTTCCTGACAAGAATCTTCTACCTTCCAAGATCATTCTAGTTGTTATTCTTGGAATGTTCTCCAGCTCAGTTATGCCTCTTTTGCTCTTTGTTGACTAAAGCTGCATATAATCTTTCAGGTGTAGATAAATCACAGCTTGCACAAGGCACAGCTACGATCTCTGCTGGAAGACAACCAACGTTTTGATAGCCTCTTTGGGCTGCAGTACCATACTAGGCAGAAGCCCCTAGGGGACAGCTGACAAAGACACTAGGCATCGTAGTCGTCCTGTGGTTTAGTATTAGCCTCCCCCTTTCCCCAGGGAAAAAAGACTACTTGCAAACTCAGAGATCTTTCTAAGCATTTCTTCTTCCAAGTCACCAGTAACGATGTTAAGGCAGATCAAACATTGATCTAAAAGTGCTTATTTATGCTTATCAAATATATGTCTCTCCCAGATTAGTTCTTAAAATAAAAGTGAATTAAATTATTTCAATTCAACACACGTTTCTAAACGCAAGAGATCACAAGTGACAAAGGAAACATGGTTCTCTCAAATAACTGCACACTTCAGAAAGTTAATATTTCATTTACATGATAAAGAATATCTACCATCTACTAAATGTCAAAATTACACTTAGTGATGAAACAGTTGTAGCATTATCATTAAAGTTTCAAACAAAACAAAGATGCTTCATAACCACTATCCATTCATTTGACAAATATTTATTGAGTGCTACTTAGAACAGATACATGTTCTAAGTATGGATGACATGGTGATAATTAATATTCACTCTCCCACCATGGATTTTATATTACTTATTACTCTGAGTAATGTTACAAAACTTGAAACAGAATTAGATAGGAGTAGATAAAATGAACGTTGCTTGTCTGCTAAGTAGTTCCCTATTAAGGAAAAGGAAAAGAAAAACAACTGAAAAATTATTGAAATAAAAGTTCAGGGATGTGAGTATATATAATGCACAAAATGAATAATTTTTCAGTATTACAACAGTCAATTTAAAATATAGTGGAAAAAATCTCCCATTCAAAATAACAACCAAATATAGCAAAATACCTTGAAATAACCTTTTGTAAGAAATGTAAAGGCCCTTTATGAAGGCAAAGAATGTTATAATGCAGAACATTCAGAGAACAAAAACAACAAAAACAAAGCTCTTGGCCATTAAAAATATGAGAACAATGAGGAAGAAACTCAACAGAAAAGTTGGAAGACCAAGTTGAGAAACTCTTCCAGCTTGTGGGGCAAAAAAAACAACGAAAAGAAATGCAAGAGGAGCAAAACTAAAAAAATATAAACAACTAGTCCTGGAAGTTCAACATTCAAAGAAGAGGAGATTCAGAAATACGGAAAGAGAAAATGCAGAGGAAGAAATCATCCGTGAAAAGAAAAGTCAAGCAAATATCCCAGAACAAGACACCAGTTTCCTGATAGAAAGGTCCTCTGAGCATCCACAATGGTACCTGAAAATTGACACACACTAGGCACAAAATTATAAAATTTTAGAATAGTAGGACTAAGAAACTTCCATGGAGACAGATTAGATTTTCATATAAAGCGTCAAGAGTTGGTCTTCTCAACAGAAATATCAGAAGCTAGAATAAAATGGAGAAAAACCTTCCCATTCGGAGGAGAAACGATTCTGTGGCAGACACAATGCTCACAGCAGCCTGTGCTCTAGTTCCCAGCCCACTTGCAAGTGAGCAGGGCTGCGTGACCACTTCTTGCCAATGGGCTGCTCACGGAAGTGACAAGTGTCACTTCCAGGATGAAGGAATGAGGAGTCTTCACACACCCCTCCAGCTTCTCTCTGCCCGGACACAGTGACATGGAGGTCCAAGCTGGGTGGTAAAGCTGCCAGATGGAAACAGCCCGGGTCCCTGAGCAAGCTCCTGAAATGAGCTCCCCTAAGAGTCCGTGGACCCACTGGACAAACTGAGGGTCTTACATAAGTAAGGCATAAGCCCTAATGTGTGAAGCCACTGAGATTTTGCATTACCCCAGCTTACCCTGATTAATATAGATTCCTATTCTGGGACTGTATCCTGTCAAACTATCAATCAAGGATAAAATAAAGACATTTTCAGGAATGCAATAATTTCAGAAAATTTCCATTCCATGCACTTTTTCTCAGGAAGCTACCTAGGAAAGAGAAAAGAGATGCATGCAAGGCAGAATAATGACCCCCTGGGGATGCCCAAGTCTTAACCTCTAGGATCTGTACTACAATAACTTACATGGCAAAGAGGTCTTCTGATGGTCTTCTGATGATTCTCAAGTGGACCCAATTTAATCACAAGGGTTCTTATGAGTGGAAGAGGGAGAGAGGAGAATCTGAGTTAGAGATTTGAAGATGCTACAGTGCTTGCTTTGAAGATGGGGAAAGAAGCCACAAAGCAAAGAATGCAGGTGACCTCTAGAAGCTGGAAAAGCCAAGGATATGGATTCTCTCCTAGAGCTTTCCTAGAAGGAAAGAGCCAAGTCAACTCCTAGATTTTTAGCCCAGTGAGACCCATTTCAGACATCTGACCTCCAGAACTGTAAGGTAACAAAGTTGTGTTGTTCTAAGTTACTAGGTTTATAGTAATTTGTTACAGCAGCAACAGAAAACTAACACAATGTGGTATGCAGGAAATGAGAGCAAACAGAAGAGAGTGAAGGGAGCTCCCAAAGCAGATCTGAGCAGGAGGCTGAGCACAAGGTAGAGGTAGGGGAGAGGGCCCAGGAGAGACTCTACATTGATAAAATACCTTATGTATTTGTAGGCACTGAGAGGAGAGTTTGACGATAAGGTGAGGCTCATAGAAAAGCATGAAAACAAATATAAAACAAGATAATTATTTGTTAAAAAGAAAACAAAAAGATGAACAAGAAAAGAAACCTTATTGTAATGGCTCAGCTGCCATTTTATTATTTACCAGGGTCACCAACAAAAAACAGTGAGTACTGGTTTAGCCCAGTTTAGAGGATGGGGAAAAAGAAGGGTGCTTGTGTGGTGGTGTTGGCTGGGCCCTATGAAAGAGCTAAAATCCTCTGGCCACAGAAGGATGTCAGTGGACAATGGCTAAAGCTGGGGAAAATCAAGAAGAAGCATAAGCAAGTTATTCAGAGATATTAAAACCAGCACTGAACATTCAGTTTAAAGTAACTGCTTCTGAAGAGCAGAAAGTAAGGGGGAAGGATGTAGTCATGGTTCACTTTTTCACAATAAGCTAATGAGCCATTTGATGCTGTAACCTCTGTGCATTAGGTACATGCAGAACCAATTAGAGTTACATGTAAGGACCGGCCAGCTATTTGCAACAAATGGTATATAAGGCTTTACTATTCTCAATATACGCTGAAGACCAGACAGATTTGTGAAAAACATTTCATTATGGTTTGCCCCAAGTGGTGGCACTATCTATGGGTGATTATTTTTTTCCTACTATTCTATAATTTTATGCACCTTCCAAATCAAAACAAAATAGGAGCATGTATAATTTTGAAAACAAACAAAAAATACTGATCATATGGTCAAAGAGGAAATAAAACAAACAAAAAGAATTAGGTAACTATACTGGGAGCTGTTAAGATGATTAACACTGTAACTTTGAAAACCCGAAGGTAATTGTTATCCTGCCAAAGAATGGCAGCATGGGTTTCCTTAATTTACTAAAGCAATTTCTTCATTAAATATGCTTTCCAACAACAATATGCAGTTTAAAAATTTCACGCTTCATTTAAAGCCCTTCATTTTTGTGGAAGGCAGTCTAAGCCCAGTAACATGTTAAATCCAGGTCATAAGTGGGGCTGATCTGGACAAGGTCTGGAGAACATCCTTACCAAGGACAACTGGCCCTTGGGCCTTGGGGAGTGGGGTGGAGCAGATACTAAAGGAAAAATTACATAATCCACATATTTTTAAGCCTGTGGTTTTACAAACTTTATTAATTAAAAAAAAAGAAGTGGAAGATGTGCTTAATAGCACTAAACATTTGTTGAAGAAGAAATGGATTCATTATGTTTTTCTGGGGAAAGAGAGAACACATTACATGATCATAAAACTGATAAATTTAGAAGTACTATCTCTGAACTTGGATACAGATCTCCACGGAAAGTTGAAATCTCAGGAGGCCACTAGCTGCTGGGCCAAAGACTTCCACGTTAATGGTTAAGAGCTGTGATGAGTGCAAAAGGAAGGGTGAAGCAAAAATACAGGTGACTTTGGGATAAGATTATGTAAGGCTGATTTTTTTTAAACATTCTAAGCTACTAATTAATAGTAATAACTGGTAATAAACAAAATACCAAAGCATAAAGTTCTTTATAGCACATACTGAGCTCAGATGCTCTGAGGTATTTCAAAATAAAATATTCAAGTCATTAATTTTCCTATCATTTGCAATGATCAACAAAATGAGAGTCTGGAAGGGACACCTTCAAGGTCATGCTCATCAGAGTGAAACTGATTCCTGACTCCCTGCCTCATTCTGTCCTTCTAGTTCTCTCTTTCTCTAAACCTAATATATTTATCATGAATCATTAAACACAAATCTATTACCCAGTGCAATTGATTCTCCCATGAAATGAAAAGAAGCTTCACTTTTGTAGTTTTTAAAAAGGACGTTGGGTAAAGTCAGGTGTGGACACAGAGAACAATGCTAAAAGCTAAATGACAGGGGGACGGTGGAAGGCCTTGCTGGGTGGCTGAACTAGCCCAGGGAATAAGAGGACAGATAACCACAGGACCTGAAAGTTGCTGTAAGTTAGGAGATGGTATCTGGCATGCCAACTAACATGTAATTAATCGCTTTTAAAAATCCAAAGAAAACAGGATTGAGGAGTTGGGGGCGAGTCTTATTCTACATTATAGCACCTTGAGCCACCAGAATCAGTAAAAGGCTGCGTAAAGGAAAGACTTGTGGTACTCAGGAAGCAATGCGGGGCGCTTGCTGACCTGCGTCTGGCGTCAGGCTAAGTGCTTTCCATTTATCACATTTAAACCTCACAGCTCTAAGAGGTGGATATAACTATCTTCTCTTAGACAAAGAAAACTGAAGCTTAAAGAGGTGAAGTATTTATTCTAGGGTAACTGGTCACATAGCTAGGATTCAAACTGAGGTCTGATTCCAAAATCCATGCTCCTCAGCCTCCAAGCCACCGAGAATAAATACGGAAGTCAGAATGAAGAATCTGCTGAATAAAAACAGTAACATGTTTTAAATCTAATAGATGGGTCCACTGGGTACATCAGGTGAATATGTCTTACTTGTCTCCCTAATTTTTTTGTGTTTGGAATATTTCATAATTTCAAAAAAAGGAACTTCATTATTTCCGTCTTAGATAGAAATAAGAAAATACAAACTTCTTGAGAATGCCAATTTTTCCCCAAAGAAAATCAGATCATGTGGGTCTCTAACCACATCCGACATTATTTACAGCAGGATGAAAGGGGGGCCCTGTGCTCAGCAGCAATGGCTTCAGGAATTGTTGTGGGAATGGAAGCAGATGTGGCAGGTCCGGCACACAGCCCAGGTCTGCACCAGAGACAGATTTGCTTCTCATAGGTCTTCACAGACGTGAGGAAAACAAAGTGGATGGCCATGCCTACGTCCTGAACAATACGTTTTAAGATTTGGGGGGTGGAACTAAGAAACCACTTTTCCTCTTGAATCTCAGCTTTGTGCTTCCAAGTAAAAAGTGATTCTGACCAAAGGAGACTTTATGTGCAGACACAACTCAGCAATCCTAGCCTCAGGGAAAAGGAGCATTTTGGATGCAGAAATCCTCTCCAAGTTCAATGCTTGGCAAAGATGCCTGAAAGTAACTGTACTCCCACTGTCTTCTGGAAGTCACTTACCTACTATGATAACTAGATTTGTGAGTTTTCCTCTGTAGACACCAAACAAGGAATGGAAACCATGGTTTCTTTACTAGAGAACATGAAAACATCTTCTTTCAGCAAATGTATCTTCCAAAGTTTAAAGGAGTTATTGAGACGGAAAAAACAAACTGAAACAAATATGCAGTCTTTCTCAAGGACTCAGTGGAAGTGGTATTAAATGGCACCAGAGAAGTCTCTGATAGAAATAGGGACATATTTTTTAAGGGGCAACAGACTTCTATACTACTTTAGTTTGTTGCTCTCATAGCCCCTGATCCTGTGAAAACAGGAATTTTCCTTTAAATTTCTAAATGAATTGTTGCTGAGGTCTCTTACAGAGAAAAATATGATGTAATATAAAATGGTTTTTTGTATATTAAAAAACAAAATTTGAACTGTGGAGATGAATTTCAAATGGAAGAAATTGGGGAGAATATTGGGGGTAATAAAATATCTAAAAAAATGAAAACTATGAAGAAAAAATTACAAAGAAAAGTGAAGAAACAATGTTGGAGGAAAATATGAGTAGTGATGACCGTTGGGAAAAAATACAAAAATGCACTTAAATTATCCCAATGATAGATTTCTTACGATGGTTTCAATGTTTATTAAACCAAACCAAATAATGCCTAACAGGGCATAACACAATGTTATCCTGGTCATTGAAGATATTAAACTCGACCTATTTGAATGACTTTCTAGGGCTGCCGTAACAGAGTACCGCATATTGGGTAGCTTGACACAACAGAAATGTACTCTCTCATAGTTCAGGAGGCCAGAAGTCTGAAATCACAGTGCCAGCAGGATTCATTCCTTCTGGCCTCAGAGGGAGAAGCTGCTCCATGCCTCTCTCCTAGACTCTGGTGGCTGCCAGCAATCCTTAGTATTCCTTGGCTTGTGGCAGCATACTCCAGTCTCTCCCTCCATCATCACATGGCACCCTCCCTGTGTGACTCTGTGTCCACATTTCCCTCTTCTTATAAGGACATCAATCATACTGGATTTAGGGCCCATCCTACTCCAGTATAACCTCATCTTAACTTTATTACATCTGCAAAGAGCCTGTTTCCAAAACATATTGCATTCACAGAAGACTGAATTCTGGTGGTTTGGACTGCACCCTATCTTTTTGGGGAACACAATTCCATTCATAACACCATTCAGAAATTAATTTGTCAATTCATCACCCCTTTCCTATAATTGAATTTTTTCTATTTTACAATTATGCCAACATGGTCTCCATCTTCCAGGACTATCATTTTTTTCACTCTTTTCACTCTGCAGCCAAGCTCCTCAAAGCAGTTCATATCTCCATGTTCCATCCACCACTCCTCAAACCCCAGAAGTGAGGCCCACCCCTCCTCACCCCATCCATCCTAGACTTTTTGACCTGGTCAGTTCCTCCTACTCCATTTTCAGGACTCTCACCTGGAGAGGTGAGGCAGAGCCTCCTGTGTTCACCCTTATCATAGCACTGGCTACCTACTTAATGTATTAAATTGGGCCTGTTTGCTTGCCTGTCCCTCCCACTAGACTCTAAACTCCTTGAGGGCAGGGAACGTGCCTTCTGCAGCCTTATAGCCCCAGCACGTAGCAGAGAGCCCAGCACAAACTGGGCATAGTGAATGCCTGAATGAATGGATGGTTGTCTCTAGAGGGTCATCTAGACTAAAGAATATATTCACCACAGAACCATGTGCTCTCATAGTCTTTGATTCTTTGAAATCTTAAGATGCAACTAGATTATAAAGCATTAGATGGAAGGGATTATCTTCAACTTTTATCATGTCTTCCTGATCCCTAGCACAAAGTAGTCACTTAATAATTAATTGACACTAGAGGGAAATTAGCTTCTGGAGGGTGGGTAAGAAGGACTCACCTTTGCTGAACAATTGTTCATTGCCAGACACTGCTAGGTACATATAAATGTCATCTCAATTAATATTATCACTTCTCGTTCGTCAGAGATTTCTCAGCATAATAAATTATAACCCTTTTCTAATGAACCCATTTCAAAATAGAATTTCAAATACTAAATTAGCTAGCACATTACTCCATACAGAAAACTAATATATAAATATCATATGTCAAAAACCTTTGCATATAAATGTAGACGTCAGTAATATATCTTAACCCTTAATATACCATCAGGATCCCCTGGACTCAATTTTAGTGCTTTAGGTTTTATTTTTTAGCAGTTCTAACTATTTGTATGGATTCATATTTCTTGACTTTATTCTTTTTTAGAGATGTTCCAAAGAAAATATACTTCTTTTTAAATAAAGACAATAAAACTCATTCTACTTTGCAATTACCATATATAGGTCCATATAATGTAATTATAATTATATAATTGTCATAATACTATATAGTATATAATATCATTACCATATAATAGGGTCTACTAGCCTCTTTAAAAATTTAAGATCCATTATGAGATCTTAATGATTTTATTTTTCCTATATATTGAAACACTTTGCTGGTTCATCATCCTAAAATAATTACCTACCAATTATGCATCAATTATTCCCAAACATGCTTTAAAAAGACGAAAGTAATAGAAAAATAGAAGGATGATGAAATAGCTTAGAACTGCACTGCTGTTCAGTGATGACTGAAATGTTCTATTCTGTGTTGTCCAATACTGTAGCACTAGCCACACATGGCTACAAAGAATTTGCTGTGTGGCTAGTGCAAATGAAAAAGTGAAATTTTATTTTTTGAATTTTAATTAATTTAAATAGCTACATGTGCCAAATGGCTACTGCACTGAACAGCCTAGGCCTAGAAGAACAGCTCATTAGGAAAATACATTATCCCTATTGCATCACTATTCATATTTTATTGTGTTACCTAAAGTGTTGTGTCATCTTGATGAAAGATATAACAGAAGATTGGAGACCCCAACTGTATAGTTTGCTTTTAACCTTCATTGAATAGACTGAAGAATTCAGAATGTTTCATTCTTGCTTATACTGACAAAGATCAAAAAAAAAAAAAAAAACAGAGAGGGGAAGGTTTCACAAGCACTGGAGGAATCAGACCAATGTTTAGAGTTAGAGTCGCACTCAAGACCCTAATGATGATGATGAAATTGATCATGAAAGTGAAACCTCAGACTGCGAGTCTTCAGAGGATAGTATCCTGGATTAACTCTCTCAAACTCAAGAGTCAGTGAGAAAACAATATATTCTAAAGACAAAGTGAAGATACAGTATTTTCATGCAGTTAGTCATCAAGGGCCAAGACTTCATAACAATATTCTTGCAGCAAGAACCTGGACCATCCCATTTTGCTAAATGAATGTGGGACAGTTTGTACATCAAGATTTACTATATATACAGTTTGTAAATGAACAAATGCTGAAGGTGGGTATGTGTACAAAGAAGATTGGAAGGAAAAAGATGAAAAAATTTACTTGCTTGATATAAAAAAAAGTCAAGTCTAGAAGGTCCATTGGACACAATGGTAAATGGTGATGACTATTTTTTTCTGATATACTGAGAGTTAAAGCTTGTTTACTATACTAGTCAAGGTACCAGAGAACTTATATAAAAAGGTAAAACAGAAATAAGGTAAAAAATTATTGTCTTTATATTAAATTAGTCATCTTGAAATGGTTAAAAGCATGAACCCTGGAGCTACACCATCCTGGGCTGGAATCCCAAGTCCAGTACTTAGTGCATGACCTCTGGCAAGTTATTCAGCCTCTCTAAGATCCAGTTCCCTCATCTGTAAAATAAGGATTAAAAAATTACTTCCTCTTCTATAGAGTTTTATAGAGACTAAACTTCCATGCAAAGTCCTTAGCAGAGTGCTTGGCACATAGGAAATGACAGGCAGCAGCTACAGATAGTGACTTTCCAGCTCTCCTTACCCATCAGATATGAGAACCCAACATACGTGAAATGATATTCTATTTGCCACCTCCAGGATCTATCATTGCCCATGCCGGCAGCTCACATCAGAGACCAACGTTCCAGGTGAAGTTCAGGCAGCAAGGCGAAGACATCACCTCCAGAGGTCAGGATGCTCTGGGGGGGTAGACGGAACTGTAGGTGATGCTGCAGAGGCCAGAGCACCTCCGGCTTTTCAGTTTGACTTTAATCTTCTCTTACACAACGACATTTCTCCCACTGACTTTTAGATTGGCAAGCAATACTTTAATGAGCTCAAATTATACAGAAAATATAAGGAAAAGAGTAAAAAAAAAAAATCTCTCGAAATCTCACCATCCAGAGGAGGCACCATTATCCTTCCAGGCTTCCTCTATACACATACATAATGTATGTGCACAATTTTTTAAGCAGTGGGATCACATTTTACTTGCTGTTTCATGTCTGTTTTTGTACTCAGGAATATCTTTCTAATTTGTTCAATAGAGATCTAGATGTTCAGTCTCAGTAGGGCTCTAACCTTAAACCACTAAATTCTGTGTACACACAAAGCGGTCGTAAAAAGTGGTCGGCAAAAGAAAATATTAACATCCGCCTTTAAGTAATGACTCAGATCAAAAACTGGGGTGAGCTTGGAGGTTACAGTGGATTTTAAAAACAAGTAAAAATCAGAGGCATTTGGTTCTTTCTCTTGAAAATACTGGAGAGAATGAAGACCTGGGCTCTGGACGTGCTGTGTGGCACACACCCTATTCCCTAACTGGCTATTACTTGTGGAATGTGAAACTTGTGGAACTGAACTTTTAATAAAATGAGAACTTGCCTGTAAGCCTCAGTACATTTTCAGGGTTTAAGAATCTTATTTTATCTAGATCACAGCTCTTTCGAGCTTGGCATCAAAAAGTTATTTCTGAGTGCTGAACAAATATGAAAACTGCGAGTCTGGACTCGGTCTGGCTCCCCACTGCCAGGCTGGGGGTTCAATCTGGAGGCCACACATGTGTGAGTCCTTGCCACCGTGTCCCTGAACACACCAGTGGCCTGTAGTCCTGAATAACCAAGGCTTCACCCCGGGGGACACTCAAGGGACCCTTATCTGGAATCCTGACTTCATCACTTCTGGTATTCATTTCCACCCTGCCAGAAGTAATAAGCATGGATGAAAAGATGTTAACATGCCAATATTATTTTTACCCATTTTTACATTCTTCTTATTATTTTGGCTACTGCTTAGAAAGTTAAGAGTGTTTTTTGCTACTCCACTCCTAGATAAAGAAAACACACTTATAGTGAAATAATCTGTATTATATAAACTGCTGGCTGAAAGAGATTATACTCACAGGTTTCAAACTTGGACTAGAATTTATAAAACTGGATTTATTCTGAAAATGGTCTAAAATGATCTAATGAGTTCTGATCGTTTTTGTGTCTCACAAGGAGCCTTATTTGGGGGTGGCAGAAGGGAAAGGGGTGAAGAGGGGTGAAGATTGCAAGCCAGGAAAAGCCCTGCAGGGGCAAGGGGAGAGAGCCCAGCAAACACAGAACCCAAGCACCAAGGACACGAGCAAAGAGGCTGGGAGGATGGCCGACTCTGCAAGAGTAAGTCCCCCAGGCCGACTAAAGGCGTAGCCTCAGGTGGGTCACCAAGGATTGAGTTCAAGAAGGTAAGTTTATATAAAGTGGGCCTGGGACTTCTGACCAGGTACAGCCCCATTTATTAAACCTGGAACCCAAAGGAATGGCCTGATATACCACTGAGGGAAGCAACCAATAGGTCCCACAAACGGAGCCACCTTCCCCGCTGCAGAGCAGAGGGGCTGAGAAGGGTTCACTTGGTCCTACTTAGGAGAGAAATGCAGTAAGGGGTGAAGGAACCTAGCTGGCCATCTGCACCATTCTTCTTCCCTACCCCAACTTATTTTCCCTCCTAGGCAGATTATTGACAAGAAAATACGTTTTCACTACAAGAAAAGTTACAATGGTGAGTCATCAATACAATAATTAACATCCTTTATATAATAAGCCATGCCACTCTTCTAGGCGATTAGCAATAAAAAACAACACAGAAAATGTCCAGGGAAATGATTTTCTTTACACTCATGGCCTTTAGAATAGTGGATCTCAAATGTGGTCCCCATACCTGCAGTATTAGCATCACTTGGGAGCTTGTAAGAAATGCAGATTCTCAGGTTCCACCCCAGACCTACTGAATCAGACACTCAGGGGTCTGGGCCCAGCAAGCTGGGTTTTAACAAGCCTCCAGGAAATCCTGATGCAAGCTAAAGTTTGAGAATACCGGCCTAGTGGAAAGAGCCTGGGATGGGAGCCAGGACACCTAATTCAGATTCCAGCTTTGGATTCCATGGTCCAGTTCAGTGAAAATTAATAAATAGTCTCAATGTGCCTGTCTGTGCGACAAGGCTAATGCAAGGATGTGAGGACCCTGGGATGAGCTAGACGCGGTCCTTATCCTCAGATGGTGTCTAACCCTCCATATTCCTTTGTTCCTCCAGGGTAGAGGCTATGGTGTTATTTGTTGTTTTTGCTTTGTTTCATATTCATATTCCTAGTGCCTGCAGCATCAATATATATGCAGTGGACCAAGTGGTAAGCCATTCACTACTGTGATAAATACTGCTGTACCAT